>NC_064638.1:1062368988-1062693710 GCF_023864345.2 Schistocerca serialis cubense | reverse complement strand
AACACTTAGGTGCGGCAGATGCTACCACGAGTCACTACTTCGCTGCGCTTTGGTCACTGAGGTGTGGCTGCGGCGGCGGGATAAGGGAGAGTGTGGGAAAATTTGCAGCAACGCTAGGGCTGCATTTAGTGGATGGAATGCAAACAGATACTTTGCAATGGTAAATTAGAAAAGTATGGAATTAGTGTGGTACACAGGGAAGAAGGGCAATATCAGAGGTGGTTTCTGCAGATTTCTCATCTGCTGTAGCTACCGCGAATACCTCTCTGAAGGCCGTAGCATTATTTATCTGGCACTTCCTAAACAAAAGCAGTTTCCATTACTCAAGGCAACAAGAAGATTAATCATTCCTCTGAGACTTCCACTGACAATAGCAGCGCCGCAGCCCTGACACTTTGAACATAACAGTAATCTTCCTTACTTAAGGAAACAAGAGAATTAATCAGCTCTACCATAGATTAGCTGACCTAATAACAACAGCACCTATAGCACATCGATTCATTTCTCCGTCTTAAACTCAAAACAACGGTCGCAGTCCTTGTCGTCTGTAATGGTGCGACAGAGAATTGAACTTCTAGTCATTTAGTGCTGGGTCTGGTGATTCGGAGATAAAGCGCTTCTTAGAATCTCTAATTCCGTCACGGTTCTGAGAAAGTCATGTTCTTTGTAAGGCCAAGTTGTCTGATAACGATGTGCCATGAATCATGTACACCGAAGAAGTAAGTTCGTTTATCAGTGTGTGCCGGGTTATCCGGATAAGACTCGGTACTCTAGCAATGACATCAGGCGCAATAAACGTGAGCAACTGTGCTCAGTAGGTAGTCACTTGGAGGAACGCGACTTTTTTCTCGTGCACAATGAACGTGTAATAATAGGACTCTCAGTCGGATTGAACATTCAACTCGGCTGGTGATACATAATAAAGCTGGCGTACTCTGCCATAAGAAGAACATAAGAGCATAACGATAGAAAAATCTGTGCCCGACCTAGAGTTTTTGCAGAAGAAGCAATCGAATTCACCCACTATCAATATATGATTAAAATAGCTCTCACAAGAACAATGAGACAATTACGTTCTAGCCTAGGTAGTCTGAAAATGGAATAAAGGAAGTAAAGCTGAACAGGCACGAGGAAATCACAAACCTCGACAGCTCGTCTTTCATTAGAATCTACTTCAAGGAAAAGTTCTAATATATACAATTCCTTTCCTGAATGTGTTCAAGTTGGCGAAACGCTTATCACTGGATCATTTTACCAGAACGAAAGACGAGTTTCTTAATGAATATATGCAGACAGCCACACTCAATGCTCGAGGCTCTTATGAGTAGTTACTAATACTGTGATTATCCTTTATCTTTTTCAATAGAAAATAATCCCATTCATAACTACAGTATATCAGGTCCTCATCAACAACACAAGGGAATGATACAAATTTCAGTATACAGTATATCAGTGTACAGTATATCAGGTCCTCATCAACAACACAAGGGAATGATACAAATTTTAGAATCTTCAGCACAGAAACTCGTCGTCGAGGAACAAACAGGGGAAAGGCACACAGACATTTCATCAGAATCAGAAAGATTCGAATAGATAAGTCTCTGACGCAGAACACCGTGGTCACAGATGATCTAAATAAGTGATATATTTTGAAACCATTGGACAAAACATCCAGCTTCGTACCAGCTGTTACCAGGAAAAGATATATATATATATATATATATATATATATATATATATATATATATAAAAATCCGATTGACGTAAATGCCGTTTTATATATATATATATATATATATATAGAAATCCGATTGACGTAAATGCCGTTATATATATATATATATATATATATATATATATATATATTGAAATCCGATTGACGTAAATGCCGTTTGAGTCCTGAACACGAGTCCATTATTTTAAATTCGCACCACAAGAGTTTATTTCTGTTAGTACGTAGGCATGAAGCAAGTGTAACGTTCTTTCTTGTGTAACGTCGAGAAAAGATCGACAAAGTTTTGAGATATTGGTTCATGATAATCTGTCACGTAATTTGATTTCTAAGTTTATCTCAGCGTGACTGATCGCTTGTATGTTTTCACATTTCTGAGTTACCAACTGCATTTTGTGTACAGTCTTTTGACAAGTGACCTAGACAGCCTCTTCCCTCTTCCGATGTCTTACGAGTGCTCTCTGGCTGAAGTCCAGACAGTGTTTAGAAAGTACTCAGTGATATCGAGAGGAAGAACATTACTCGCTACAGTATCGTCTGTTTGGTACTGAATATTTACTGAGACCTATCAATAGTCCAGAGAAGAAGAACACTAAGCAACGCTTTTCGCTTCGTCTGCAACAGAAATAATCATTTTATTTGAAAAGGTTGAAAACATAAGCCAACTAGTTGCAAGGTAAAGGTTTATTTGTCTATTGACCTAGATTTCGATATTTCTAAAAATAACTTTTTCAGAATTGTGTGTAACTGGTTACGAACTATTTGTACAAACATAACAAAATATTAATAATAGAAAAATATTTGTGAGGTAGGGTCCCTCACTTGTTACATCACATGATGGTAAATTACATCGGCTGAATCCGAGCGGCTGTTGTCATATACAAAACTGATATAAAAACCAGAAACACCACATGCCATGGCTTACGACAGCAGCCAGATTACATTCGGCATATACCAGAACAAATGCACATACGTATACGCGCAATCAACATAAAATTATAACAGGAATCCAAAGGACAAAATATTTGCATAACCAAAGTATTCACCATGCCGGAGACAAAGGCTAACTGTTCGGAGGTACAGGCAAAAGTGATAAGGAAAAATTGGGCTACAGAGGGTGCTAAGTACATGCATGTAAGAACTACGGCTTGCTTGTGTTAAGTAACAGCATGTTACATTAAAGTAAGAATTAAAATTTCAGCTACAAGGTTATTAATAATGCAATAAATTTACAGGTATACATTACGTATAAAATCTGTAATACATTTACTGACAGAGTACTACTGCACGCCGACCGGCGTGGCCGAGCGGTTCTAGGCGCTGCAGTCTGGAACCGCGCGACTGCAACGGTCGCAGGTTCGAATCCTGCCTCGGGCATGGATGTGTGTGATGTCCTTAGGTTAGTTAGGTTTAAGTAGTTCTAGGTTCTAGGGGACTGATGACCTCAGATGTTAAGTCCCATAGTGCTGAGAGCCATTTGAACCATTTGAACTACTGCACGCAAATTCAGCATGCAGAAGCTAGAGTCCTATTTACAAAGGACCACTGTAACAAATGCATGCGGAAAGAAGAGCAAATACAGTATGAGCTAAAACAACGTTACTAAAAAACGAAACTTCCTGTTTACACTATGACAATTTATTGTAGAAGGCCAGTAATAAATGCAATAATTTTAAAGGTATACATTAAATATAAAATTATGTGTAAAAATTCATGTAGCAGAGTGATACTGCACGCACATTTAGTGTGGAGAAGATAACAATTCTATTACAAAAAATACTTCTGTAACAAAAAGCTGGAGGAGAGAATAGAATCGGTAAAATTACATCAAAACATAAAAAAATAAGAACCTTCCGCTAAACTGTTTAAATACAATTTGTTTTGGAATGCAAACTGTAGGAACACATACTGAAAAGTCCATGAAAAACGAAATCCAATGATATGAAATGTCAGTAGCTCAACAGAATAGAGGAAATATTTTGAGGAAAACGGCACATTCACCGATGCTAGTGGAGACAGGTAAACACATATTTTATGACCGTGAGCAGCGGTTTAAATCCATCCACGAAGTACTTACTCGCTAGTTGCAACTGATCCGTTAAAATGTTACCATCTCCCTTAACAAGATGTTTATAAATTTCACGTTCTTCTAATAAATCCAGTTTCCAGCCTTTTATTTCCTTACGTAAAATTATGGTTTCTTCTAATTCCCTTGGAGAATGTTATGATATAAGTAAATGTCCAGCAAATGAAGAATTCTTAATCCATGGCATGTGATGTTCCTGGTTTTTATATCAATTTTATGTAAGGCAAGAGCAGCTCGGGTTCAGCTAATGTAATTTTAACACCATGTAATGTTACAAGTGAGTACCCTTACCTCACAAGTATTTTTCTATTATTAATGTATTGTTATGTATGTAAATATAGTTTGTCGCTGGGTATATACATTTTCAGGGCCCACTCCTTCTGAAGAAGATATTTTTAGAAACATCCAAACCTAAATCAACGGCTAAATAAACCTTTGGCTTGCAAGTGGTTGGCTGATTTTTTCAACCACTTCAAATTTATACAGTTGCTGATTCGCAGACATGTTTAAGGTTTTGGAATTATTTTATTGCAGTACCTTCTGACACGTACTAGACATACAGGGTGTCATGGAAGTCCCTGTAACGCTATTAATTTCGTAAAACTGGGAAAATAAGTAGTTCAAATTTCGTTCCATTTGAAAAGTGGAGGCACTCCACGATTGTGATATAACTTTGAAAATGGTACAGAGCAGCACCAGCAGTCGACGTTTCCGTTCTAGGTTTATTAGAGCAGATCCATATTTCGGCTAGTAACTAGCCATTAACAGTGTCGTATTTCGCAGCTGTTACACATGCCCTAGTACGTACACCTATTCATCAGACTCTTGTCACCGTTCACTAAAATGAACTGTGACAAAAGCCTAAACAACAGGTGTAAAAATACTAGGGTGTTTACAACAGCTCCGAAGCACTAAATTGACAATGGCTAGTTACTAGACGAAATCTGGATCTGCTCTAATAAACCTAGAACGGAAACAAAGACTGACTGCTCCTCTTTAATCACTGCTTTCAAGCTGACGAAAAGCGCTGGTGTCATCAGGGCATCGGTTTGTTTCTCTGTTGCATTGTTTCAGCTGTGAAACCACGGTTAATGTGAAGTCATATACTGTCAAGGAGCGAATAGTGGATTGTGTGTGGATGACCGAACATCCACAGACGGGGCATTGAATGACAGAGATAATGAATGTGTTTAGAGACCGCTTTGTGAAAGCCCCACCTCGTAAAGTAACCCTGCTTGACTGGGAGGCAAGTGGATTTGTTTCAGGCAGTGTTACTGATGGGCCGCTAGTGGCGCCATAAGATGTGAGAGGGCACGTGTGGCGCAGCCGCTCAATCGGCTGAGCAGTCTCCATTGGAGGTACAGCTATCTTCGCAAAAGGGCAATTGCTGACAATGCACACTGTAAAAGATTTGATAATGAAAGGATTTAGACAGGTCTTTGTGAGTGAATTGTCTGATAACGGCTTCTAGCTGGGTCTTGCTCAAAAATGTTATTTTTATCATGAGTATGCGATATATCGCAGTTTTCACTGGAGGAATCCCCATTACCAGCAAGCGTTTGAAAGGAACGCGTCTTATGCTACAGGCTGGCACGTCATCACGACTGGGTATCCTGCAGCCCTCTGATGAGGGGGAACATGATCACCTTGAAGACTGCAGTGATCCAGTGTTGAAAAATTCGCAGAAACTAGAACAATCTTTGATAGCAAATATCACTGTTTATTTCAATTGTCGGTTTCGAGCACTGCGACCAAAGACTCATGTCTCTTTACTGAGTTTAAAGAGTTATATGAGTCTGATGATGATCGTATTGATCGAAACCGGTAACTGGAGTAAATGATGAAATTTGCAATCACAGTCTGCAGCCCCACTGAAATGGTCAGCGCGTAGCCAAGACCTTAACAAGTCAGATCGCTTCTTGTGCTAAATAATTAACTTCCATGTGGTTCAGTTTTGGTAAAAGCCTAATGAAGAATTTCGCAAGAATGTTGATGATGATGATGACGTTTGGTTTGTGGGGCGGTCAACTGCGCGGTTATCAGCGCCCGTACAAATTCCCAACCTTTGCTCAGTCCAATCTCGCCACGTTCATGAATGAGGATGAAATGATGAGGACCCCGCCGGAAATCGAGCCCGGGACCCCGTGCTCGGGAAGCGAGAACGCGACCGCGAGCCCACAAGAACGTTGAGCAGGCCTTCATAAGCTAACTCCCGAGATGTGCCGCAAATGTGAATGAAAACATGGAGACAAACAGCTCTTCGTATAAGGCAGGACGGTGCATATACTGCACGAATCCACTGGATGTAAGGGGGCAGTAAAATGAAGACGAAACACATGGAAAATAGTAAGTAAACTGTTCATTATATCAAAAGCAATCGCCGTAACTGTTAATACATTTATTTCACTGTGAGACAGGATGGTCAGTGGCTTCATGGAAAAATGTCTGCACTTGTGCTTACATCTCTTCGTCCGAAGCAAATCAACGGCTACGAAAGTCTTTCTTCAGGTCTCCAAAAAATATGGTAACCGCATGATGACAGATCTAAACTTTGTTTAGGATGTGTATGGATTCCCAGTGAAACTTGTGCAGCGTAGTCGAAACAAACTTGTCTATATGTGGGCGGGCATTATCTTGGAACACAATGATGCCATCCGTCACCATTCCTGGGCGTGTAGACTTGATTGCGTGCTTCAATTTCTGCAAAGTGACAGCGGACCGCTGTGCGTTAATTGTGGTACTGTGATACAGACAATCAATTAGCAGCGGGCTTTTGCATTCAAAGTAAAACGTCATTATCACTTTGACGGAGATGGCATGTACGGCTTTGGATGTTTTCGGTGATGGTGAATCCATGTGCTTCCATTGTTGGCTCTGACACTTGCTCCCCGACTCAAATTGATGGCATCATGTCTCAGGCGCTGCAGTGATGTCGATTTCTGTTCAACTTCTGCTTCTCCGTCAGAATGCGGGGAACCAACTGCGCAAAGAGTTTCTCGAACTTCAGATGCTCTCATGACGGTATGAGCAGTACCGTGACTGATAACCAACAAGAACCGAATGTCTTCGACCGTCCGTCGTCGGTCATTTCTGACGCCGAGATCCACCGAAGCACTGAGAGAAGGGGTAACGACACGGCGAGCCTATCTGGCGGCTACTGTCTTTCAATGACACCCGACTTTCTCGAGATCGTTATTCCAGGCACACTCAAGCACACGTGACATTACTGTGTTCGCCATACGCAGCATGAATTTCAATTACCAAAAATGCTTCCGCAGTCAAAACCGTACTCCACCTCGCTGTTGATGTTTCCTGGATCCATATCGATGTCGAACGCTCAAACAACCCGCTGGCCTTAACGTCTATCACGTCTAATACGCAAATGACTCAACAGTGAAAGTTCATGCTGGTCCCTCTTGATCCCAATAGAGGGCACAACTACACACACACCCGCCTGCATTACTATTGTCCGCACCATGCTCGTTATATAGTCTGTCTCGGTTTCATTTGATTCCCCCAACCTCCTCCATACTGCTGCACTAGTATTAGACTTAGTCGTAGGAAACGGGAATTTTGTTAAAATTCAGTAAAGGCGCAGTTGGGTGATGAAGTCTGGGGACGCTGGTAGTGTGTGGTAATAGTCGCCAGCCAGTAGGCCAGGCAGGGTAAACATGGCGCGGAGCTGCAGCAGCATATTGCACATACGATTTGTTCGGAGTGAAGCAACAGGGAGGGAGGGAACTACAGCATCGATTTAAGTTATTGCCATGTATGAGGCGAGGCAGTAGGCGAGAGCCAGGAGTGGCGATGTGTAAGTGGCTGATGTATGGGAATTTACCCCTGCCATAGTTTCTGTCTCTCTCTGACACTACGTCAGAAGTGAGGGGAAAAGCAGTATAAATAGTGAGCCACTTTTAGTTTGAGGGTTGCGAAACATCAGTCAAGAGTCGGATCGGACCTGTGCTGGTCTACGCTTATAGGGGGCAGTGTGGCAGCGATGTTGTAGGTATTCTGCGTAAACCTGTACTTCTTTTCTGTGTACTTTTTCGGGCTGTATTCCACCTTCGGGGACACAACACCCAGGTAGGATAGAACGACAGCTGGGTACTTGGAGACTGCAAGGTCTGCCTGAAGGAGGGCAGTGACAGCGGTCTGCAGCGGCTTCAGGAGGGGCCACGTTCGCTTCCCACCTGGCGTACTGCGGTCCGGGCGAGACGTACGCTGCAGGAGGCGTGGCAGCGCTAGAGACGGCGGCGGTGTTGCCATTCGGCAAGCACCACTAACAGCAAGTTGCGGCACAGCATGCAGAAGGGCGCGGGTTCGAGTCCGGGCCTGCCCTGGGAGCAGCGGCAGCCCGAGGGCCACTGGTGACCAGTACATCCACCTTGTCTCATGCTCAGACAGAGCAGGCCAAATAGGGCAGGGGGGGGGGGGGGGGGCGAGTACCAGGGGAACTCTAGCAGTCTCCGGAATCACAATCACGGACAGCTATGCGGTGCAAGACGCGACATATCGGCGACCGGGCGATCACGGATGTTTTCCATTGTTGGGCAGCCTTGATGACGGCAGCAGCGGTGTCGACAGTCCAGGAGTGCTGAGATGGCCGGACTCGCAGAACAACGCGCTGGCGGCTCGCCGACATTACGCTACTGTAAACTAGAAGAATAAAGGAGTACTTCCGAATACCGCTGTATCACTCTGCATTGCCCCTTGACGCTATGGAACTTGCTCGGCCTCCCGCGAGAAACGTCGCAGTGGGCCCTGGCTTCAGCTCTGCCAACTGGAGTCCTGGTTTGGACCACCGACAGTCCGCAACAATACATAGTTTTCATATGTATGTACTCCAACATACAATTCGCAGTATATTGTTTTGATAAAGGGGAGCCAGGACATCTCAAACCAGGACATCTCAAACACACTGTACATTGACTGATTTCGATACTCTTTTAGCGCCAATAAATATAATTTAGATAGACAATATGTTTCTAATTCGTCTTTTAGAATCGGATTTCTTACTTTTCGAACGTTAGCAAAACCATTAAAGTCTGTTCTCTACCATTACGTTTGACTGGTGTAACATCGGCAGATTTGGAAAAAAGAGCCCGGCCGGAGTGGCCGAGCGGTTAAAGGCGCTACAGTCTGGAACCGCACGACCGCTACGGTCGCAGGTTCGAATCCTGCCTCGGGCATGGATGTGTGTGATGTCCTTAGGTTAGTTAGGTTTAAGTAGTTCTAAGTTCTAGGGGACTTATGACCATAGCAGTTGAGTCCCATAGTGCTCAGAGCCATTTTTTTGGAAAAAAGAGTTGTTTACACCTAAGTAATGTCGTATATGTAATGTCAGGTAGCGAGGACACAAAAAAAAAAAAAAAAAGAAAAATCATAGAGGGCTAAATGGACCGAAGAAACCCTAAAAATCGCATTAAGTGTATGAAGTCACGGACACCACTGAACAGTGTATGAAAGGAGTTGAACATACGAAATTAGACTTTATGATAGATTAAAATGAAATTGAGACAAGATACCTTCAGTTTGGGAGAAGATCTGCTTTTACTCCTGAGCACTAGGATTAGTCAGCCGTATGATTACAGTGGCACAATTAGTATATGGCATTACGACAGATGAGTTGCTGTGAATTGCCTGTGACCTTGTCTATAAACTAGGCCTGAAGCACAGTTTCAATAAAATTACCAAAACGCTAGAAAAAACTGAATTCCTGGGTTTAAAAAGAGAAATCCGAAGATAAGCTTAAGAAAATCGTCAGCAATAAGTTGGACCTATTTTTTCCAATTTGAACACCATTTTCGAAAAATGTTTACGTTTTTTAATACGTGTTAAGATAATAAATTATTTTACTTTCTTAGAGCAGGAATTTTATTTTTTATGTATTTCATACTGCTGGTATTAAATTGTCAGGATGTCTATGTTATCTACGTACTCGGGGCAATACCGACAGGTTTGAAGCTTGAGAAAATGTTTATGTAGCTCCGAAAGCATTCAACAATTTTCGATTTTTCTGGTACAGCTATGCGTCTAACAACCCTGGATCACACAGGGTGCTATGCATTTTTTCATAGAAGTGACAGATTCTAAAAGAAAATGAAAAGTCTTAAGGTGTCAGTGTATCACCTGTCTCCCCTATCACTAATCTCAGATGTATACGTTTCGCACCTACTATTGCTACTACAACAACTACAACTATTTGTACCGTAGACGGGCCGGAATAGACTCAGGTTACAGACATAGTTACAGACTGAACTGCCAACATTGGCCCACTTATCACACAATAGGACTGTTTGCTGCTAGGACTTAACTACTCGTATAGCGCAAGCGAACAGGATTCCTTCCTTTTACCAAGCCTCTTAGTGGTTGGCACGCTAGACTCGCTTTCGGGAGGACGACGTTTCAAGTCCGCGTCCGGCCATCCTGGTATAATTTTTCTGTGATTTCCCTGAATTGCCTTTGAAAGGGCACGACCGATTTCATTCTCCATCCTTGAAACATCTCAAGCTTGTGCTCTGTCTCTAATTACTTCGATGCCAACGGAACGCTAAACCCTAATCTTAATCCCTTTTCTTCCGAGCCTCTTGCTCCTCTAAAAGCGGGCAACTCGAGACGTGAATATAGAACTGTTAATAAAGTGGTATTTGAAAGAAAAGTAGGAAACCTACATCCTTGATGTTAAAGGAGAGTTTATACTATCATATTTTACGGGAAAGTGTGGCCGCGACAGCATTGTCGTCAACAATGCTGCACTGTGGCTGCAGCTCATGCAATACCGCTGGATGACCGGGAAGTGTCCGCCCCGGTAGCTGAGTGGTCAGCGTGACAGACTGTCAATCCTAAGGGCCCGGGTTCGATTCCCGGCTGGGTCGGAGATTTTCTCCGCTCAGAGACTGGGTGTTGTGTTGTTTGTGTTGTCCTAATCATCATCATTTCATCCCCATCGACGCGCAGGTCGCCGAAGTGGCGTCAAATCGAAAGACCTGCACCAGGCGAACGGTCTACCCGACGGGAGGCCCTAGCCACACGACATTTCCATTTTACCGGGAAGTATTCCTGACGGAACAGGCTGTCGCAGGAGTACTGAAGCAAAAATTATTAGAGCGAACCGAAATTATCAGTTTATAAATAAGTATTTACAATGCTTTACGTTTCTTAGCTATTACCTGCTTTTCAGAAGTTTCCGTGACCCATAATGAGGCACAGATGTTTCTATCTTTAGCTGTATAAATGGGCGCTGGAAGTCATTTGGCGTTTCAGAGTTGTTGGTGACCATGCACGGAACACGTAAATTAGAGACTGGCGCGGTTATTAATTAGCCTCGGTACACGCGTAACGAGTCACCCGAAGCCTTGCCTGCGCAAACGCTGCATCGACACGAACTGCGGAAAAATAATTACCGTCATGTTTTCAGACAGGAGTGGTGGGACTAGAGCCAGCACATATTGGGAAATTGGCGTGGATATGTGAAATGTGTTGCACGAGAAACGTTGAACAGACGTTTTGACTGATAGATAATTAACCGTTCCTGTCGTTTGGCAGATTGAGGGTTAACGAGCACAGGCAAATTGAGGGTTAACGAGCACATTAAAATACGTCGTTGCTGTGGAAGAATGAAAAAAAAAATGATTACAACGATTAGTAAAGCGTGTGGATAAAAGACTAAATACCAAAGGTTTTCTTTAAAAAGAGGAAACAAACATGTTAAATGTTCACACTGAATAGTTAAAAATGGAATTAAGAGACGATATGACAGCCTTTAAGGTAACTATCTTGAAGGACGCTTGGAAGGAAAAATGTGTGTGAAATCTTATGGGACTTAACTGCTAAGGTCATCAGTCTCTAAGCTTACACACTACTTAACCTAAATCATCCTAAGGACAAACACAGACACCCATGCCCGAGAGAGGGCTCGAACCTCCGCCGGGACCCGTTTGGAAGGGATAGGCTTTTGGGAAGAGGTGGAGGTTGCTGAGGCATCTGCGTATAGGGTGGCAGGCGTTGTGTGACAAGCAGCTGGACGAGCGGCCAGTTGGCCACACTAATTCGGACTGGTAAGAGCTTGACGAACAGTGTAAGGCGTTGATCGAAGTCTTGTTCGGACAGTCGAGTATTGTAGCTCGATAACCCGCTGGTCTAGAGAATTTACGCAAATTTTCCAGCTGCAGATAGTTTTGGACTAATTTGAAGTGCAAAATAAAATGTTATTTTCGCTAGGAAACGTTGTTTAAGCCTACGTTATTTAGTAGCCGCAGCCGCTTGAAACAATACTTCCATAATGCACTGACGGCACCGATGCAGGCATGCGACGTGATAAGGAAAGTGTATAAGCAGAGGAGATACGAATGGTGAGATCATTATAGAGATATGGACCGCAAATTGGGAAATCCACTTAAGTAAGTGACTCTAACAAATGACATGTAACTATGGCCCAGCACCTGGTAACGAGCGTATCGGAAATGGCGAAGCTAGTCGGTTGTTTGTGTGCCACTAGTATGACTGTCTGTTGCGCTGCTGAAGATATACTGGGCGAATGTCAAAATTTTTAAAGTTTCGGCTAGCCAACACCGAGCCAAGTCAAGAGAGGCTCGAGCACAGTGTCACAAGAAGAATTTCAAGCAGGCAAGAGACTACATGCTGCAAATATCATGGTACAGAATCGAGTTCATTGCCACAAATTACTTGAGTAAGATGTCTGCATCCCCAATTCAGCAATACAATCTGTGTAGGGAACATAACATCATTCAAACAGCATTACAACGTGACATAACAACATGTAAATCTTACAAAAGAACGCCTTGCAGCTTACAGACATTGCAGAAAGCTCCAAGATGAAGAGCTGAAAGCTACATGTGAGATATCATGTTGTAACGATGAGCACTGAGCAGCCCAGAAAACCAGGCAATATTCGGTCATGTTTGCCAAGGGTAATGTCGTTGTCTCTCACAGACGGTGGGGTCCCAAGCCCTTCTCTACTTCAGTTACAGTGAGACAGCACTTGTGATGTGCTGGCTACCATTCGCCAGATGATTACTACCATTGAGACTGCAGCCAGCCTGGTCTGTTAGACTCAGCTGCTGTGAACTGCCAACCTCTCCTTCTGTGACTTTCGAGTCTTCTGCCACTGGCTCGCTACCCAGTGAGCTGGTGGTAGGGGACTCCAAAGTCTTGCATTAAGGAAGGAGAGGCTGGCAGTTCAAAACACCCAACAGCTAAAGTGATGGTGTTTGGAAAGCTCTCAACTGTCACTGTACCAGGGTCCAGGGTGCCCTAACTGCTGCTGTCCCCCCCCCCCCCCTCTCTCCCCCCGCCCCTGACTTGCATCCCATCCATGAGTGGACACTGGCGTTCATGGACTTTCTCTGGGGAAGCAGGAAGCAGCCATGAAGGAACTCTGCATCGCCACTGCCAGCCTGTGCAGAACTGGTGGAACCTTACTGCGGTCCTTCTTAGTTGTCAACTAGTGCGCCCTAGTAAGATGTGCCATCGAGTGGTGGGGCGTCACCACTGGATCAGCTGAACTGGCGCTGCTTCCGCTATGTTAGCAGCCGCGACCTCGTTGACACCCCCAAGATTACTGAGATGCTTATGTCATTGCATTCCAATCTGGCCACCTCTGCTGCTCTTGCTGCAGCCGTGGAGAAGATCATGCAGTTGTAAAACCAAAACAAATAAATGTATAGATCGCTATTGCTATGTGATTAGCGTCCAGAGCGTCTGACAGGCTTCTCTCGCCGTACTCCACACTTCTCCATCCTGCATGCATAAGGGTCACAGCTGACTGTTTCATACATATTGGTGTCAGAATTAACTGTCATAACAGACTTTAGTGACAGTGGAAGCCTGCAGAGTCAGCGTCACAACCTATGTGGACATGCAGTCCGACACAATGCACTGCGGTGAGTGATCATTTCTCTGTCGGCTCTCTCTTTGCGCTTATTTTTATGTAGCCATGCCGAGTTGCAGAAACATCGACAGTGTCAATACTGTCATTTGTTATATTGCACGAGCTTGCAGACTTTTTCAAAGGAAAACATGTTTAACGATAGTGAGATGTGCTGTGGTAAACCACAGGACTCAAGAGGTGCTGAGTCAGGGCCATCTACATGTGACATTTGTAGACGATTTGGTCATTTAGTAGATGACTGTTTTGAGTCCTGCTGGGTCATAATTCGATGTAAAAACTAATTTAGTTCATTTTTTTGTGAGTATTGTAAGTATAGCATTTCTATTTTTTTCTACTTTTATAACGACTGTTGTAGAATAAGAAACCCAGACTACGGGTGAGACTCTTGGCAGCTAAAGCTCAGTAGAAATAATACAGTGAGGGATTACGAGGGCAAGAAGAAGTATTAAAAGCCACTGAACAGCAAGTACAGTCGGGATCGGGCAAGTAAAATCAGTAGTCTATTAAGTGTACCCCCTCCTGTGGATCTGTCAGCAGCCAACTTGAACACCTTTTTCCGGAAAAACAACAGAGGAGGCTACTGTGTTTATTAACAATTATGTAGCTACTGCCAGGTGGGACACGTATACGTGTGGTTAATTTACGATTAGTGGGCCAGGTAAAGAGATACCTTATATATCAGGAAACACATGAAACACCCCCTTGAAAAATTATGAATGACTGTTGAAACACGTATGTTGTGTGGCGGCGATGGCGAGGCATTGCAGAGTCTCTGACCAGAGAGCTATTAGTCATTCCTAGTCTGCGCTTGACCGCGCGAGTGTTGCGAGCTGTAGTCTGTGAGTAGTCTGTCGGCAGTGCTGTTGTCTGTTGCACTCTGTCGGTAGCAGTAGTAGAGTTCAGTTGCGAATGGCAGTCTGTTAGCACTAGTAGTCGAGTACGGTCGCGAGCGGGACGCAGTCGCAGGCGTCGACATGGGTCTCTGGTCAAGACGCTGAATGAGGTATATTGTTAATTAAGGTAACCAAGCTGCATTGCGCACATCAGATAATGTAAAGTTTATTTACTGTAATTAATTTTCAACAAGTGCCCCAATAATAATTTTGATTTCAAAGCAATTTTTAACAAAAGAACCATTTAATTGAACCAACGATTTCCTTCCATTTCCTTTAAAGAAAAGTTTCAGTTAAATTTCAAAAATAAAAAAAAATAATAATACTTGCAATGCATTTCCTCCAAGCCGTGGCCAACAATAAGAGCAGAACTTTGACATGCAGTTTCGAATGAGGTAAGAAATTAATTATGATTTTTTGCACAGGGCCAAAGACCGATATTTCGGTTTAATTGAGTTTACATTGTCACTGAAGTCTCATTAGCATTGAATTGTTTTTCATTATTTTCGTGAGAGCTTACATCTTGAGTCAGATTGCGATTCTCATTCTTATTGTCATTAAATTTAATTGCTAGGGAGGTTACGCTTGGCTCCCATTTATTATTTCTGTCTTTCGAAATTTCGGTGGGGAGGTTACACTTGGCGACCCTGCCAGGATCGTATTTCGTTGAGAATCTTTTGAAAAGTAGTCAGATTCTGCTCTTATTTGCATAAATATAAGTAAGAATTGGCGCAACGCTTTTACTAATTTTGTGAATTTCTTTCCACAGATCATCGGCAATTCGATGCTCTGTTGTATTTGTGTGTTGTTTTTGCATTGTGCTTATTTATTTTGTGAATTATTTTGACTATTGTAAAAATGCCGTGAAAGACTGTGAATAGTGTATCGCGAGGTATTATGAACGAAATTACCGACTTAAACAACGTGACCGATAGTAATTGTGACATGCAGTGTAATGATGACAATCCTGCGTTCACCGACAATCAGTGCGTTCCAACCTCTAATGATGATTATTATGTTAATGATGAACAAACGAACTCGGTTATGTCCTCTGTTGGATTGACGACAATCGATGATGTGGGGCGTTCTGTTCTAATGAGCGATGCCCAGCTTAACACACCTGGTTTGGAAAATTCAAGTAACGTACAGACAAATTTGTCTAATGAAAATGAACAGGATACACAAAGTATGACGGATGTATTTAATTCCGAAATAGTGAGTGACAGTGTACGTCTGACTGATAATCCTTTTTGTAAATTGCAGAATGACCAAATGGTCACACAAAGCGAGACAATTCCAGGTACACCACTAAACAGCACAGATAATAGAGTAGGTAATGTTACTGAGGATCCAATCATGGCATTGTTGCTACGAATTAATGAACGTATTGAAAAACTAGATAACGATTCCAAACAAAATAAGGAAGAGTCCAAACAACAGAGTGAAAATCTCAAACAACACTTAAATGAAAAATTAGACAACAATGATGTAAATCTCAAACAACCTAGTGAGCAGAACAAACAGTTTAATGAAAAATGAGACAACAATTCCAGACAGCTTAATGAAAAATTAGACGACAATTCCAGACAGCTTAGTGAACAAATTAGAGCCGTTGCCGCGCAGTGTCATGACACTAAGGAACAGTTACACGAGGAAATTGAGGCTTGTTCAAAGAAAAGTAGCGAAGAAATTAGGTCTGTTGCGCAAGAATTAAGGGAATTGCAAACAGCCGCATCAGAAACACTTAGAGCGGAAATTAGTACAGTCGCTAAACAATGCTCTGAAAAGGCTACACAATTACGCGACGAGTTTAAAACAATTACAGCAGAACTTTCGCGCACAATGGATGAAAAGATAGACGCGAAATTCGAGCAACAGAACTCTCAAATTAACGAACGTCTTAGTGTTCACATACAAAACAGTGATACGCGTTTCCGTAAATTTATTCAGGATCAAAATAAAGTAAAACGTCAGGTAATGGAAACAATCACTGCACAGAGACAGGAATACAAACGTAAAATGTTTGCGAAGGCAAAAACATATGTAGACAACAATATTGCTACAGTATCGGACAAAATTAATACCATCGAACAGTTGAACACTGAATTACGTGACGAGATTTCTGACCTTAAAACAAAGCAGATACATACACAACAGATTTTCAAACAGTGACCGACAGACTCGAACAATTAGAACTAACACTGGATTTCGATGTCGTCAAAGCTGATGTTAAAAAACTGAACGAAACTACACGTAAGTTGCAAAAACAGATTAATGCCACTGACACTAAAACCGATGATCAGACAAAAATACTGACTGAAAAATATGATGAATTGGCCAGTCGTATTGATGTTATTGAAAGTACTAATGACAATAAATCAAGACGATACTGCACCGGTTTCATTTAACCAAACACCTGAATTACAAAATTTACAGCAGACGATTAATGAGATCGATTCGTCTAATAACACCTTACATAGAAGTAACAGCAAGAAGTAACAGAGATGAAAAATATTTCAGTTAATAACACATCACAGCAGACGCCACTTTTCGAACATTTGTCAGACTCACGGAGCGCGTATAATTTGGGTAATCTACAGAGAGTACGGGACTTTGATTCCGAACAACCACAGTTCAACAGATTCTCTTACAATCCTGAACCTGTTCCATCACACAGAGACGATAATTTTGATTACAAACATTTTCTGTCAGTGAGAAAGTTTAAAGTGTTTAAAAACGACAGAACACAGATTCACCCGCTAGATTGGATACAACAATTTAGCTTTGCTTTTCCACCGACTTGGCCCGTTACGCATAAACTTGAATTTATTTGCAGCTTTTTGGAAGGCGAACCGGCAACTCGTATGAGACCGATCGCGAGGCAATGTTACTCGGTAGAAGAGTTTCAGAATGCCTTTCTGTCAGCGTACTGGTCGAAGACGACGCAGCGCGGAATTAAAGATCAGTTAATTAGTTTACCAAATTATGAAAACACAAATTTTCCCAATGTGACGCAATTTTTTGAGCACATGGTCCAGCAAAATCAGTATTTAAGTGAACCCTATAGTGAATCCGCACTCATTCAATTATGTATCTCTAAATTACCACGGTCATTAAGAGTGTCACTTTTAACAGGTCAACAAAAAGAAAATATTTCAGCGTTCAGAGATCTGTTACAGCTCTTGGAAGTACAACAATCAGATTATTCTTTCGTAAACAAAAATTTTTCATATAACAACCAAGGCCAACAGACGTACAGTAATTATGATCAGACACGTAATTTTAATAGGAAAGGTAACAGACGCTTTAGGAATGACAATCACCAGAACTTTAATAGCAGACAAAATTTTGATTATCAATATCATCAAAATTTTCAGCAACAGGAACCACATTTTAGCAACAACAGAGGTTTTCCACAACAGCAGCAACAAAACCAGCCGGTTAGCATACCTAAACAACAATGTAATGCACAAGGTCAACCAAACTTTAATGTTTGGCCGCGTGTACGTATAGTCCCTGGTACAACCAATAGTAACGCACGGCAGCAAAGGAACAACTACGTACAGAAAACACAGTATTTCAATTCCTATCGCAATGCACCGTATAGGAATGACTATCACGACAGACGTAAAAATAATGAGGACAATTTTCAGCGTACATACAACAACAGTCGGTCATACCAACAGCAAAATTATCCACAAGAACATATTCTCATGAATGAACCGGACAGTAGGTATCATCCAGAGCATAATACGTCAGGAAGAGTTAACAGAACAGTTCAAATAGTTGATACGCCACAGCCCCATCCCGTAAAATAAATAACAGCACGTACGATAGAATTTGACCACATACAGTACAGGTTGCATATTCCAGTAACATAAGCAATAATTTTGACACGCAGAATCTTGTTCACGAAAAATGTTATCAATTTTGACGCCATCCGACACACGTTTGCATGAAAAATATTATTACGACGTACGTAGACGACATTCTTATCGCAGAAGCTAACTGGTCTGAACACAATATGATTCTTGAACATCTGTTGCAAACTTTTCGTGCACAAGGACTTACAGTTAATCTTAGTAAATCGCATTTTGGTAAAACTTCTATAAAATTTCTTGGACACGTAATTTCAGCTGAAGGCATTGCGCCTGATCCAGAAAAACTTCAAGCTCTACGTGACATTACTGTTCCTACGACGAAGAAACAATTACGCAGTTTTTTGGGGTTAATTAACTTTTTTCGCAAATTTATTCATCACTCTGCTTTAGACACGCCTAGATTATGTCAATTAACAGGTAAAAACACTATTTGGTCTTGGGATAAGCAAGCACATTGTGAATTCATGAACCTGAAACATGCTCTGCTGAATGCACCACTTTTGTCGCACCCAGATCTTACTAGAAATTGTTCCATTGCCACCGACAGTTCCAGTACCGCTTTAGGCGTACATATTTTTCAGGAAATTGAAGATGGCTCTACAGTAATTAAAAACATCGCATTTGCAAGTCGCATTCTGTCACCTGCTGAACGAAATTATTCCGTTACAGAATTGGAAACATTATGTGTTGTATGGGCTTTCACGAGATTTCGGCACTTTCTTTATGGGAGACACACTACAGTTTACACAGATCACAGAGCTTTACAATTTTTACTTTCGGCTAAATTCACACACGATAGATTAAGTAGATGGAAGCTATATTTACAGGAATTTAATTTTACGATTGTTCACATTCCCGGCACACAAAATGTTATAGCAGACGCACTATCGCGTTCTCTCAGCAACAATCAGCAAGACGTAGCAACCAACTTCTGCAAAGCAAATTTCAGTGTCATGTACATTCAGCAAGTTGCATTTGAAAATTTTATTTCGTCGTCATTACAGGACATAGCACAAGAGCAAAATAAAGACAACGTGTGGAAAGAAATTAAACACCTCTGGCAAGATAAGAATAATGTTACGATTAGGAACCACTACACTGTACGCAATGACATTCTGTTTCGCCGCTCTCATCCAGACAGCAACAATTGGTTATTATGCATTCCTGATGAACTGATTAACAAATTAGTTTGGTACACTCATTTAAGTTACGCACATTACGGAGCATGAAAATGTTTTCTTATACTGAGACAGAACTGTTATTTTACCAACATGGAGAAACGTATACGACGAGTTTTAGCGTCATGTAAAATTTGCCAGAAAGCTAAGCCAGACACCACTTCACATATTCCTCCTTTATATCCCATTGTACCTGTTAAATTAAAACATATGGCAGCTGTAGACATTTTTGGTCCGATTCCGAGAACTAACAGAGGTTTTTGCTACATATTTGTCGCTGTTGAGCTCACTTCAAAATTTGTTACTTTCATTCCGTTACCCAAAGCTACAGCTAAAACTGTTTCGAAAGCATTTGTAAAACATTTTCTATTTCATGTAGGGCATGTGATGAAAGTAATTTCTGACAATGGATCACAATTTCGTTCTGCTACATGGACACGTATGTTACGAGCTAGAAAAATTTCTCCGATCTATGTATCCAAGTACCATGCTTCTTCGAACCCCTGTGAAAGATTAATGAAAGAAATTGGTAAGCTGTGTAGAATATACTGCCACAAAAGACATATTGATTGGGACACACACATATTCTCATTCCAAGATGTAATTAATTCGATTCCAAATGAGTCCACTATGCTATGTCCGCCTGTTATACTGAAAAATGTTGAACCACCTAACAAAATCACAGAATTAGTAAACTTCCCTACAAGTCGTCGCCTACGACACCATGAAATAATTAACATTGCACTGAACAACATCAAACGTGCCGCAGAGCGCCGGAGAAGACAGCAAAAACAGGTTTGTACACGCCGCGACTTTCACGTTGGATAGAAGATATTAGTACGTACACACTATTTATCCAGCAGAATAAAAGGTAAGTGCAGTAAATTTGAACTTCTATACGCAGGTCCATATCGGATTCGCAGCATCCCTCACCCCAATGTTGTACACATCGAAACTTTGAGAACCAGAAAATCGAAAGGCAATCACCATATCTCAAACGTTAAACCGTTTATTGAATGAAACCACTTTATGATGTAACATGCTATGATGCCATTTACTAATCTTTATGACCACTTATGCAATTATATTCACATGACTAATTACTGATGATTATCGTATTTTTTTTTTCTTGGCAAGTGCCCGGCAAGGTAAGATTAGCAGGTCGCTTTTCTTGTCGTTACATATCAGACCGTGCATATTTTCCAGATGAATTTACACATCTTATGAGCACTTATGCAATTATAATTACGTAGTTAACTACTGATGATTATCGTATTTTTCTTGGCAAGTGCCCGGCAAGGTAAGGTTAGCAGGTCGCTTTTCTTGTTATATATCAGACTGTGCACATTTTTTTCCAGAGACACTTACGTATTTTATGACTAATTATGCAATGTTATCTAATGACATGTTAATTTCATTACATTTTTTCTCCATTACAGGCTTTAATTATCGCCTCTATTAACTACACTACATACAAGCTGAACACAACGAACATCACATTTTTTCTTTCTTATATATATACGATTTTTTCATGTTTTGTTTGTCTGCAC
Source organism: Schistocerca serialis cubense (assembly GCF_023864345.2). Lineage (NCBI taxonomy): Eukaryota > Metazoa > Arthropoda > Insecta > Orthoptera > Acrididae > Schistocerca > Schistocerca serialis. The sequence goes on along the minus strand of NC_064638.1, from coordinate 1,062,672,480 downwards.
TGTGAAATAGTTAAGATATAACACACACCAGTTGACTTTGACATTTTTTGCCATATGACATCTCAAGATCGTGACTGTTTTACATATTTTGCTGCTGCATTGTGATATTCTGTGTACATTTTTGCATCTGAACACTGTCAATGTCTTTGACATATTACGTTTCCTGTCATGTTATGCTGTATGCTTAATTATGTTACCTTAAACCAGTCATTATTTAGTGGGTATTTGATTTAAATGCAAGGCATTAATCTTTGTTCATCATTTTCAGAAAGAAATAACGTGTAAAGGAAATAAATTACACAGAAATGGGAACTTCACCTACGGAATGATCGAAAGAAGATGCAATAACTTTATGAGGAAGAGTAAATGGATCAGGATTAACAAGCATTAACAAGAATATACTATACACATCGTAGAATAGCAGTCTTAACTAATTTTTTCTTTCAGAATACAAGGTGATTGATGCAAGCTGTCAGACAGAACTACACATCTTAGTTTTAAGTGATGAAATATGCTAGAGATAAGGAATAGTTGTGTAATGAATAATGAAGTGATTTTTGCAGATGATAATGAATGCTGATGAAGAGTAACGATGAAGGATATGCTACTATGAATAATGAAGTTTTTCCTTACAGGTGATGTTGATAATGGAGTTTTTGATGATATGGATAATGAAGTTTTCTTTGCAGATGAGGATAATGTTGAAGTTATATTTATGCTATGTAGTTATTTAAGTATTTGTTGCAGTTCGTTTTGACAGCAGGTGTTATATTGCATAGTATAATGATTAAGGTTTTGGAAAGGACAGCTATGGAACACATTTTTTATACACATTTCACTACCTGTTAATTCGAAGTTCACTACTTTTCAGCACAAAATGCATTTCTCTTTTCAGCTTAATAATCCATTTTTATACATTTTTTGCAGGAGATATTTATGAGATTAATGTGCTATAAGCAGTTGTTCATTAAATCTATGAAGGTGATTACATACACTCTACTTGTTTCATAATCTTGCCACAGCTGACTTATGACAGATGACGTTACACATTTTCATTTATACCAACAAACCAGAAACAAATTTTTTCTTCTTGCTTTCCCCTAAGCAATGCATTGCTAACAAAAAAATGTATTACCAGTCCCAAATAATGATACCAGTTAAAGAGAGTTCTGAGTAATGCTGATCAGCTCTGAATAGTATGTCACTTCAGTAATGACTTCTTAATGATACAAAAAAATATATAAAATAATGCTTTGTAACTGGATAATAACTGCCACTGTTTATTGTAATAAGACTACTTATAATGCCCATGATTATTAATGCTATGACTGTAATTAACTGATTTTTAATAATGACTTCTTAATGATCTGAATAATACTGAATGATGAACAATGTTTTACACTATTCAATACTTGCTGGCCACTGAGTGCCAATAATTAATATCACTAAATGAATTATGTTATTAATTATGCCATTAATTAGCTCCTGTTTTCAATGATGATTTTTCATGTTCTATAACTGGCCACTGAGTGCCAATAATTAATGTCACTAAAGGAATTATGTTATTAATTATGCCATTAATTAGCTCCTGTTTTCAATGATGATTTTTCATGTTCTATAACTGGCCACTGATTGCCAATAATTAATGTCACTAAATGAATTACGTTAATAATTATGCCATTAATTAGCTCCTGTTTTCAATTATGACTTTTCATGTTCTATAACTGGCCACTGAGTGCCGATAATTATTGTAACTAAATGAATCAGCTCTTGTTTTCAATGATGACTTTTCATGTTTTGGTAAATGGCCAATGAGTGCCAATAATTTGTATCACTCAATGTATTATGTTAATGCTAGGCCAATAATTGACTCTCATTTTCAATGAAGACTTCTAATGAACATTATTCTGTCATACTAAATATGCTTTGTAACTGGCCAAGGACTGCCACTGTTTATTGTAATACGATTACCCATGATGCCAATAATTTAATTTTATGAACATTATTCTGTAATACTACATACTTGGTACAGAAATGTTCAATAACTGGGCTATGAATGCCGCAAACTACTACTGTAATTCTCACTGAAGCCTATTATGTGACTTAATGTCCTTCACCTTATGAGCTAACTACCCTGAATTACTGCAATATCCATTTGCCCTGTCCATCCTCATGATCATGGAGCACTATATTTGGTTTTTGCACTAATTCTACGTTGGTGTGCCTTGTAAGAGCGTGGTGTTGACACGACATGCTGTCCACCACCGTGAGCGATGAAGGCGTTATTATGGTCCCACTGTTTGGTGTACCTGATGTACTGCCAAAATGATAACAGGAAATATTACTACGACATTTCAGTGTCTTGGATACGCTGATAAATACTTCTGGGAAAAGAATTGCAAATTGTCTCACTTGGTGTTGTACTTCTGTGGAAAGATATGGACTTTTAGTGCAGCTTCGTGCAACCTAAGTGCTACAACCATGATGCAATCCTTCCTATTCCTTCCGTAATTCTTGTAAAATGAAAAAGTCATATACAGTACGTGTGTATTTTTTTGCCGTTTATTAATACATTTTGTGATTTGCTGATATATTTTCAACTTCACTTCATGTACACTCATGTCAGTTGTCAAAATGATTATTTACCTTTGCGTTTATTTGTTATGAAAATGTTCAAACGTTTTTCAGTGCATGTGCACTTATGTTATGTGTTAAGATGTTTTCTACTGAACTGCAGTGCCTGTGCACTTTTCTCATTTTTCAATATGATTTGTACTCATTCTGTATACCTTTTATGATTTCCTGATATGTTCATTACTTCAGTGCATATGCACTTAGGTCATTTGTTACTCATTGTATATACATTTCGTCATTTGCTGATATGTTCTCAACTGCAGTGCATGTGCACTCATGTCACTTGTCAACATGATTTTTTGCCATTCTGTTTATTTGTTCTGACAATGCTAAAGAATTTTTTCAGTGCGTGTGCACTTTGTTATCTGTCAAATAATTTGTATATACATTTTTCTGATTTGCTACTATGTTTTGTACTCACATTTTGTCTTTGTCTGAAATGTTTTGTACTCGGTGCATGTGCACAACATTTAATTCATGTACTACATCTAAATATTCTGTAAATTATAGAAGTTGATTAATTAAAGAAAAAATTTTGCCGCGCTTGGCAAGTCCAAATGACTCACCATCGCTGCCAAATTTTTGCCCCCCCCAGTGGAGGGTTATGAAACACGTATGTTGTGTGGCGGCGATGGCGAGGCATTGCAGAGTCTCTGACCAGAGAGCTATTTGTCATTCCTAGTCTACGCTTGACCGCGCGAGTGTTGCGAGCTGTAGTCTGTGAGTAGTCTGTCGGCAGTGCTGTTGTCTGTTGCACTCTGTCAGTAACAGTAGTCGAGTTCAGTTGCGAATGGCAGTCTGTTAGCACTAGTAGTCGAGTACGGTCGCGAGCGGGACGCAGTCGCAGGCGTCGACATGGGTCTCTGGTCAAGATGCTGAATGAGGTATATTGTTAATTAAGGTAACCAAGCTGCATTGCGCACATCAGATAATGTAAAGTTTATTTATTGTAATTAATTTTCAACAAGTGCCCCAATAATAATTTTGATTTCAAAGCAATTTTTAACAAAAGAACCATTTAATTGAACCAACGATTTCCTTCCATTTCCTTTAAAGAAAAGTTTCAGTTAAATTTCAAAAATAAAAAAAAAATAATACTTGCAATGCATTTCCTCCAAGCCGTGGGCAACAATAAGAGCAGAACTTTGACATGCAGTTTCGAATGAGGTAAGAAATTAATTATGATTTTTTGCACAGGGCCAAAGGCCGATATTTCGGTTTAATTGAGTTTACATTGTCACTGAAGTCTCATTAGCATTGAATTGTTTTTCATTATTTTCGTGAGAGCTTACACCTTGAGTCAGATTGCGATTCTCATTCTTATTGTCATTAAATTTAATTGCTAGGGAGGTTACGCTTGGCTCCCATTTATTATTTCTGTCTTTCGAAATTTCGGTGGGGAGGTTACACTGTGCTGGTAAACGTCTTACGTCATTTGACTTTCAAACAGCTGAGCAAAACTGCAAGTACTCAGACAGTTTTCTCGTTACTTATTCTGATCATCACTAAACTGGCTCACAATATTTTTGGCGCAACGCAATCTGACTTTCAATAATCCCTACAAAGGAATGGTCCTGACTAACAATAACCTATACCTTTCATGAATCACTTACCTCACAAAAAACTTCGTTACTCTAACTACTGCAATACAGCGAGCGCCACTACTGCCAGCTAAATAAAAGATTCAAACTACTAAAGGTACTAACTACCGATAAGCATAGTTAGCAAATAGAAGATTTTGATAGAGAACAAACAATTTAGTTACCTTAATAATGTTCAAAAGTCATCATATATCTATAAATTCAGGACAACCATCTTTACAAGTTCCCTTTTTCTGGTGGACACACGTCCAGATCGTCCGCTTATAGTAACCTCTCAAAACTCTTCCCTCTCTCCCCCCACATCCACCACTGCTGGCGGCTCACCTCCAACTGCCAAACGCTATGTGCTGTTCACGTCCAGCTGCCCAACGCTACACAAGCGAATATTCCAACAATGAGTCCAACCAACCACAGACTGCACACAGCACAGTCAGTGATTTTCATACAGAACGCTACGTGGCGTTACCAAAATAAAAACCTAAACAGTCGACTTACACACATAGTAAGGCAGAGAAGTTTGAGGACTTACTAGGTGTAGAAGTAAGAAACCGAAATTCGCCATAATTACACGTCTGCTGTTAGAAATTGATAAACAATATTTTATTCAAAATAATCTCCATTGCTATTTATACATTTCTCCCACCCCTCCGGCAGGCTATGAATGCTACTCCAAAAAATAAGTTAAAGCGAACCAGTCAGCGAGTCATTTTTGTACATTTTCATACGAATAGAAGCTTTGTTCAGCGAGAGCGTGTCCCAGTGATGCAAATAGATGATAATCGGACGGAGCCAAGTGTGGAGAAGAAGCTGAATGCCTTTGTATTTCCCAACTGAACTCCTCTATCGTTTCCCTGGCCGATTTTGCTGTGTGTGATGGGGCGTTATCATGGAGCAATATGACCTCTATGTCGCCGTTTTCCATATTCCGGTCCAGCGGCGTATATAAGGGGGGAAGGCCTCCTGGCCCCACACCCCAGAAATAATGAATGCAAAGAAAAAAAGTAGGTATCTGAATTATGTTAATGAATGATGCATGAAGGCATCACTGTAGTAGGCAGTCATACGTTCCTGTATTGTTGAGGGGAGTGAGGTGTTAGTGGCGTGAGTGCCAGTTCGGTTGATTCGGTCTGAGTCGGGATCGCACCCGGCTACCTGTGCGCATGCGGACAATTATACCACGTTCAGAATAAAGACCAATTTATATTATCTGTCTCCGCTCCTGTTCATTTCTGTTCCTTTCAGTGCCCGTTCCGTCTCAGAAAATGGTGTAGCACTCATGCTAGCCTCCGTCAACCTTCCGTAAGTTCACGTGACAAACACTTGTTTCTCATCGTCCAGCTGTTTTTGTACGAAATGTCTTTAATGGATTTGAAAAACAATTTCATACCGTGACCGCAAGGGAATATATCAAAATACTCGTTAAATCGTGTCGATTCCGCTTTGATCCAATTCAAAAACAAACTTAATTTTTTATCAATATATGTCGTTCGAAGCATGTTATTTGTCTTTAGGTAAATGTAAAAATGTAAGCTGATTTCCCAACAAGGAATTCCTGAAAGAGGTTTTAAGAGATCCTGTTCAAATGTCGTATATATTAGCCTCGTCTGACCTGCAGTTACGTTTGAGACAAAAGTTTTGTGATTCAGTTCTGTCCTCACCAGCAGACTAAAGTTACTAAAACTTGTGACGTGGGATGTGCTAGTTTATTTATAAGTGCGTAGTATATATACGATACACTGGTTCACTAATAATACATATCACATATCCTTAGATGGATAAATTAATAGAGGAACAGAAAACTGTATTGTAACGGCATACACTAGGTAAGGAATGTTGCGGAGTGACAGCAATGCACAGTGCTTGCGAAATTCTCGCATCATATCGATTATTTGCTCAAGTAGGAGTGCCGCGGAAGTAAAAATGTTTGGTAAAAGCGCATTATAAACACGTTCATGTTCAAATGTAGTGATTGTCATAGTGTGAACGAACGTAATGATGTAATAGCATCTTTTTATGTAGCACTACCATTGTCATTGCACATACGTTTGCGTTTGTCTCAACGGCGACGGTTACCGAGAATCACCGAACGGCTGCAGGAGCCAAGTTGTCCGAACCGGACACCAATAAAATCTATAACTGATTGTTCTAGGTTATTGTTACTTCGACATCCGTATGGTGGTGTTTTAAGTCTTAAAGTTTATGAACTTTACAGTGTATTGAAGTTGGCCGTAAGTGAACCACAATCGTAATGAAGAGGCAAGCTTCTAAAACTTTCTCTCCAAAAAACCAAGTGTTTATAAGCCTGGCGTCTGTAGTGTTACGAAAGGACAAAGTGCAAATGGGCTTGACGGTGTCAATTCTGAAGTCAGCTGCGTTGGTAGAATTGCTTCTTGTGATGTCGCTACTTCGAGCTCAGTTCCTGTGGTTCCAGTTACGGAGGATAGTGGGCCTGATCAAGTAAGGAAAAAATATCTATGATATTGGAAACTACTGTCAAAACAATTCCACTCAGTTTTTCTCAAACGAGAAAAAACAATTTTTTTTGTTAGAAAATATTAGGAAACCTGAGCCTGAGTACAGATTTCCCTCAATTACTAGTTCAAACCATACTAGATCTTTTCAAACGAAGTGGGAAGAAGAATTTACGTGGTTAGCTTATTTAGCGGTAAAATCTGGATGTTTTTGCAAGTACTGCGTGTTATTTTCCTGTACCGAAAATGACAGAAAAGGAAATCACTAGGCAGCAGTGGCGTTGGTTACTCAGGCTTTTACTAATTTTGAAAAAGCCAGGGAAATGTTTAGCGAACATCAGAACTTATCATATGATAAGAAATATGTTTTGATCGCTGAAAACACAAAAGATATAGTTAAGAAAAAAAGCTGAAAGTGTTATCACTCAAGTAAATGTCCAAAGAAGACTGGATGTTGAGAATAATAGAAAATTGCTTATCCCCATAATACCAACAATTCCATTTTGCGGGAGGCAACAAATAGCTCTAAGGGGTCATCGTGACTCTGGACGAACCAACTTTGAAGAACCGTACGAAAGTGATGCAAAGCTGTATTACAAGAATGCTGACTGCGCACACGTCGCTCTGCAGAAGTTCCGGACACTGAAGGGTTTGAGAAAAGGCGTTGGTCCGATGACTGCCGCGAGTCTGGAGAAAATGATTTGGAAATTCGAAAAGACGGGTGCTTTTGGTGTGCAACCTGGTAGAAGGAGGAAACGAATTGATTCGACGTTAGTGGAAGCAGTGGCCACAGCAATGCAGTAGGAGACAATTGGTGGTGTGTAAACGTGTAGTGCACGGAGAATTGTCCGAAGATTGGACATACCGGTGAGCACGCTGCCTAAAATCTTTGCTATCCATTCAAAATTACCCATGTGCAGGAGTTGCTTCCTGTTGACCTGCCGTCAAGAGAGAACTTTGGTTTAGAGTTTTTTGTTCGCATGGGAGTGTACAATGATTGCCGTGGAAGATTTTGTGGACAGACGACGAAGCCCACTTCCATCTGACAGGATATGTCAATACACAGAATTGTCGAATACGGACAACGGAAAATCACACGAAAATCAACCAGTACCACTTCATCCTGAAAAGGTCACTGTGTGGTGCGGGTTTACGGCATCATTTATCATAGGGTCATATTTTTTCGAAGAGACAGGTGCTTCCGGTCCTGTTACTTGTACCGTCACTAGTAAGCGCTGTGAGTATCTTTTGCGCAACCACGTCATTCCAGCTCTCCAACAGCGTGGTTGTTTGGATGGGATTATTTTTATGCAAGATGGAGCATCTCCGCACGTTGCAAATCCAGTTAAGCAGTTGCTGAAGCGCCCTTTTGGAAATGCTAGAATTATCAGCCACCATTTTCCTAGAGCCTGGCCGTCCCGATCCCGTGATCTTAATTCGTGTATGTTCTGGCTGTGGGACTACCTGATAGATGTTGTGTTTAGTGTACCGATTGCAAACTTAGCTGCATTGAAGGCACGCAATGAGCAACACATTCTGATCGTGACACGGAAACACTTCGATCATCTGTGGAACATGCTGTTTCTCGATTTCAACCAGTTGCAGAAAACGGTGGACAGCATACTGAACACGTTTTTCACCAGTCACATGGAAATTAATAATCTGATTTGATTTTGATTGATGCTTTTCCAAATGGTTCAAATGGTTCTGAGCGCTATGGGAATTAACATCTGAGGTCATCGGTTCCCTAGAACTTAGAACTACTTAAAGCTAACTAACCTAAGGACATCACACACATCCATACCCGAGGGAGGATTCGAACCTGCGACCGTAGCAGTCGCGCGGTTCCGGACGGAAGCGCCGAGAACCGCCCGGCCACCGCGGCCGGCGATTGATGCCTTTTATGCAGTTTTTGGCCTCAGGACAATTAAAAACTGATGTGGATGATGCTTCTTATGCGGTTGTTGGCCTCAGGACAATTAAAAACCTATTTTTCCCATCCGATGTGATATGACCTTGCTGTGGTGGATGGGCTTACGTAACTATCAGTATCACACCTGAACCCCCATGCACACTGAGTAGTTCAGTTTGTTTAACGTCAAACGTACATGGTAGGTATTGCTGTTTGATTCTTTTGTCATTCGCAGTCGACCACTGTTAAGTTATGATGCCTACAGCGCCATCTATTGCTACATTTTGTAACTATTTATTTTTCTTCTGCCATACGTTTTCCCCTTCCTGATAATATTCCGTTGCCATTTGACGTCATTCTGAACAGTGGAGTTATATTTACAGCGTTTTGAAAGTTTAACTTTAATCATAATCACCCCGTATGTGATCCAGTGGACATAGAAATACTATTCAAACGTTTCCGATGACATTAGCGGCTTTGGACATTCAAATGAATCAGTGGCAACAGGTGAAAATTTATGACAGAACGGGACTCATACCTGATCTCCCGCCTAAAGCGAGCGGTCGTCTTAACCGCCTTGGCCATTATATATGGTCAAGGTACGACAACCAATGGTCTATTCTTTTAATGTGGATCCATATCAAGCCATACCCGATCTCTTGTGGGAATCCGAAATGGCGAGTGAGAAGCTCATGGGTAGATGACTTCACTCTAGTGGTATGCGAAAGGCTGGGAATCCGGTTCGAATGGAAGGCGTGCTTCGCTGGCAGAGGAAGTTACGACGCGCGCTCGTGTTAAGCGGGAGAACCGATATCGAGTCACAGTCCACCATAAATTTTCACCTGTTAGCTCGAATGCGGCTAACGTCATTGAAAACTTTTGAAAAGATATTAAAGGTTCGCGTCTCACCACGAAATTTGGAAGTCGGAGGCTTGCCTGTTCTGTAAAGCAGAAAGGGCAGCGGTCTGTGGCGTGTCTGACGACAGAGCACATTGCTGGTGTAGGCACAATTGTTTCGGACCGTGGTCGGATAAACCACGTTTCCTGTTACACCAGTTGGTGGTCGTGTCCGGATATGGCTTGATCCAGGCTGTTCGAAACATGTACCGTGTCGCCGACGCAGTCCGGTGTGTGACGAAAGTCATTGAATAGCGATACGCATGTATCTGGATGGCGGCTGTGGTGTCACCGCCAGACACGACACTTGCTAGGTGGTAGCCTTTAAATCGGCCGCGGTCCGTTAGTATATGTCGGACCCGCGTGTCGCCACTGTCAGTGATTGCAGACCGAGCGCCGCCACACGGCAGGTCTAGAGAGACGTACTAGCGCTCGCCCCAGTTGTACAGCCGACGTTAATAGCAATGGTTCACTGACAAATACGCTCTCATTTGCCGAGACGATAGTTAGTATAGCCTTCAGCTACGTCATTTGCTACGACCTAGCAAGGCGCCATTACCAGTTTATATTCAGTGTAATAATGTCTAAACAAGAGCGATGCTCCAATTGTGGATTAAAGTTAAGTATTCCAAGAACTACGTTCTTTTCTTTATAGGATAATTACTTTACCTTGTTCCAGACCTCACGCCAATCTGCGTGAGCTTAACGCGTGCCTTTCGGCTACCTCCGAGTGGCTTGGCTGTCTTGCCACGCCACTACAGCGACAGTATCGCGTACACAGGGTATAAAGCGGCAGTGCATTAGCAGAGCCGTCACCTGTAGTCACGTTACTCATGCGTAAAAGTTTTCGAAGTGATTATGGCCGCACGACGGGAATTAACAGACTTTGAACGCGGAATGGAAGTTGGAGCTAGACCCATGGGACAGCCCACTTCGGAAATCATTGAGGAATTCAGTATTCCGAGCTTCACAGTGACAGGAGTGTGCCGAGAATACCATAAATCAGGCATCACCTCTCACCACGAACAGCGCTGTGCCCGAAGGCCTGCCGCCCGAAGTGGCCGAGCGGTTCTAGGCGCTACAGTCTGGAACCGCGCGACCGCTACGGTCGCAGGTTCCGATCCTGCCTCGGGCATGGATGTGTGTGATGTCCTTAGGTTAGTTAGGTTTAAGTAGTTCTAAGTTCTAGGGGACTGATGACCTCAGAAGTTAAGTCCTATAGTGCTCAGAGCCATTTGAACCAACCCGAAGGCCTTTACTTAATGACCGGCAGCAGCAGTGTTTGCGTAGAGTTGTCAGTGCAAACAGACAAACAACACTGCGAGAAATAACCGCAGATATTGAAACGTCCCCTTTGTAAAATTATGGAAGACTGTGCTGGTAAACTTCTGCGTTATTTGATTTTCAAACAGATTAACAAAACTGAACGTACTCAGACATTTCTCTCTTTACTTATTCTGATCATCACTAAACTGACCCACAATATTTTTAGCGCAACACAATCTGACTTTTAATAATCTCTACAAAAGAATAGCCCTGACTAACAATAACCTATACCTTTCATGAATCACTTACCTCACAAAAACCTTCGTTACTGGAACTACTGCAATACAGCGACCGCCAATACTGTCAGCTAAATAAAAGATTCTAACTACTGAAGGCACTAACTACTGATAGGCATAATTAGCAACTGAAAGATTTTGCTAGAGAACAAACAATGTATTTACCTTAATAGCGTTCAAAAGTCATTACATATAATTTTGTGACATCCAAATTAACAAATTTCCTTTTTCTGACGGACACACGTCCAGATCGTCCGCTCAAAACTCTGGCAGCTCTCCCCCCATATCCACCACTGCTGGCGGCTCACCTCCAACTGCCCAACGCTATGCGCTGTTTACATCCAACTGCCCAACACTACAATAGCGAATATTCCAACAATGCCAACCAGCCACAGAGTGCAGACAGCAAAGTTAGTAATTTTCATACAGAGCCCTATGTGGCACTACCAACATAAAAACCTAAACAGGCTTCTTACAATATCAATGAGTGACGTACGACGAACGTATCCGTTAGTAGAGTGCGACCAACTTTGGCGTTAAAGGGCTATGACGACTGACGCGAGTGCCTTTGCTAACGGCACGACATCGCCTGAAGCTCTCCTCTTGGGCTCGTGACCGTAACGGTTGCACCTTAGACACTGGAAAACCGTGGCCTTGTTAGATGAGTTCCCATTTCAGCTGGTAAGAGCTGATGGTAGGGTTCGAGTCTGACACAGACCCCACGAAGTTGTCAACAACACACTGTGCAAACTGGTGGTGGCTCCATAATGGTATGGGCTGTGGTTAGATGAATCATTGACTGGAAATAGCTATGCTCGGCTACTTGGAAGCCATTTGGTGACATTCATAGACTTCATGTTCTCAAACAAAGATGGAATTTTCGTGGATGACTAAGTGCCATGTCACGGTGCCACAACTGTTTGCGACTGGTTTGAAGAAAATTCTGAACAATTCGACCGAATTATTTGGTCACTCAGATTGCTCAACATGAATCCCATCGAACATTTATGGGACATAATCGAGAGGTCATTTCTCGCACAAAATCCGGCACTAGCAACACTTTAGTAATTATGGATGGCTGTTGGGGTATTATGGATCAGTATTTCTACAGGGGACTTCGAACAACTTGCTGAATCCATGCCATGTTGAATTGCTGCACTACGCTGTGCACAAAGAGGTCTGACACGATATTAGGAGGTATCCAATGACTTTTGTCACACCTCTGCATTATCACATAGGGACATTCACTTGGGCCTCATGGTATCTATGGCCGTAACCGAAGGCCCCATAGCCGGCCGTTGTGGACAAGTGGTTCTAGGTGCTTCAGTCCGGAACCACGCTGCTGCTACGGTCGCAGGTTCGAATCCTGCCTCGGGCATGGATGTGTGTGATGTCTTTAGGTTAGTTAGGTTTAAATAGTTCTACGTCTAAGGGACTGATAACCTTAGATGTTAAGTCCCATAGTGCTTAGAGTCATTTGAACCTTTTTTGGAGGCCCCATAACAACTATGGACTACCTGAGCATTGTTGCGGACCATCTGCATCGTTTCACGTTAGAATTCATCCCCGATGGCTACGGAATCGTGCAGCAGGACAGCTGCCAGTGTCACAAATTCGGAATCGCACTTAAGTGATTTGAGCAGCACGATAATAACTTCACGTTGATATGTTTTGGCCACCGTATTTGCTTTATCCGGGTACGTATGGGAAGCTATCGGGCCCCAGCCCCTCGCCTGTAAACCAGCGCCAAGTCACGTCTTGGGCTCAGTCTAACTACACTCCTGGAAATGGAAAAAAGAACACATTGACACCGGTGTGTCAGACCCACCATACTTGCTCCGGACACTGCGAGAGGGCTGTACAAGCAATGATCACACGCACGGCACAGCGGACACGCCAGGAACCGCGGTGTTGGCCGTCGAATGGCGCTAGCTGCGCAGCATTTGTGCACCGCCGCCGTCAGTGTCAGCCAGTTTGCCGTGGCATACGGAGCTCCATCGCAGTCTTTAACACTGGTAGCATGCCGCGACAGCGTGGACGTGAACCGTATGTGCAGTTGACGGACTTTGAGCGAGGGCGTATAGTGGGCATGTGGGAGGCCGGGTGGACGTACCGCCGAATTGCTCAACACGTGGGGCGTGAGGTCTCCACAGTACGTCGATGTTGTCGCCAGTGGTCGGCGGAAGGTGCACGTGCCCGTCGACCTGGAACCAGACCGCAGCGACGCACGGACGCACGCCAAGACCGTACGATCCTACGCAGTGCCGTAGGGGACCGCACTGCCACTTCCCAGCAAATTAGGGACACTGTTGCCCCTGGGGCATCGGCGAGGACCATTCGCAACCGTCTCCATGAAGCTGGGCTACGGACCCGCACACCGTTAGGCCGTCTTCCGCTCACGCCCCAACATCGTGCAGCCCGCCTCCAGTGGTGTCGCGACAGGCGTGAATGGAGGGACGAATGGAGACGTGTCGTCTTCAGCGATGAGAGTCGCTTCTGCCTTGGTGCCAATGATGGTCGTATGCGTGTTTGGCGCCGTGCAGGTGAGCGCCACAATCAGGACTGCATACGACCGAGGCACACAGGGCCAACACCCGGCATCATGGTGTGGGGAGCGATCTCCTACACTGGCCGTACACCACTGGTGATCGTCGAGGGGACACTGAATAGTGCACGGTACATCCAAACCGTCATCGAACCCATCGTTCTACCATTCCTAGACCGGCAAGGGAACTTGCTGTTCCAACAGGACAATGCACGTCCGCATGTATCCCGTGCCACCCAACGTGCTCTAGAAGGTGTAAGTCAGCTACCCTGGCCAGCAAGATCTCCGGATCTGTCCCCCATTGTGCATGTTTGGGACTGGATGAAGCGTCGTCTCACGCGGTCTACACGTCCAGCACGAACGCTGGTCCAACTGAGGCGCCAGGTGGAAATGGCATGACAAGCCGTTCCACAGGACTACATCCAGCATCTCTACGATCGTCTCCATGGGAGAATAGCAGCCTGCATTGCTGCGAAAGGTGGATATACACTGTACTAGTGCCGACATTGTGCATGCTCTGTTGCCTGTGTCTATGTGCCTGTGGTTCTGTCAGTGTGATCATGTGATATATCTGACCCCAGGAATGTGTCAATAAAGTTTCCCCTTCCTGGGACAATGAATTCACGGTGTTCCTATTTCAATTTCCAGGAGTGTATATGTGGCACAGTGATTATAACACTGAACTCGTTCTCAGAAGGAGACGGCTTCCAATAACCAACCGACTATGCGATTTGAGCTTCTACGTAGTTCCTCTCAACCACTTCCGTTGAAGGTCGATTTCCTTGAAATGACTACGGCCGATTTCATTCTCGGCCATGAATATGTTTCGTTTCTAACTACATCTTCGTCTATGAAAAGTTAAATCCTAGTCTTTCGTCCTTCTATGACAGAGTTTCGAATGTATGTGACACCATCTTACAACTTTTCGTACAAAATGCTTGACATGGTAAATCGTTCCGTCTTATAACACAACATTATTTCGATTTTTTCCAAATATTCCACTGGTACGCCACAGTTATGCCAATACATAACTATGGTTCCCTCTCTATCCTTGTTGCAATTAACACTTGAAGTTAGCGAATGACTAATGTTTTCCCAAAAAAATAAAATTGCTACACCACGAAGATGACGTGCTACAGACGTGAAATTTAACAGACAGGAAAAAGAATCTGTGATATGCAAATGATTAACTTTTCAGATCATTCACACAAGGTTGGCGCCGGTGGCATACACAAACAGCAGTTGGCCGGCGTTGCCTGGTGAATCGTTGTGGTAATGCCTAATGTAAGGAGGAGATATGCGTACCATCACGCTTCCGACTTTGATAAAGGTCGGATTGTAGTCTATCGCGATTGCGGCTTATCGTATCGCGACATTGCTGCTCGCGTTGGTCGAGATCCAATGACTGTTAGCAGAATATGGAATCGGTGGCTTCAGGAGGGTAATACGGAACGACGTGCTGGATCCAAACGGCCTCGTATCACTAGCAGTCGAGATGACAGGCATCTTATCCCCATGGCTGTAACGGATAGTGCAGCCACGTCTCGATCCCTGAGTCAACAGATGGGGATGTTTGATAGACAACAACCATCTGCACGAATAGTTCGACGACGTTTGCAGCAACATGGACGGAGACCACGGCTGCGGTTACCCTTGACACTGCATCACAGACAGGAGTGCCTACGATGGTGTACTCAACGACGAACCTGGGTGCACGAATGGCAAAACGTCATTTTTTCGGATGAATCCAGGTTTTGTTTACAGCATCATGATGGTCGCATCCGCGTTTGGCGACATCGCGGTGAACGCACATTGGAAGCGTGTATTCATCATCGCCATACTGGCGTATCACCCGGCGTGATGCTACGGGGTGCCATTGGTTACACGTCTCTGTCACCTCTTGTTAGCATTGACGGCATTTTGAACAGTGGACATTACATATCAGATGTGTTACGACCCGTGGCTCTACCCTTCATTCAATCCCTGCCATACCCTACATTTCAGCAGGATAATGCACGACCGCATGTTGCAGGTCTTGTAAAGGCCTTCCTGGATACAGAAAATGTTCGACTGCTGCCCTGGCCAGCACATTCTCCAGATCTCTCACCAATTGAAACCGTCTGGTCAATGGTGGCTGAGCAACTGGCTCGTCACAATACACCATTCACTACTCTTGATGAACTGTGGTATCGTGTTGAAGCTGCATGGGCAGCTGTACATGTACACGTCATCCAAGCTCTGTTTGACTCAATGGCCAGGCGTATCAAGGCCGTTATTACAGCCAGAGGTGGTTGTTCTGGGTACTGATTTCTCAGGTTCTATGCACCCAAATTGCGTGAAAATGTAATCACATGTCAGTTCTGTTGTTGATGTTGTCTTCAGTCCTGAGACTGGTTTGATGCAGCTCTCCATGCTACTCTATCCTGTGCAAGCTTCTTCATCTCCCAGTACTTCCTGCAACCTACATACTTCTGAATCTGCTTAGTGTATTCATCTCTTGGTCTCCTCTACGTTTTTTACCCTCCACGCTGCCCTCCA
Organism: Schistocerca serialis cubense; assembly: GCF_023864345.2. Classification (NCBI taxonomy): domain Eukaryota; kingdom Metazoa; phylum Arthropoda; class Insecta; order Orthoptera; family Acrididae; genus Schistocerca; species Schistocerca serialis. The sequence continues at coordinate 1,062,656,320 of NC_064638.1, read as the reverse complement.
GTGCTAAATTTGTGATTCCTTGATGCCTCAGAACATGTCTTACCAACCGGCCCCTTCTTCTTGTCAAGTTGTGCCACAAACTCCTCTTCTCCCCAATTCAATTCAATACCTCCTCATTAGTTATGTGATCTACCCATCTAACCTTCAGCATTCTTCTGTAGCACTACATTTTGAAAGCTTCTATTTTCTTCTTGTCCAAACTATTTATCGTCCATGGTTCACTTCCATACATGGCCACACTCCATACAAATACTTTCAGAAACGACTTCCTGACACTTAAATCAATACTCGATGTTAACAAATTTCTATTCTTCAGGAACGCTTTCCTTGCCATTGCCAGTCTACATTTTATATCCTCTCTACTTCGACCATCATCAGTTATTTTGCTCCCCAAATAGCAAAACTCCTTTACTACTTTAAGTTTCTCATTTCCTAATCTAATTCCCTCAGCATCACCCGACTTAATTTGACTACATTCCATTATACTCGTTTTGCTTTTGTTGATGTTCATCTTATATCCTCCCTTCAAGACACTGTACATTCCGTTCAACTGCTCTTTTAAGTCCTTTGCTGTCTCTGACTGAATTACAATGTCATCGGCGAACCTTAAAGTTTTTATTTCTTCTCCGTGGATTTTAATACCTACTCCGAATTTTTCTTTTGTTTCTTTTATTGCTTGCTTAATATACAGATTGAATAATATTGGAGACAGGCTACAACCCTGTCTCACTCCCTTCCCAACCGCTGCTTCCCTTTCATGCCCCTCGACTCTTATAACTGCCATCTGGTTTCTGTACAAATTGTAAATAGCCTTTCGCTCCCTGTATTTTACCCCTGCCACCTTTAGAATTTGAAAGAGAGTATTCCAGTCAACATTGTCAAAAGCTTTCTGTAAGTCTACAAATGCTAAAAACGTAGGATTGCCTTTCCTTAATCTATTTTCTAAGATAAGTCGTAGGGTCAGTATTGCCTCACGTGTTCCAACATTTCTGCGGAATCCAAACTGATCTTCGCCGAGGTCGGCTTCTACCAGGTTTTCCATTTGTCTGTAAAGAATTCGCGTTAGTATTTTGCAGCTGTGACTCATTAAACTGATAGTTCGATAATTTTCAAATCTGTCAACACCTGCTTCCTTTGGGATTGGAATTATTATATTCTTCTTGAAGTCTGAGGGTATTTCGCCTGTCTCATACATCTTGCTCACCAGATGGTAGAGTTTTGTCAGGACTGGCTCTCCCAAGGCCGTCAGTAGTTCCAATGGAATGTTGTCTACTCCCAGGGCCTTGTTTCGACTTAGGTCTTTCAGTGCCCTGTCAAACTCTTCACGCAGTATCGTATCTCCCATTTCATCTTCATCTACATCCTCTTCCATTTCCATAATATTGTCCTCAAGTACATCGCCCTTGTATAGACCCTCTATATACTCCTTCCACCTTTCTGCTTTCCCTTCTTTGCTTAGAACTGGGTTTCCATCTGAGCTCTCGATATTCATACAAGTTGCTCTCTTTTCTCCAAATTTCTCTTTAATTTTCCTGTAGGCGGTATCTATCTTACTCCTAGTGAGATAAGCCTGTCCACTAGGCATCCCTGCTTAGCCATTTTGCACTTCCTGTCGAGCTCATTTTTGAGACGTTTGTATTGCCTTATACCTGCTTCATCTAATGCGTTTTTATATTTTCTCCTTTCATCAATTAAATTCAATATTTCTTCTGTTACCCAAGGATTTGTACCAGCCCTCGTCTTTTTACCTACTTGATCCTCTGCTGCCTTCACTATTTCATTCCTCAAAGCTACTCATTCTTCTTCTACTGTATTTCTATCCCCCACTCCTGTCAATTGTTCCCTTATGCTCTCCCTGAAACTCTGTACAACCTCTGGTGTAGTCAGTTTATCCAGGTCCCATCTCCTTAAGTTCCCACCTTTTTGCAGTTTCTTCAGTTTTAATCTACAGTTCATAACCAATAGATTGTGGTGCACATCTGCCCCTGGAAATGTCTTACAATTTAAAACCTGGTTCCTAAATCTCTGTCTTACCATTATATAATCTATCTGATACCTTCTAGTATCTCCAGGGTTCTTCCATGTATACAACCTTCTTTCATGATTCTTGAACCAAGTGTTAGCTATGATTAAGTTACGCTCTGTGCAAAATTCTACTAGATGGCTTCCTCTTTCATTTCTCTCCTCCAATTCATATTCACCCACTATATTTCCTTCTCTCCCTTTTCCTACTCTCGAATTCCAGTCACCCATGACTATTAAATTTTCATCTCTCTTCACTTTCTGAATAATTTCTTTTATCTCATCATACATTTCATCAATTTCTTCATCATCTGCAGAGCTAGTTGGCATATAAACTTGTACCACTGTAGTAGGCATGGGATTCGTGTCTATCTTGGCCGCAATAATGCGTTCACTATGCTGTTGGTAGTAGTTTACCCTCACTCCTACTTTTTATTCATTATTAAAGCTACTCCTGCATTACCCCTATTTGATTTTGTATTTATAACCCCGTATTCACCCGACCAAAAGTCTTATTCCTCCTGCCACCGAACTTCACTAATTCCCATTATATCTAACTTCAACCTATCCATTTCCCTTTTTAAATTTTCTAACCTACCTGCCCGATTAAGGGATCTGACATTCCACGCTCCGATCCGTAGAACGTCAGTTTTCTTTCTCCTGATAAAGATGTCCTCTGGAGTAGTCCCCGCCCGGAGATCCGAATGGGGGAATATTTTACCTCCGGAATATTTTACTCAAGAGGACGCCATCATCATTTAACCATATAGTAAAGCTGCATGCCCTCGGGAAACATTACGGCTGTAGTTTCCCCTTGCTTTCAACCGTTCGCAGTACCAGCACAACAAGGCCGTTTTGGTTAGTGTTGCAAGGCCAGATCAGTTAATCATACAGACTGTTGCCCTTGCGACTACCGAAATGGCTGCTGCCCCTCTTCAGGAACCATACGTTTGTCTGGCCTCCAAACAGATACCCCTCCGTTGTGGTTGCACCTACGGTACGGCCATCTCTATCGCTGAGGCACGCAAGCCTCCTCACCAACGGCAAGGTCCATGGTTCATGGGGGTAGATGTCAGTTCTAGTATAATATATTTGTCCAATGAATACCCGTTTATCGTCTGCATTTCTTCTTGGTGTAGTAATTTTAATGGCCAATAGTGTAAATATACAATCTTTCAATACAATACAGACATTCACATCAAGCAGCATATAAAAATGCATTTTTTAATCGTCACATTATATAAGTTTTACGTTTCTTCCTGTCAGACTTATTAACATTTCTTTCTCTTGTTGGCTGGACTTAGAACATCACCAATACCAGCAGTTCCTTATTATCTGCGCCGATTCATTGACCTGCTGTATTTGTGTCATCGCTGAAGTATGTACAAATCGTATGGTAATTTTTTTAAGGAAAAATAGTTCTCATTTTTTCGCACACAAATCGGACGTAATGTTTGTTTCTCGAGGATGATATATCTCGTTCAGTCACCGGAAATTAAATGACACATACCGGTACATAAAGGAAAATTTTATGCATCGTCTCTCTTTTACTGGACACGGTATTTAAAAGAGAAAATGAAATATCATTTAAGTAGAGACTCTAAAGAAAATAGATGTTAAATGACAACGCTTGGTTCCATTGACTGTAGGCATGCTGCCGGCTATATTGTGTTTATGGCGTGGTCATTGCTTTTAGCATATTGACAAAACTGTCCGTGTATTTGGCATACGAAGTGACTATAAGACACACCTTAATTTTTAACCAATTTTTTAAATAAATTAACATTTTTATCATTTTTATTATTAGACTGAAAAGCTAAACGAACTCTTAGTTTATAAAACCGAACTGACCTTTAAAAGCCCTGAATATCATCTAAACTTTCTTCTTCTTCTTCTTCTACTTCTTCTTTTTTCTAAGATGGTCTTCACGGCCATCGAGCGTTACTTTGGCCGCACTTCTTGAAAGATTTAACAATAATCTCTTCTCTCGTTCTAGATCAGTACCGTTTTATCCACTGACATACTTATTTGATTGTAGGTCGTTTTAAAGTTCTCTTAGGCGTGAATTCATGTTGGGTTTCATCCACCATCCGTTTATCCATTCCTGTCTCATATACACTTTAAATGGCTTATTCATCGAGACATCAAGAGGTTGCAGTTTTAAAGTAAGTCCTTCTGGAAAAACAGCAAGTTCTGTATTTCCCTGTCTCAGTTTCTCTTTTACAGAATTTTTCAAATGACAGCTAAACTGATCCAGCACAAGAAGAGAACTCTTCTTCAATACTCTGTTAATCTATAATGTCATACCAGCCTCGTCCATCCATCTCTTGTCAACTACGTGAACAACAACACTTGGCGGTATTTCAGAAGATTTTGGCATTGTTTTGCGCTTGAAAATAATCATCGGATTAGGTTTAGTACGTCAGCCCAGCATGAAAGGACAACAGTGTAGTGCATTTTTGCATATCCACTTGTTTCTATAGTTACAGTTTTAGCACCTTTCATGACAACAGTTCCGCTACTTGACACATCAAATGTCAGAGGAGTTTCGTCCATATTCGCTATTTGGCTTAGTTCCACACTGGTTTTCTTTCGATGTTGAACAATAAAGCGATCGAAAGATAATATTTTCTCTTCATGCCCTTGTGTCATTTCCTGAGATATTTTGGTTTTGGTCCGCATGCTAAGTCCATGACGCTTCATAAGCCTATACTACCAACCAACATCACCCGAAAGTCTGTTAAGTTCCACTGTAGCGCTAACGCATAAGCGCGTATTTGAATCATTTTTGTAATAATTCCAAAATCATTTTGACAGTGTCCTTGAATCCATTTCAATACGTCATATTCCAGTTTTGGCCATTTTGCAATCATTCCACTATTTTCACATTTAGTCTTCCAAATTTTTTCCGTTCTTCTTTAATAGATCGCAATCGCGAATGCTTTTTTCTGTTGATGGAGGGCCGAAATACCGCTCAGCTGCTCTGATTCCATATTCTTTAGCATGTGCTGTTACTTTCAATCGATAGCCTGCATCATATGAACACATTTTATTTTTTTCCTTTATGAAACTGTCTACTAACAAAAATACTGTGTTGTTACCGATAACACACATAACTTTCAGTTCAAGTTTACTAGCATCGTAGAGTGTAATGACGCATCGTAGACTAGACAGTGTACTCGTTTGTGACGGCGGGGCGGGAGGAACACAAAGTTAGCAGCCGTGTGAATCCTCACAACTCATGTTTGTCGCATCGGTGCACTACCACAGTCATTTGAATCCAATGTTTCCATATAGACGGAGGTTTCCCGCGGCATCGAATATATGGCCCATTTTTAAGGCAGGCGGGAATTTTAAATCAAACACTGGAATTTTTATATTGATGTCGAGCATAAGACGCACATTAATTTTGGAGGCAATTTTTCGAAGAAAGTAAGTATGTTTTATAGTGCGCAAGATATGGTAAGTATGTAACATTACGTGCAAGCATCTAGATCGCTGCGTCGTTCTTTGTTCTTGCGTATCTGTCTTTCCAGTCGTATCAATTTAGTTTTATTTACATTCGCAGAGATGTTCTGTCAGTGACTGCCCGTTTCTGACGGAGGTAATTCCGCAAATCACCTGCGTCTCCACAAGTAAATCCGTGGATGAAAGTGTCAACATTCCCACATATACAGGAGTCTGTCTGAGTTCGCAGAGTTTTCCATTGGTAGAGAATCTGTCATTGACGATAATGTACCATTTATATTTCACAGTGGACCTGAGGTGAACATTGTGCACATTTCTCCAGATGATGTTCCGTTTCGATCGAGGATATTTTTCTTCGATTCGGTTACAGAAGATTGTTGCTGTCAGGATTACGTAAAAGCAAACCCATTGTCATATATGTGGTGTCATCGCCAGACACCACACTTGCTAGGTGGTAGCCTTTAAATCGGCCGCGGTCCGTTAGTATACGTCGGACCCGCTTGTCGCCACTATCAGTGATTGCAGACCGAGCGCCGCCACACGGCAGGTCTAGTCTAGAGAGAGTCCCTAGCACTCGCCCCAGTTGTACAGCCGACTTTGCTAGCGATGGTTCACTGACTACATACGCTCTCATTTTCAGAGACGACATTTTAGCATAGCCTTCAGCTACGTCATTTGCTACGACCTAGCAAGGCGCCATATTCAGTTACTATGTCTTCTGAACAGATAATATTGTGACTCATGTACCGTCAAGAGCGACGTTCATCATTAAAGGATTTAAGTTAAGTATCAAACTAATTACGTCCGATTTCTCAATTCTAATTCCTTGTCATGTTCCAGACCTCATGTCAGTATAGTTCTTCCATCCTCACGCTAGTCTGCGTGAGCTAAAACGCGTGCATTTCGGCCTCCTCTAGTAACACGGTATTGGCTCTTCTGCCAACACAACAGTATGAACTGCCATTAGACTAAAAATAATTTAAAAAAGAAGAAATTAAAAGTTTAGAGAGAGACGCACTAATCTGTAGAGTATCTGATAACGCGCGTTTATCCTACATCTTTCAACACAGCTCTTATTAGAAGGAGCAAATTTTTTTCTGAAACTTTGCGACCAGAAGAATGGGGAGTAAATAGTAACCACGGGTGAAGTAAATCAAAAGATTTGACTTTCGGTTCTCCCAAATCCGAGTCCATTGCGCCAGCCGCTGCGCCACATCGGTCTGGACGCAAGTTCTAGAATGATTGTGTGCTACTTAGGAAAACGTACTTCCCGTTACGTATGTGCTCCAGAGTACAATGTTGAGTTGAAGGACTGTACATTTAGCGTGATCGATCTTATTGCCAACATCATCCGTTCCCAGAATGAAATTTTCACTCTGCAGCGGAGTGAGCGCTGATAAGAAACTTCGCTGCAGATCAAAACTGTGTGTCGGACCGAGACTCGAACTCGGGATCTCTGCCTTTCGCGGGGAAGTGCTGTTGGAAAATAGGAGATGAGACACTGTCGTCAGTACAGCTATGAGGACGGGACAAGAGTCTTTATTGGGTAGCTCAGTGGTAGAGCACTTGCTCACGAAAGGCAAAGGTTTCGAGTTGGAGTATCGGTCTGGCCAAATGTTTTGATCTTCCAGGAAGTTTCATCATCCGTTGCGTTTGAAGCAGGGTGACTCCTAAATAAGTACACGACTTCGGTCTCTAAGCAGTTTTCTGTTCTTGTATCGCACTGTGCCCCAATTCTGTTTTCTTCTTATAGATTATAAGATCTATCATTTCAATAATGTTCCTTGAACATTCGGGGCATGTAACTGGCATCGCTACATTTCAGTTTTAGTTACCTGACCGTTGGCGAAGATGACTGCACACAGGATACAAACACCTACAACTTTTCGCCTCTACAACAGCCTAATGAACATGCATCACATAGAGATGTTGTGCATACGGAGAATGCTTGTAATGCCAGTGGCTGATAACGCCACCGTGTCGTAACCGAGTAGACCGGGTCTGAATGTGGGAACGCAGGAAGCGGCAATGAGTGATCGTGGTCTCCTCTCTCCAAATGGGCCACGGCTGTAGTGGGGTCGCTAGAAATTGCCTCCCACGCTACCAACTCCGTTAAATGGTGATTTACTGCATTGCCTCGCTCGAAGGACCCCGTGAGTCCCAGTTTCCATGAAAGGCAATACGAATTATGAAAATACACGCAACTTACTATAAACGGAATAAGATAATTCCTAGGCTAAAGTTTTCGTTCCATGAGAACCAGTGATATTCCACTTCATGCGATTATATTCCACGGCAGGCATTTTCTTTATCTATCGTCACACTAGCGCTGAACAGACAGTGCACGCTGTCTGTTTCATATTTTGACTGAACGGGTTGGTAAATAAATAGGCTTTGAACATATCCTTGTGTCTAACACACTCGATGACATAGCAAATTACGAAATTACGTAACGCGTTAAAAACATGGGGGAATATGGGAATAATATTGTAGTCGGTTATGAAACAACGCTGGCGCCTTTGTAGATTTTTCCAATGTAGTCTGAATCTCACAATAGCATTTATGAATAAATTTGCTCAGGTTACTTGCTTATAGAAACACAGGTAGGCAGATTATGTTGAGGGACAACAGAGAGAGTTCCTATTATTAAGCGTAATGTGTCTCTTTAGACTTGAGAAACAGAGCCAAAGGATAATGGCTTAGATTTTGTAAGTCCTTAGTTTACGTTGTATACAAAATCTGTAATGCACCTAGTTCTGCCATAATATTTACGGAACAGTAAATTTACTTTTACGTCTGTGCAAAAATACTGTCTTAATTTAATAAAATTTTGAAATTAAATTTTTCAAACTGAATCATGTATTTGGTAATACCAAAAATATTTCTGCAAATGTTGTTATTTTTGAAATATTAGCATTCATTGTGAAAATAACGGAAGAGGTATTTCAATCACTTGAATAATTAATAATAGGCCAGATAATGAATAAAGCTGAATTTTTCACAAAGTAGTAAGTTCTAGTTGGAGGAACATTTTCTTGTAAAGAATGATAATTCAGTTTTTAATTACTATCTGACAAAAAAATAAAAATTAAAAGAAAATGAAAGGTAAACATGAATTTTTAACCATAAGAAGATTAACATAAAATACATGAATAGTGCAGTTTAATTAACTGTAGCAATAATAATAACAATAATAATGTTAGCCACAACAGTCAAACGAATCTGGCATTATTGGCCGATAAGTGGAAGCCAATTTTACGATATGTGGCTTCACTTTTGTCAAACGGAGGCTCTGTTTGCCATTTCACGGGTCTGTATGCCCCCTGGTATTGTTCTTGTGAAATATTAAATAGAATAAAGCAACAGCTTCCGATCGGGGACGTATAATTAATATGCCATCACTGTCCGATTTGCTGTTGACATTTTCCACCGGTGCAATATTTACTGAGAGGATAAACCACTCGCGGCTCCAGAGTGAAATTTCGCATTTCAGCGAAGTGTGCGCTGATTTGAAACTCTCTGACAGGTTATAACTGTGTGCTGGAGTGAGAGTCCAACGTTGGAACTTTCCCTTTCACGGGCAAGTGTTTTACCGACTGATCTATTCAATTACGACTCACGGCCCACCCTCACGGCTTTACTTTCGCCAGTGCCTCATCTCCTACTTTCCAACCTTCACAGAAGCTCTCCTGCATTCCTTGAGGAACATTCATTTCTGGAAGTAAAGACGTTGTTGGAACATAGCGAAGCCACAGCCCGGGGAATTATTTGCAGAATGAATTTCCACTCCATAGAGGTATGTGCAGTGATTTGAAATATCCTGTCAGATTAAAACCTCGTGCCGGACCGGGACTCAGTCTTTAGGGACATTTACCTTTCGAAGTCAGATGCTTTATCAATTGAGCTATCCAAGCACGACACACGAACCGCTCTCATAGCGGTGCTTCCGTCAGTGCCTCATCTTCAACGTTCGAAACTTCTGGAAACAAAGCCCCTTTCTTCCAGTAGTGCTAGACCCGAAAAGTAAACTGGAGAAGTTTGTAAAGTTTGAAACGTGGGAGGAGTGAAGTAAAGCAGTGAGAATGGATCGCGAGACGTGCTTGGATAGCTTAGTCGAGCTGACCACGAAAGACAAAAGTCGCAGGTTCGATTCCCGATCCGTCACAGTTTGAATCTGCCGGGAAGATTCACTTGCGGCTGTGTGCAACAGTTGCATCTGAACTCTCACTGCGAAGCGAATCATATATCTGACACGAACATGGGAACGCAACATGCACGCAAGTAGCATTTATTCCGATAACACACTGTCAGAACTTTTGTTCAACCTCGATACTACTCTGTGGATTTCTACGTTACTGAGGAATGGGTATGTTTATCTCAGAATATTAGAAAATAAAGCGTTTTTCTATTTTAGGGTATCTGAATTTCTATGGAACACAGAAAGCTAACTCATTATGCACTGTACGTGTTAGCATTTCCAACGTTTATGAAATAAGTTCTACCGCTTTCTGGATTAGGAAGCTGAGGACTGTGGGCTTTCAAAAACCTACGCACCCTCCGACTCAACGTTGAAATATTAAAAGTTTTGGCTGGTTTCGTTGTCTAGGGGCTGGGATACGTAGTTGCCGCATTACAGGCCAAATACTGCTGAGTCTACAGTATACGATAAGAATAACCACACGAATCGAATGGTTGAAAATTTCAATCACTCGGAAATTTCGAATTGTAAAAGTAAGATATAAATTAATAAATGAAAAATTGCAATTAAATAAAATCTGCAGGTACTATCTTAACGACTTTAAATGATGAGTACGATAGTAGAAGTACCTTTAAGAATGCCGTTTATTACTGCAAAACACTTATTGGTGTCGATGGTCCAGCAATTAAATAAAATAAAAATTGAATAACAGGGAAACAATAGATTCCTACTGCATGTAATTAGTTGTGAACAACATAGCTCGCGAAATATTCACTTGTAAACGCACACTACGTCTGCACTTCAGATGCCACGGAAATCACACAAGAGCACGGGTCGGCACTCCGAAATATTTCTATGGTTCGCGACCACGCGCAAACTGCTCCACTGTGCAAGTCTTTCCGCCAACTGTGCGTCCGTCGCGCTGTACTGTCCGCGTCCAGCACTCACTCCCGTGTCCTGTGCCGTACCGTCCAGAACTCCCTCGTGTCCTCTCTGGGAGCGATGCTCCTCCCCACTTCCATACAGTCTCTCCGTCTCTCCACTTAACGAACGCTGTGATTGGCTAGAGCGCTCCCACCCTGTCTTGAAACGAACGTGCATTCGCAAACATATTGAAACACATACGAGATACCGGATTTACATTTAAATAACTTGAAAGTAAATAAATTTTCCCACGGCTGGACCATAAACACGCTCTAACACACACTATTAAATACATAAACAAATTAAATAAACATATATCAAAGGAATAGCACCAAAAGGTGGGCAGTAACCCGATGTCTCTGTGCTTTCTAAAACACAGTAAATATTTAACCAATTTCTTCATGAATAGTATATATCGGATATAAACAAAGACATAGATGAATAAATATATTTATAAGCATGCTGCTACCGTATTTTCGTGTAACTGTGGAGTACTTATGGCCTGACGCGATCGATAGTAATCGGCCACTTTGACCTCCAATAACTCATGTACTATTTAAGTTACATGCCTGTAATTAATACCAATTTAGGGTTACGCTGATAGCTTTCTAAAGACACGCAGATCGACGAAATCGGATGAACCGTTTAGATTTTGGAAATTCGTTGCTGAGTGTTACTTGTATAATTTATCGTCAGATACTGAACTTTAAACTATATTGAAAATCTGATTACACCATCAGAATCGTCGTGCAAATAATGGTAATGTACATGTTTTTTGAGGTATCATGGTTCATCTGGCTACTATTAATTTCTATACGAACTGTGAAATGTCTGCTATGAAGGTTTCACAAAGTCCGCCATCTTTGGCACTCCCGGCATAAAATCTTCTTCATCGACACAAAGCACCGTCCTCGCCACAGTGTCAACATGGAATTCCCAGCCATCCGGATGGACCCCTCTTCCTTCGGCCAGCGTCTGCCACCACGTGGTCGGCCTGCCTAGCTGCCCGCGCCCGCCAAGCGGCCTGTGTGACCACTGCTTCCTCTGAACTTAAGAATATTTTCAGGGCGCCACGACTCGCCCGTTACCTCACAGGACACATGTTTAAGATACCATTATTTTTATTTCATCTGTTGTGGATGTACGAAAGAGTTAGGATATTGCAACCTATGATGAAAATTCTTTATCTTCTTTTCCTTTTTATGACATATATTAAATCTACGATGCAAGTTCGCAACCTTTTTTCCCCCCTATGGGTTTGGGGGTAGAATAGGCCAGCAGTATTCCTGCCTGCCGTAAGAAGCGACTAAAAGGAGTCTCAAAAGTTTCGGCCTATATATGATGGTCCCAATCTTCCAAAGAGTGAGCCAATTGAGAATGGGCGCCTTACATGGTGGATTGTGTCCATCATGCATTGAGACCTTTAGCCAGCTTTCTTGTCGTCGCATTGCCGTCCCGCTCGTTCTCCATCTCTTGGGCGAGGATGCATTCCTGGGTGCGATTTCCACCATGCACTGTGCAGTGCTGCTTTTTGTGGAGACGACAACCATGGACTTCCTTGCACCTAAAATCCAGCATGGTAGCCAGTCCGTTATGGTGGGGCTGCCGTGTACCCTCTTGGTTGTAGCCCCCTGACAACACTGGGATCGCTCCGCTGATGCCTGCGCCATTAACTCCCCATGTATGCCAACGAGCAGATGACTATCTCCATGGGGCATCGGGACTCCTGGCAATGGCCATCCTGCCACGTGGCCCTTGCTGAGGCTGGGTGGCTCCCGTGGGGAGGGCCCTTGATCAGAGTGGGTGGCATCAGGGCGGATGACCTGCAATGAAGCGTGGTTCATCATCTCTGGCTGGGGGCCAGCCGCCAGCAGCCTCTAAGCGTTCTTGGGCTCAATTCAACGCTCAGAAATACGATCTCAAATCGTTACCCCCCCCTGGCCACACCATGGGAGGAGTGTAAGGTTCGCCGGCCGAAGTGGCAGTGCAGTTAAAGGCGCTGCAGTCTGGAACCGCAAGACCGCTACGGTCGCAGGTTCGAATCCTGCCTCGGGCATGGATGTTTGTGATGTCCTTAGGTTAGTTAGGTTTAACTAGTTCTAAGTTCTAGGGGACTAATGACCTCAGCAGTTGAGTCCCATAGTGCTCAGAGCCATTTGAACCATTTTTGAGTGTAAGGTTCAGGATGGCAGTGACACTTTTTCGCCCCGGTTCCTAGTATGTACAAGAGCTGATGGGGAGTCTTACATGTCAACAAAGGCTCAATTCTTCGTAGAGAATTTAGAGGACAAGTTTGGAGAGGTGGAAGGCTTGTCCAAAATGCGCTCTGGGTCATTATTGATAAAAACGGCATCCTCTGCCCAGTCACGAAGGTTACTTGCATGTGGCAAGTTGGGAAATGTTTCAGTTACCATCACATCCCTTAGGAGTTTAAATATGGTCCAGGGTATTATTTACCATAGGGACCTTCTTTTGCAGTCTGATGACGAGCTGCGCGCCAATTTAGAGCGTCGAGGTGTTCATTTCGTCCGGCGCATTCATCGGGGTCTGAAGGATAATCAGGTTGCTACTGGTGCCTTCATCTTAGCCTTCGAGGGTGATACATTACCGGAGAAGGTCAAGGTGATGATCTATCGCTGTGGTGTCAAGTCCTATATCCCTCTCCCAATGCAGTAGTTTAAGTGCTAGAAGTTCGGCCATGTGTCTTCCCGCTGTACTTCCAGCATCACATGTCGAGATTGCGGATGCCCATCATATCCCAATACTGCATGTGCCCCGCCTCCCATATGTGTCAACTGCAGAGAGCATCATTCACCTTGCTCGCCAGACTGCAGGATCTTACAGAAAGAGCGGACCCTTATGGAATATAAGACCCTGGACTGACTGACCTATACTGAGGCTAAGAGGAAATATGAACGATTCCATCCTGTGTGAATGATTTCCTCATATGCTGCCACTATGACAACCGTGATAGCCCCATCAGTTCAGCGAATTCCAGTCGGCTCACCGAGCCGTACAACACGTGCCCCCTTGTCCAAGGGGGGCACTACCCACCCTGTTGCTCCTGCACCACCTACCTAGGGAGCAACACCCCTCCCCCACCCATCAGAGACGACTGCCTCTACTTCTAAGCTGGAGAAGCGTCCAAATTCTTAGGATCCTTTGGCTCGTAAGGGGTCCCTTGGGTCCCTCCCTTCCCAGGTTTCCACAAGTGGGAAAGACGACGCCAAGCAGTGGCATCAGAGCCCACAAGCTACTGCTTGTAGGGCTTCACGATCCTCCTCTGTCCCGGAGACTGAATCAGTGAAGCCCTACCAGCCAGTGAAACCCAAGGAGCAGCAAGAAAAATCGAAGAAGACGACCTCTAAGAAGAAGGAACTTGCGATGGCACCCACCCCACAGCAACCTACAAGCTCTGCGTCTGAGGATGCGGTGGAGATTCTGGCGTCCGCTGAGGACCTAGATCTCGCCGGTCCTTCAGACATGATGGATGTCGCTTCCATAGGTACTCAATCGGTGGCAGCAGGTGATCCAGTGGCGTAATCTGCCTCCTGGGTCCCTTCACGCCTTTCTCGGCCATGGACCATGTCGTCCTCCAGTGGAACCACAGAGGTTTTCTCCGCCATCTTGCTGAGCTTTGACAACTTCTCAGCCTTCACCCTTTCCTCTGCACTGCTCTTCAGGAAACATGGTTTCCGGCGATGCGAACCCCCGCCCTCCATGGCTATTGGGGTTATTATAGGAACTGGGCAGCTAATGAGAGGGTATCTGGTGGCATCTGCATCTACATCTTTCGCTCCATTTACAGCGAGTCTGTCCCTCTACAAAAACCATTACAGGCTGCCGCTGTTCGGCTGCAGACGTCTCAGGCTGTTACTGTCTGCAGTCTCTGTCTTCCACCAGATGGTGATGTCCTGCAGTATGTCCTGGCTGTGCTGATAGCCCAATTGCCGCCACCTTTTCTGTTACTGGGCGACTTCAACGCCCATAACCCTCTGTGGGGTGGATCAGTGGTAACAGGCCAAGGCAGCATCGTTGAGAAAGTATTGGCATAGCTCGGCATTTCTCTTTTAAATAATGGTGACTTCACACATTTCAGTATGGCGCAGGGCATGTACTCAGCCATCGACCTTTTGATCTGCAGCCCTAGCCTATTTCCATCTCTCCAATGGAGTATGGATCACGACTTGTGTGGTAGTGACCACTTTCCGATCTTTCTGTCACTGCCACAGCGTCACTCTTCTGGGCGCCCCTGCAGATGGGCTATGAATAGGGCTGACTGGGACTTATTCTCCTCCATTGCCACTATTGAGCCTTTTTCCCATGATGCCTTTGATGCGGTGGTTCGCTCGGTCACCAGAGGCATCGTTACTGCCACAGAATCTGCCGTTCCCTGTTCTTCTGGGTCCTCTCAGCGGAGGACTGTGTGTTGGTGGTCGCTCGAGATCTCTGAGGCGATTAAAGATCGCAGTCGGGCACTCCAGCATCACAAGTGGCATCCCTAATTGGAACACCTCATCGCCTTTAAACGGGTCCGTGCGCGAGCCCGCCGCCTCATTCGCTAATGCAAGCATGAGTGCTGGGAAAGGTTTGTCTCCACCTTTGGCCTCCGTACCTCTCCATTGCAGCTTTGGGCCAAGATTAGGCCACTGTATGGCTGTCAGACCCCGCATCAGCATACCTGCGCTTTCACTCAATGGAGAAGTCTGTACTGACTCCAACACAATTGCAAACCGCTTAGTGGAACATTTTGCTGAGAGTTCCACCTCTGCAAATTACCCGCTAGCCTTTAGCTCCCTGAAAGAGTGGTTGGAATGTCGGAGCCTTTCATTTCACACACGCTGCCCTGAATCGTACAATGCTCCATTCAGTGAGTGGGAATTCCAAAGTGCCAATGTTGAAACCTGCCAAGAACCCACTGGAGGTGGACAGCTACCACCCTGTTAGCCTCACCAACGCTTTTTGCAAGTTGCTCGAACGCATGGTGAGCCAGAGGTTGAGTTGGCTACTTGAGTCTCGGGGCCTTCTGGCTCCGTCTCAGGGTGGGTTCCACAAGGGCCGCTCCGCCGCCGATAATCTTTTGTGCCTGGAGTCTGCCATCCATACGGCCTCTGCCCGCCGTCTTTTTTGACATGCGGAAGGTATACGGTACGACATGGCGGTATTACATCCTCTCTACGCTTCATGGTTGGGGTCTTTGGGGTCCGCTCCCGATTTTCGTACAAAATTTTCTGTCATTTCGTGTCTGCCGTGTGCAAGTTGCGGCCTCCCATAGTTCCTCTTTTTGACTACAATTAATAGGCTCACAGCGGCGGTGGGAACGTCTGTCTCGTCATCCTTGTATGCTTACGACTTCTGCCTATACTATAGCTCCACTGGCATTGCAGCTGCTGAACAGCAGCTGCAGGGCACTATCCGAAAGGCGCAGTCTTGGGCTGTAGCGCATAGCTCCCAGTTTTCGGCTGCCAAGATCTGCGTTATGCCTTTCTGCCGGCGACGCACTGTTCACCCTGAGCCACGGCTTTATCTTGATGACGAACCTCTTGCTGTGGTGGAGACACATCGGTTTTTGGGATTGGTTTTCGATACCTGGTTGACTTGGTTGCCTCATATTCGGCAGCTTAAACAAATGCGCTGGTGGCATCTTAACGCTCTTCGTTGCTTGAGTCACACCAGCTGGGGTGCCGATCGGTCCACCATTCTACGGCTGTACCAGGCGTTAATTCAGTCCCGTCTAGATTATGGGAGCCTTTCTTACGGTTTGAAATCCCCTTCCGCATTGCGGTTGCTGGACCACTATCCTTCACAGTGGGATCCGACTAGCCACTGGAGCTTTCCGGACAAGCCTTGTCAACAGCTTACTTGTGGAGGCAGGTGCCCTCCATTGCGGTTCCGGCGCCAACGATTACTGGCCGCCTATGCTACACACGTTTGTAGCTTGCCCAGGCATCCCAATTATCGTCTCCTGTTCCCTCAGTCGGTCATCCATCTTCTGGAACGGCGGCCCCGGTCAGGTTGTACGACTGCGGTGCGCGTGAGAGCTCTTCTCTCTGGGCTTGAGGTTTTCTGTCTTCCATCTCTTTTCCAGGCTCCTCTGCGTATACCTCCGTGGTGTGTGCCCTGTCCATGCCTGCGGCTCGATTTGGCACAGGGCCCGAAGGACTCAGTTCCTCCTGAGGCCCTCTGCCGCCGCTTTCTTTCAATCCTTGCCATGTTTCAAGGCTCTGACCTTGCCCATACTGACGGTTCGATGGTTGCTGGTCGTGCCGGTTATGCTCTTACTCTAGGGGTTCATTGTGAACAACACTCATTCCTGGCTGGCTGCAGTGTTTTCACTGCTGAGCTGGTCACCATCTCTTGTGCCCTGGAGTACATCCGCTCCTGTTCAGGTGAGTCCTTCGTTATATGTAGTGACTCCCTGAACGGTTTACGAGCTATCGACCAGTGTTTCCCTAGCTCTCGTGCCGGCCGAAGTGGCTGTGTGGTTAAAGGCGCTGCAGTCTGGAACCGCAAGACCGCTACGGTGGCAAGTTCGAATCCTGCCTTGGGCATGGATGTTTGTGATGTCCTTAGGTTAGTTAGGTTTAACTAGTTCTAAGTTCTAGGGGAATAATGACCTCAGAAGTTGAGTCCCATAGTGCTCAGAGTCATATGAACCATATGAACTTAGCTCTCGTCTGGTGATGGCTATCCAGGAGTCTCTCCATACTCTTGCCCCTTATGGCCACTCTGTGGGCTTTGTGTAGAGTCTGGGTCATGTAGGCATCCCGGGAAATGAAAGTGTTGACACGGTGGCCAAACAGGCTGTCGGTGCACCAGCCTTGGAGATTGGCCTTTCAGAGAGTGACCTCAGGTCAGTTTTGCAGCAGAAGGTACTTTGCACTTGGTGTGAAGAATGGCGCGCCCTTCCTTCACACAACAAACTTCAGGCCATCAAGGAGGCTGCCGGTGCGTGGCGCTCCTCCGTGTGGGTCTCTCGCAAGGACTCTGTTGTCCTCTGCCGGCTGCGCATTGGCCACACCTGGATAACGCACAGTTATTTATTGTGCCGTGAGGACCCACCTTTATGTCGCTACGGGTCAGCTTTGACTGTGATCCACATCTTGTTGGACTGCCCGCTTTTAACACCGCTCAGGCAGACGTTTGCGCTGCCTGATACGCTTCCTGCACTTTTATCACATGACGTTGCGATGGCAGATTTAGGTTTGAGTTTTATTAGTGCAGGGGGTTTTTATCGCTTGATCTAAGTGTTTGTCCTTTTTTTGTGTCGTGTCTGGCCTTTGGCCTACGTTTCTAGACTGGGGTTTTTAGTGCGTTTCTTGGTGGTTGGCTTTTCCTTTTGTTGTTTCTATGGTCAGCCAACAACTGTTGTTTTTACTCCTTGTGGGGGTTTCAAGTTCATGGAAAAAGGGACCGATAGCCCTTGTAGTCCGGTCCCTTCAATCCCACAAACCAACCAACTGCTACCATTTTTCCTTTTTATTACCTGTATTGGACCAAACGTACACGTTTTAACGTAGTGAACTCATTTTTATAATTACTGTAAACATTACGAACCGTGTAGCATTCTTCTAGAGGGTGTGTTAATAGGCTGTTATGATGAAGTAAGGAACATCATTACTAAAGAAATGACAAGGTAAAAAGAAACACTTTCAAATGGATGGTGAATTGCTGCATGATCTTGACAAAACACGTAACCTCCAGGTAAATTAAAAAAATTGTTCAAATGGCTCTGAGGTCATCAGTCCCCTAGGACTTAGAACTACTTAAACCTAACTAACCTAAGGACATCACACACATCCGTGTTCGAAGCAGGATTCGAACCTGCTACCGTAGCGGTCGCTCGTTTCAAATAATTCTCACAAAGTAGCTGACGTCAGGCCTGTACAACCCCGCTTAGCATACTACCAATAGCAAACAACTACGGTAGCCATTACTCAGACCGTCAGTTTTCGATATATTTTGATGCTAGCCAACTACAAATACAAGATACGATTGACTGACAGTTTATGACTTGGCCTTAAGCTGATCTTCTGCAGGTTTCCACTAATTTTCAACATTCAATTTTTTCTGTGCTTTCATAGCGAAGTGTTGACCAAGTGTTTTGCTGGAATGTCCAACTGTACGTTTGAAATTCTATTTGTTGATAAATTATTCATTCTAAACGGCAGATCAGCATTTCACTCTAAACGTATTTGGCCAATATAATTTCGAAACAGAATTATCTAAGGTGAGGTTTACTTCAGTAACAATGAAGCTAATTAGCTTGCTGGTGGCACACCGCCTCCTATAGTCTCCAACGAGGCACTCGGTGCTAAACGGGTTGTGGTCCAAGCATTGGAATATAAATAAAACCTTACAGCTGAAGCGGTAGTTTCATTCTGCTATAATGTTCAGCTGCGTATGTTGCTCCAGCAGCATTGTCTGTGAAGCGGGCAGGATTTGCGTTGGCAGTTGCAGTGCACCGCGACTGACCTTGCGTTCATCCAGTAGTATATGAGGGGGTTGACCATGGCGTTGGCCATGGCGAGCCAGTAGAAGGCGAGGTACAGGTGGCGCACGTATTTGGCGTATGTGACGGCGCGGTCGTGGTGCGTGTAGATGAAGTAGGCGTGGTAGGGCAGCCAGCACACCGTGAAGATCACCACCACCACGATGAACATGCGGACCACCTGCAACAGAGAGCAGTTTCGTAGCACCCCGGCGCTGTGTTGGCGCCTCCAGACACAGCAGCTGTCGTGCAACTGTAGGAGTAGCGGTAACTCCTTTCTCAGGAGTTATTAATAACCCCTTGAATTATTTTCAACAGAATTCGTAAAGGACCACTGTAACTAACAATGATCATGCGATGCGACGACGTGGAAGTTCTTCAGGGGGGATGCTAATGAAATTGACACAAAATGTCAATTTTCGATTTATTTTTTTGTTTGTTAGATCAACTCATGGACAACAAGTTCCCAAAGTTTCAATCTTGAAATCGCATCCGAAGTGCCTGAAAATAAATTAAAAGTAGAAGCGGCCTCCCTGCCACGCCAAGATCAGAAGGATAACAACCCCTATATTCACAAGGAGAGGCTTCCAAAAATTATCCTGGATCTTGTCAAGCCCACTTACAGTTTTCTGGCCGATCCTGCAATCTTCAAAAAGTGTGTTCATGGCAAAACCCAAAATCCAAATGAGTCTCTAAATTCACTCATGTGGAAACGATACCATAAAAACACATTTGCATCTGCTACAGTTGTCAAAATTGCAACTTATGATGCAGTTACTGTATTTAATGATGGGAACGTCGGGAGGATGAAGGTATTAGGAAAAAATGGGCTTCAAGATAGGAAATTTTACTCGAGACATCCTGAGAAAAATAGATTTACAGAGCGTCTCTGCAGCTGAAAAGTCAGTGGAAGACCTGGTAAAGGAAAGAAGACGGACAACAAGAAACCAGAAGAGAAGCCTTGAAGGGAAAGACATCCCTGAGTACAAATGTGGTGCCTTCTGAAGAAGTGACATAAGGAAAAAAGTTGGGTTGAACTTTAAATTGCGTTTACTGAAAAGTTTGTTTTTTAAAGTTTATCTACCTTTTCCTCAGATTCTATGAATGCTACAACTATGAAATTCTGTACACATATTTCTGTAAACCTAATAAACGTTGTCTCAAGAGAAAATTTTAAAATTCTGATTGCTAGCTAAGGTATGGGGCAAAGTGCTTGGAATTTTGCATGAATTTAAAATTGTACTTGTGGAATTATAATTAAAAAGTTATGAAAATTCTCCTATTTGACCTATTCCAAAAACATCATGAGAGAATCTTACAACAGAGAAACTTTTTTAGAAATCTCTTGAATACTTTCTGAGAAAAAGGAACATACATTATTTTTTGAAAATAAAATTTCAAATTTCAATAAAAAAAAGTTGAATACATATTATCGAAGAATTTTGTATGTAAATGTGTTACTTTCATGTAAAGTGTAGAAAGAAATTTCATTGCCATATATCCAAAGCCGTGGATTTGGTGTATTTTTGAAATAGTGTGTGTTTTTCGTCAACGTTACTTCACATTCATGTAATGTGTTGATCTCATCTGACAAGATTATTTAATGACGACTGTATACAAGGAGATGTAAACAAACCATTCTAAAAGTATAGTTGGATTAGTAGCTGTATAGTCATTTTATTGGTATATAGTTAAGAATATAAAACAAAGCAATTTGTAAAGTTTGAGCTCTCCCTTATGATTTTATTTATGATCGTCGTTCAATAAGTAAAGCAACTCATTTTTTACTGAGAAAATTTCGGTTGGAAGAAATACAAAATTCGTTGTGGGACATTGTGGAATATTCCCGCTGCAGCTACTACTGTTTCATAAAATTCCGATACGTGGCGGCGCTATTGTAGCCATCAAAATGGCGTTTGTAACGGAGGTGCGTCCCACACAGAGAACGGTCATTAAGTTTCTTTTGGCGGAAAACCTGAGCATCGCAAATATTCATAGGCCATTGCAGAATGTCTACGGAGACCCGACAGTGAACAAAAGCACGATGAGTCTTTGGGCGAAGCGTTTGTGATCTTTGTAACGTGGTCGCGCAAACCTCTCCGTTTAACAGCATGCCGGCCGGTCGCATACAGCTGTGATTCCTATGGAGACTCTCATTCGAGGCGACGGATCGCAACCAAACACCTCGCTGCACAACTGGATGTCTTTGTTGGTATAGTTGAGAGACTCGTCCATCAGTTGGGTACTCAAAGGTGTGTGCCTGCTGGGTTCATCGCTGCCTAATTGAAGACGATAAAGAGTAACAAGGGACCATGTGTGCGGAATTGATTGCACCTTACGTGGCTGTTCGTGACAATTTTTTGTCAAACATTGTAACATGCGATGAAATAGGGTTTCATCAAACCGAATCGGAAACAAAACGCCAGTGTATCAATGGAGTGGCGCCAAAGCACCTGTTCTCTGAAGAAACAATTAAAATCTGCGCCCTCTGCCGGTAAAGTCATGACGACGGTCTTCTTGGATGTCCTCGATCATGGTGTCACTATCAACACTGAAATGTATTGTGCTACCCTTAGGAAAGTGATGCGACGACTTCAGCGTGGTCGTCGCCACAAAAATGCGAACAAACTTCTCCTTCTCCATGACAACGCAAGGGCGCACATAATTCTGCGCATCCGAGAGGAACTCACAGAACTTCGTTGGAGTGTTCTTCCTCATCCACCCTACAACCTGGATCTCGTACCTTCCGACTTCCAACCGTATGACCCAATGATGAATACAGTCCGTGGGAAACAGTACGTAGTTACTGATGCAGTAAGATGTCGGCGAATAAAGTGGTATCATTCGTGCATACAGATTCTCCCATTAAAGATACGTAAGGCCGTCATATTGGACGGAGCTTATGTTGAAAAACAGGGTTTTGTACCCAAAAGGGTGGGGAGTCATATTATTTAATGTAATCCCCAATAAAATCAACCTACAGCCAGAAAAGAACTGTTACATTACTTATTGAACGATCCTCGTATTATTACGAGAAGTATAAAATTCTGCCGAAGAAGTGATGGGCCTGTGGACGGACAAGCCTTTTCGCTTGTTGTTCCGTTTCGCGAACGCCTTTAATGGGGAATGGAGTATGCCGCAGACTGAATTGTAGGAAGTAATAGACGGCCGGAATTTTTAATGAGGTATGAATTGGTACGCTCTGCATCAGATTAAATATTGGTGCTAACATG
This sequence comes from Schistocerca serialis cubense, assembly GCF_023864345.2. Taxonomy (NCBI): domain Eukaryota; kingdom Metazoa; phylum Arthropoda; class Insecta; order Orthoptera; family Acrididae; genus Schistocerca; species Schistocerca serialis. Next base: position 1,062,633,984 of record NC_064638.1, on the reverse strand, counting down.
CTACAATTATGGAGTAAGTCGATAGTAAGCACTTCTGCGTTAATATGTCGTCTCCTGCGAATTGTACACTTGGTGCGACTTTCCCAGGCTACAAAATATGGTGTTACAAAAACTACACCTTCTTCAGGAATGCGTATGAAAGGCAGACATTATGTCACTTTTTATCTATCCATTTAATAAGAGGTCTGAAAATCTACAGAATGCTTTTTGCAGCAAATTCTCAACTGAACTGCTACTGACAAGGCAAGATAAGGACAATTTATTTCTTTATTTGTGTGAAGTATAGCTGGAGTCAAATTGTGTGAAAAATTTGTTTGGTTAAGTGCACTGACAGTTAGTTCTAATCAGTGTCACCGTCTAATTTCAATTACCTACCATCAGTCTGATTTAACTCTGTCTTTAAATCATCATTTACCGCATGGAAAATTAACAGCAGCGAATGCTATGGTCGTGTGGTTTATTCAAGGAAGAAAGTGGAGACAACTTCTATGCATCGCTTTGTTACAGTGCGCGCTTAGATTTTATTTAAATTTAGTCACTAAAAATCTCAAGGTTAAAGAAACTTTAGTCCAATGATAATTACTATTTTCATTTTTGTCTTTGAAAAGTTCGCATAGTAATATCCGAAAAGAGTACCATTTAACATCATGCTAGTTTTATTCTAGACAAAAACTACAATTACATTTCTGGAATTATAAAGTCAACATCTGTACTAAGTTGGTTGAAAACTACTTTCAGAATTCGCTACCAATATTAAGAAGTACAATTATTGATATTTCAGGAGGAAAACTCTCAAGTTAGCATTCGTTTCTAGCGCAGTTGTGAGTGTTTCAGTGTGTTTTAGTGGGAAACATTAATTATCAGAACGATAATTACAGATAACGGTCAAGGGAAGTTTATATAAAGTGTGCGCGGTTAAAAAGGAGGCTACAATTATATGTCAACGAATTTTAATAGAAATATTATAATTACACTTCACATGGAACAGTACAATTATAGATAACAGCCATTGACACTGATATGCAGATCCCAGCGAATAGGAGAGGAATGGATGGCTTGAGTGTAGAAGCTTCTGAGCTGCTGTCGGAACGTTTTCCATTGTGTTCCACAGTTTCTTGTCACAGGTGAACCTCTGACCTTTCAGAGACTGTTTTAACGGGCCGAAGATATGCGGGTAATATGAGGAGATATCGTGGCTGTAAGAACGATGTTCCAGGGCCTCCTTCCGAAGTTTTTAAAGGAACTGAAGGGTTTCCTTTGCCATACATACCGCTTAATAGCGCTGGCAGAAGCGACGTACTGTGCACTGGCGAAACACTGTTCCCCACACCTCGTTAATCTTGCTGTAAATTTGTGAAGCATGCTAAACTTCTGTGCGAAGAAACTGGATAACCTCTCTTTGTGCTGATCGGGAGGAATCCACAATGCAACGAACTGCAGAAACAACTCTCCAGGAATCTCTGTTCGGCGACTGGGTGTTGTGTTGTCCTTACTTTCGTATAGACGGAATTGACATTCCGCTGCTGAGATGGTTGAAAGGGCATATCCCGAAATCCAATCTTTGTTTAAAAAAAAGAAAGAAAGAAAAAGAAAATCTCCAGAAATTAGGAGACTGCAGCGAAGCTTACACCTGCGCTACATCGATGGTCTCCTCTTCAATTAGGCTTACCTTATAGTTTGTTTCTCGATACAAGGCTCTCCAGTTTGCCCACTAAAGGTTCGGGAAGAAGTACGATAGCTTACTTAATATTCGGACAGGTGCAAACGCGGTTAACATTAGCTGGAGAGTTCAATTTAAAATAGTGTTCGGAGTGTTAATATTGTTTTTATATAATCATATGTGTGATGCCTGTTATTTTCGGACATGTCCGGAAGAATAGACACCAACGATCGTCTTACACACCTTAAATTCGTAACTAAAGAGAAATGTGCACGACTTAGCTGCTTGGAGGTTGTTGACTATTCAGTCGTGTCCGAAAGAACATACACCACTCATAATTGTGTAGGTCCGCCTCGAGAGGCATACGACTATTTCAACGCGAATGCATACCATCTTTCGTCCCCTTGCGGGATTGCAGTGAGGCTGCGAACAACGGAGAAAATGAACGAAGTCACATCATCAGAGGTGAGCAGTACTTGGGAACTTGATTCACACGTGAAGCGTGTCCGTAATGCTCAGGCGGATTCCGGCACGGTAGCTCACGTCAGAGGGTTGCTTGCCCTCTGTAATAAAAAAACTGAGTAAAGGAAGAAGAAGTTGAACGGATGTCATCTGGCGTCCACCCACACCAAAACGCAACGAACAGTAAAGGAAAGAAAAAAAAAGCGTTTCTTCGCTAAACGCTAGGACTGGAGCATCCGGGTTCGAGACCCGGTCCGGTCACAAATTTTCAACTGCAATTTCTGAATTGTTTCAACGATCAAAGTAGTTACGTTATATTAATATCCTTTTAGTTAATGTTTTTAGTAGCGTGTCGGAAGTTATAAATTATAGACAGCCAAGTTTCTGCTGAACAGGTGCGACCAGATAAGAGAGCACTATAACTATGAACAGGAAAGGGGATGTTGGGTCGTTATGACAGAACTAAATCGTAAAATAGGTAAGATCTTGTTAAAGGAACCATTCTGAAATCTAACTCACGTGACTGGATAAGCTAAGATTAATCTAAATCAAGATGGGGGACTTGTTATTTTAAAGCACATAGTCCCGTGTGTAAATCGGACTGCTCGCGTAGCTTAATGCATAGTGCACTAGTTAGAGACAGACAGGTGTGCTGAACCCGGATGAAAGCCGCGCCTCAGGTTAATGACCGTTCGTCTGGTCTACCTGCCAGGCTGAGTGTGGTTCTTTTGCAGTTTTCCACGCTTGTTTAGGCAAACGCTGCGCTGATCGCATAACTCCACCTCAGAAAATTATGATACACAAAGAAATAAAGACTATTGACGCACAGATAATGCAGACACTTCCGTCTCATTTGTGGTCAAACGTAGATAGTGGCGACAGAAACAGCACCCTTTCACAAAGATAAAATAAAATTATCAGATCATGGAAACAGCGAACCCAGTGCGACTGGATAAACGCAAGGAAAGAGAGAATACTGTGCTTTAATTACTGCATATAACACTGTCCGTTCTCGAGATCGTCAACAAGTGAGAGTAGTTTGGCCTTAGAACGGAATAGGTCGACTTCTGACGTGGGAAAGCATTTGGACTGCGAGTGGAGAAGAGGTTGTGTCATTCAGTTCACGACAATCAAAATGTGTTTCTCACATATAGCTTTTGAGCATGGCTGTCTTTCAGCAACCGTCTGTAAGTTTCAAACGGACAAATAACTCAACCAGCCGGTTGCAAATAATTGTTTACTACTCAGAACTGTGTTTCGACACCTCTAAGGATGTCTTCATCAGAACGAAATTTTAAAAGCTGTAAAGTTAAACTACGAGAAGGCAATAGTCAAGGGATACAGCAGTTATGCTCAAGTCAAAAATTAAAAATTAAAAACTTTCCAGCCTTTGGTACGTACAACTTGTTTGTTGTAATAAGATGACGGGAAACGTCATTGGTTGTTGAAGAGCTATTGTAACTTGCGTATTATAAAAGTATGCCATATTAAGGGACGGCACAGTGAGGATCCATCAAAAATGCATTGTTCTTGGTACAAACAGTTGTAACTAAATCTCATTTCATAACATATCTACGATTAAAGTTTTCAGGAGATGATAAGATGCAAAGTATGGTCGTACTATTTTAAGGTAACATGTGATATGTTTCGCGTTCCAAAAGTATTTGTACTAGCCTCGCGTTTTCTTACAGGTACTGATACTTCTGATACTTTCTTATTAGTTTAAAAAGTATATATTGTAATATTCTATATTATGCATATGCACGTAAGCTCTTTCTAAGGAGTGAGTTTGTTAGATACGCCTCGTCTGCAAGAGAATTTTCACTAACTGCAGCGTGATATTTTGTACTTTCTTGTTTTTAGTTTTGTATTTACATGTTGGAATGATTCTGCTTCTGAAGAGGAACAGTGATCAAGTAAGAACGACCTTAGTGTTTTACTAAAAAGTGAGAACGATGAAGTAATTTTAATCTTATGTGGAGAAGGACAAATTTGTATTGCACTATTTGTAATGGGAGTTTTATAACCTGAAGTCTTTATTGACTGGACACGATACCATCCTTTTGTCTTTCAACATGTTTATGGACTTAAAGTTATTATTTACGTATACAACGGACAGAACAATGTGACTAGCACGTGGATAAGGGAGGGAATGTGCGTTTTAATAAAGGTAATGTAAACAGTTTTATATGCGAGCCAGATACAGCCAACTGCCGCCGGAACGCACTGCTATCGCATGTACTGCGTTCAAGCACTCATACCGTAAGCACGAGTCGCATCGTTTCTGACAAGGGAAACTCCTCATCCCACTATCCTCAGATTTGGTGGTAAAATGGCCCAGCGGGTAGCCTGTCAAGAACTGAGCACACATCAAGCAAGAAAACTGGAAGAAAGTACACTGAACTGCGAGAAAAAGAAGAAAAAGCGAAACAGTGAACGGTCCAAGCTTAAGACGTGCAATATCGAGGGACGTGCAAGAACCACAGTGTCCTGGCTGTGTGGTCACGGTGTTGGATTGCCAAGCGGGAGATCTGCGTTCAAGTCTCTCTGGTGTCCCACGTCCGGACAATGACGCGTCTATTCTCCTTCTGTAGTCATGGCAGTTGTCTTACCATGCACTGGTTATACAACATCAGTCATGTGGTAAGAATATACTACCATCGGAAGTAAATGTGACGAAGTGAGAGCAGGCTAGATGCCTCATAGATCTCCCACAGAAACGAAAACAAACAAGAAATGGGCGTGAAGGAATTCAAGAGTCAAAATTTCCAAAACGGAACGCAGGAGTCGTAACATGTGGTACTTCTGTAGAACAAATAGGAGCTACGTACGTCTGTAGATCACTTCGTGACACTTTGCTGTTGTAAACGGACGTTACACCACGACAAAGACAAAAATTTGATTACAGCGAACAAACACGTCAGAGCTGGACGGACAGTACATAATTACGTAAAAAAAAAGAAAGAATTCGGCCATGATGTTGGTTTGAACACGGATTTCCCCCTTCACACTCCAACCACGACGCCATGGCAGTTGCAATTTGTCGCTGTTCACATCTTGAGGTTGGACCGTTACCTGTTTCTTTTTCCCTTCTCGCATTCGGGAGGACGACGGTTCAATCCCGCGTCCGGCCATCCTGATTTAGGTTTTCCGTGATTTCCCTAAATCATTTCAGGCAAATGCCGGGATGGTTCCTTTCAAAGGGCACGGCCGATTTCCTTCTCCATCCTTCCCTAATCCGAGCTTGTGCTCCGTCTCTAATGACCTTGTTGTCGACGGGACGTTAGACACTAATCTCCTCCTCCTCCTCCTCCTATTTCTCTTCTCTTTTAGTAATCCAGTACATCTTCTTCCTGTTTTCATATTGATCTGTGTTCAGTTTTGGACGGACTATCCAGTGGACTACCTTACCACTAAATCTGAGGGGGATGCGATGGGGAGTTTCCGCTGCGAGCGTTCAGCAGCACGTTGAACTCGGCACGCTAAGTATCGACGTTCGAAACCACGGTCCGTGTGCCGGCGGCTGAAGGCTGATGGGGCGACAACCACGACGTGCCCGACCAGGCATCATAGCATACGTGCGCGCGACACTGGCCTGATGCGATCTTAGAAAGTTTTTAGATTCCCCCAATGGCAGTTAAACGTATTGCGAGTCACTTACTATTCTAAATAATCGGATTGATTACCAGAGTTGGTTGTTGAAGCCGCGCGGGGTTAGCCGAGCGGTCTAAGGGCGCTGCAGTCGGGGACTGTGTTGCTGGTCCCAGCGGAGGTTCGAGTCCTCCCTCGGGCATGGGTGAGTGTGTTTGTCCTTAGGATAATTTAGATTCAGTAGTGTGGTGTCACTGCCAGACACCACACTTGCTAGGTGGTAGTTTTAAATCGGCCGCGGTCCATTAGTACATGTCGGACCCGCGTGTCGCCACTGTCAGTGATCGCAGAAAGAGCGCCACCACAAGGCAGGTCTCGAGATACAGACTAGCACTCGCCCCAGTTGTACGGACGACTTTGCTAGCGACTACACTGACGAAGCCTCGCTCCTTTGCCGAGCAGAAAGTTAGAATAGCCTTCAGCTAAGTCCATGGCTACGACCTAGCAAGGCGCCATTAGCCTTACATAGCAATTGATACTTATCGTATAAAGCATGTCTCATCAAGAACGATGTATACAACAAGGATGGATTAAAGTTAAGTACTCCAAAAGCTACGTACTTTTCTTTATAGCATTCATTACGTATCCTGTTTCAGACCTCACGCCATCCTTCGTGTGTTTATAGCGTGCATTGCGGTCCCCTCAAATCACACTGTGTCGGCACTTCTGTCGACACATCAAGTAGTGTGTAAGCTTAGGGACTGATGACCTTAGCAGTTAAGTCCCATAATATTTCATACACATAAGATTTCACACATTTTTCGGTTGTTGAAGGTTGGAGACACAACATCGCTGTTACAGGTAGTCTGCGAAAACCAGTACGTAGATGTTGGCCACTGAAGAGTCGTGTATACAATTGGAGTTAACTCCCTCAGCGTCAGTTAAGGCCTGAAGATGGTGTACTGAAGCACCGAAACTCATAGCCACATCATAAGTAACAGAGTGAAGACACCTGTAGGAGTTCCAACTTACTACCCAAACGTTTATCCTTGAAGGAATTGACCGTCTTGTCTCACAGTGGGGTGAGTGTATTAACGGCCATGGCGATTAATTTTTAAATAATAAACCGTTTATTTACTTTTTGTCATATGTCTCATTTTCACTTGCCTGCCTTTTATACTTTCATATGTTTGAAGGTTTAACTATCAATTCTGAGACCGGTATCAATAAATTAATTACCTTCTGTAAAGTCTAATGTTTAATACATCACTTGTGAAATACTGTAAACTGTATTCCATGTACCCAGTCCATTTCTCGCTCTCTCATTTCGCTCGGCACCATTGCACTAGCATATACTACGACTCTTGTTCTGTACGTCGACACCAATCAAGGATATGAGTTTCAGCTGTGGAATTTTCCAAAAATGCACATATCTTCATTTCCAATTATAATATTATGATAGTCAAAATCACGTATAGAAAGGAAGTTAAAACGTAACGATAGGATATTGTTCATTGAATTCGTAGACACACGAGCAGGTCAAATATTTCAACAACAGTGCTATGAGTGTCATCGACTCCACTCATCGGAAACGCAGGGTAGCGCCTCAATAGCTGTCCTCGTTAGCAATGATTAGATGGACAAGATGACGTTGTAGTTACGGGAGCTGTCTCGGGCGCTGGTGGACGTTCTGTGATCATTGGTAGTCAGCAAGCATTCCCTGTGTGGAGGATGTGGCATTTTCCATAAGACGGACTAGGAATGCACAACTGCACTCGTTTGTGTATGGAGGTCTTTGCGGTGGTAGGGGTCGCACTGTGTGAATGCCCATGTCTGCCAAAAGTGTTACTGGTTGGTAAACTGCGCTGCAGTGTACTGCCCTACCGCCTATGCTTTTAGATAATTAACCTGTGTCGGTATGTAGATGCCCAATGAAGACTGTAAACTATCATAGATTATGGAAGAACTTAGAATTAACGCTAAATTATGGCCCTACAGACTTCAAAAGTGAGGTGAAATAGTGACACTGTAATTTAATTTTATAACCAGGTGAGCTACATGTATAAAGAAAGTCAAAGTTACCATACGTTCCATTATTTGTTGTAAATTCTCAAACTAAACGAGTGCAATAGTTGCACTGAAGTATAAAATGAATATGTTTAGTAACATCCTATTCACTGGCAAATCATCCCAAGAAAATGAAACAGTTACAAGTAACTAACGATGGCGGAGTTGCAAGACGAGGAACCAATAGATAGGTACTACATTATTAGCACTCTCGCCCGTTACTGTGATCTGACGGCAGTGATTCCCAAACTTTGAGTTCATAAAATTATGCATGTCAGAAGCGCGCCTTCCTTATACTCATTAACACTGTAACGTTTACTGAGTACACAGCGACCTATACATGCCGAAGCCAATTGAAGATCTTATCGTTTTTTTTCTAAACAGTGTGGTTTTGTTGTCTGCCAGTGCTACTGCCAGAGGTCACTGTGTCGGATACGATGCCTCTCAATGCCAAAAAGCTGCCTAATACAAAACTTACATCATTCTCCAGTTGGAGCTGCAAAGTGAAAATGACTACTTCTCACACTGAATTCTGCCAGCATAATTTGAAGTGTTTCTCTCGCTACACTGGATGAAGTCTATTAGTTCCTCCTGTCTTCCTTCGTAATACTTGCCAGTTCTTCGAGAGCCAATCCTAGCCGCTCACGAGCAGTCATCCAATGACAAGCGTCAATTCTCCTGGAGCGTCCTTCCGCTTCTCAATAATTTTCTAAAACTACTGCCTCAGACTACACTGAGCAACGAAACTCCCACGTTTCCCGGCCCAGAGGCCTACAACTAAAGAAAAGAATTTGTTTTGGAGCTGCTCTTTTGGAGCCTCAAAGGAGCGTGTTATTGTGTTACAGCATGTTGTTTTCTATTACTCTCCTAAGACTCCTAACTCATTTATAAATATGAGGTACAGGTATTCTTGGAAAGAGAAAGTTGCAGGCCAGCACTTACAGAATCCTCACACTTCACCTGCCCTGTTCTCCTGAGAGCATAGAGCCTTAAATACGTGTAGCTTTTCCAGAGCCTGCATAGTGTCCACCATTATATTGCTCTTCTATCGGCTGAATGGCATTCTCCACCCAAGGCTCATTGTTGCCCGCCTTCCGGACCTTTACTGTACTTCATAACGCCCTCACTGCAGAAAAACGCTTTAGGAACGTCGCGCGACTGCTACGGTCGCATGTTCGACTCCTGCCTCGGGCATGGGTGTGTGTGTGTGTGTGTGTTGTCCTTAGGTTAGTTAGGTTTAAGTAGTTCTAAGTTCTAGGGGACTGATGACCTCAGAAGTTAAGTCCCATAGTTCTCAGAGCCATTTGAACCATTTAGGAACGTCGGATAGGCGGTCGTCTCTTGCTTTGAGTGACTCCTCTGTGGCCATCCGGACAGTCTCAGTGTTACCTGCTGTCCACATTGTGTCGGCCCACGACAGGCGTCCCCTCATCCTGTCCAGTACACACAACTGCTTTTGGTGAATGCTATCCTACCTGGGCTTGGCGTCACCTTTTACGTCCTTCCTCAAGTTAACGATGTCCTTCGGCCGACTTTGAATTGTTGTCTGTCTGTGAAATTGCCAGCCAAGTCAAACTTAATTTTTAAGGAATAAAAAACCTACAAGTACTTCATGTATTGGCAATCACTATCGGGTAATCCTTAATAAAAGTGAAGAAATACGCTATTTTCACATCAAATTAATTCACTCTACATATCACTCTGTATAATTTGCATATGAGATAGCGATAATGTGAAAGTCGAAGAAACCGTCGGTTTTGCCATCTTACAGCAGTACGAACAGATTTTTCTTCAGCTGCACAAACAGCCTCCATGCTTCACGCATATCAGATGGCCCCTCGTCAAGATATTGTTTCAGTGCCATCTACTTTATTTCCAACGGTTGACATTCGAAGATTGTTAGAAGGCAATGTGAAAGCAGTGGGCCGCAGCTGGAATAGTCACTAGCGTTGTTTAGTATACTGAATTTTTCAGAATGAGATTTTCACTCTGCAGCGGAGTGTGCGCTGATATGAAACTTCCTGGCAGATTAAAACTGTGTGCCCGACCGAGACTCGAACTCGGGACCTTTGCCTTTCGCGGGCAAGTGCTCTACCAACTGAGCTACCGAAGCACGACTCACGCCCGGTACTCACAGCTTTACTTCTGCCAGTACCTCGTCTCCTACCTTCCAAACTTTACAGAAGCTCTCCTGCGAACCTTGCAGAACTAGCACTCCTGAAAGAAAGGATATTGCGGAGACATGGCTTAGCCACAGCCTGGGGGATGTTTCCAGAATGAGATTTTCACTCTGCAGCGGAGTGTGCGCTGATATGAAACTTCCTGGCAGATTAAAACTGTGTGCCCGACCGAGACTCGAACTCGGGACCTTTGCCTTTCGCGGGCAAGTGCTCTACCAACTGAGCTACCGAAGCACGACTCACGCCCGGTACTCACAGCTTTACTTCTGCCAGTACCTCGTCTCCTACCTTCCAAACTTTACAGAAGCTCTCCTGCGAACCTTGCAGAACTAGCACTCCTGAAAGAAAGGATATTGCGGAGACATGGCTTAGCCACAGCCTGGGGGATGTTTCCAGAATGAGATTTTCACTCTGTGAGTACCGGGCGTGAGTCGTGCTTCGGTAGCTCAGTTGGTAGAGCACTTGCCCGCGAAAGGCAAAGGTCCCGAGTTCGAGTCTCGGTCGGGCACACAGTTTTAATCTGCCAGGAAGTTTCATATCAGCGCACACTCCGCTGCAGAGTGAAAATCTCATTCTGGAAACATCCCCCAGGCTGTGGCTAAGCCATGTCTCCGCAATATCCTTTCTTTCAGGAGTGCTAGTTCTGCAAGGTTCGCAGGAGAGCTTCTGTAAAGTTTGGAAGGTAGGAGACGAGGTACTGGCAGAAGTAAAGCTGTGAGTACCGGGCGTGAGTCGTGCTTCGGTAGCTCAGTTGGTAGAGCACTTGCCCGCGAAAGGCAAAGGTCCCGAGTTCGAGTCTCGGTCGGGCACACAGTTTTAATCTGCCAGGAAGTTTCATATCAGCGCACACTCCGCTGCAGAGTGAAAATCTCATTCTGGAAACATCCCCCAGGCTGTGGCTAAGCCATGTCTCCGCAATATCCTTTCTTTCAGGAGTGCTAGTTCTGCAAGGTTCGCAGGAGAGCTTCTGTAAAGTTTGGAAGGTAGGAGACGAGGTACTGGCAGAAGTAAAGCTGTGAGTACCGGGCGTGAGTCGTGCTTCTGTAGCTCAGTTGGTAGAGCACTTGCCCGCGAAAGGCAAAGGTCCCGAGTTCGAGTCTCGGTCGGGCACACAGTTTTAATCTGCCAGGAAGTTTCATATCAGCGCACACTCCGCTGCAGAGTGAAAATCTCATTCTGGAAACATCCCCCAGGCTGTGGCTAAGCCATGTCTCCGCAATATCCTTTCTTTCAGGAGTGCTAGTTCTGCAAGGTTCGCAGGAGAGCTTCTGTAAAGTTTGGAAGGTAGGAGACGAGGTACTGGCAGAAGTAAAGCTGTGAGTACCGGGCGTGAGTCGTGCTTCGGTAGCTCAGTTGGTAGAGCACTTGCCCGCGAAAGGCAAAGGTCCCGAGTTCGAGTCTCGGTCGGGCACACAGTTTTAATCTGCCAGGAAGTTTCATATCAGCGCACACTCCGCTGCAGAGTGAAAATCTCATTCTGGAAACATCCCCCAGGCTGTGGCTAAGCCATGTCTCCGCAATATCCTTTCTTTCAGGAGTGCTAGTTCTGCAAGGTTCGCAGGAGAGCTTCTGTAAAGTTTGGAAGGTAGGAGACGAGGTACTGGCAGAAGTAAAGCTGTGAGTACCGGGCGTGAGTCGTGCTTCTGTAGCTCAGTTGGTAGAGCACTTGCCCGCGAAAGGCAAAGGTCCCGAGTTCGAGTCTCGGTCGGGCACACAGTTTTAATCTGCCAGGAAGTTTCATATCAGCGCACACTCCGCTGCAGAGTGAAAATCTCATTCTGGAAACATCCCCCAGGCTGTGGCTAAGCCATGTCTCCGCAATATCCTTTCTTTCAGGAGTGCTAGTTCTGCAAGGTTCGCAGGAGAGCTTCTGTAAAGTTTGGAAGGTAGGAGACGAGGTACTGGCAGAAGTAAAGCTGTGAGTACCGGGCGTGAGTCGTGCTTCGGTAGCTCAGTTGGTAGAGCACTTGCCCGCGAAAGGCAAAGGTCCCGAGTTCGAGTCTCGGTCGGGCACACAGTTTTAATCTGCCAGGAAGTTTCATATCAGCGCACACTCCGCTGCAGAGTGAAAATCTCATTCTGGAAACATCCCCCAGGCTGTGGCTAAGCCATGTCTCCGCAATATCCTTTCTTTCAGGAGTGCTAGTTCTGCAAGGTTCGCAGGAGAGCTTCTGTAAAGTTTGGAAGGTAGGAGACGAGGTACTGGCAGAAGTAAAGCTGTGAGTACCGGGCGTGAGTCGTGCTTCGGTAGCTCAGTTGGTAGAGCACTTGCCCGCGAAAGGCAAAGGTCCCGAGTTCGAGTCTCGGTCGGGCACACAGTTTTAATCTGCCAGGAAGTTTCATATCAGCGCACACTCCGCTACAGAGTGAAAATCTCATTCTGGAAACATCCCCCAGGCTGTGGCTAAGCCATGTCTCCGCAATATCCTTTCTTTCAGGAGTGCTAGTTCTGCAAGGTTCGCAGGAGAGCTTCTGTAAAGTTTGGAAGGTAGGAGACGAGGTACTGGCAGAAGTAAAGCTGTGAGTACCGGGCGTGAGTCGTGCTTCGGTAGCTCAGTTGGTAGAGCACTTGCCCGCGAAAGGCAAAGGTCCCGAGTTCGAGTCTCGGTCGGGCACACAGTTTTAATCTGCCAGGAAGTTTCATACTGAATTTTGTTTGTTCCTTTCAACGACGTTATTGGTTAACCAGTCTCTTAACGACATTTATGAACAAACACTATCTTAACGACATTTTGATTCCAAATGTTTAAAAATATTATTTATGGCCATTGTTTGTTGCCTTTTTTTCTGGGTTTGCGTCCTAGAATAAGGTAGAATAAACATCTGGTATTAGTTTCAGGATTGTGCCTGTAACAGTTCTTAAAAACTGCCGTTAAATTTTTAACTTATTTTATACTTCCTATTTACATTGATGCCATTGAAACCTTTAATATTGTTGACAACAAGAGTTTAACTTAGGTACAATATATTTACTTAAGACATAGCTTCAACATCAGAAATTGTGAAGCATTACTAAATTAGTTATAATGAAATTGTTCAAGCCGTTACAGTTTTGGTGTTCTTTTTTAAAGTGACTGAGCGTGGGAACTAAGTATTGTGAATCGGGAAGGCTGGTCCAACAACTTTTACTTATTGCTATAATAAATGATAAGTTTATTAATAAACACTAAGTTTGAAGTAGAAAAACCAGCAGGCTCCACTTCCCAACCACCTGTCTCTCCCCTCTCGGTATGGAGAAGAAACTAAAATAGAATGTTCGCCCTAGGATCCACGAGCAGAAACAGCCCTGCAGGCTGCCGTCGCAAACTCAAGTCTTTCGCCCTTTCTTTGCTTGCAGAAGTCGTGGCCAATAAGTTCTTTTAGTAATCGTTTTTCTCTCTGGCGCAGGACGGAAACTGCAGTATCATTTCAATCAGAGAGAGACAGCCTTACATTTTAGTTCTTTTATTCTCTTGGTTAATCCTGTAATGAGAACATTTTTACTTTAAGACAACTGAGGGCAAAGGCACTTTAAATTCTCGATCTCTGGACGGCGTGTGACACAGAACCGCTGAATAATGTGCTTTAAAAGAGATGTTAGACGTTATGCAGCCTATACAAATTTTCAGAGTATTTACGAGGGCTATTCAGAAAATAGGGAACGTTTTGGCATTAAAAAATCTAAGCACAAGACATACATTTTATTACACTACTGGCCATTAAAATTGCTACATCACGAAGATGACGTGCAACAGACGCGAAATTTAACCGACAGGAAGAAGATGCTGTGATATGCAAATGATTAGCTTTTCAGAGCATTCACACAATGTTGGCGCCGGTGGCGACACCTACAACGTGCTGACATTCGGAAAGTTTCCAACCGATTTCTCGTACACAAACAGCAGTTGACCGGCGTTGCCTAGTGAAACGTTGTTGTGATGCCTCTTGTAAGGAGGAGAAATGCGTACCATCACGTTTCCGACTTTGATATAGGTCGGATTGTAGGCTATCGTGATTGCGGTTTATCGTATCGTGACATTGCTGCTCGCGTTGGTCGAGATCCAATGACTGTTAGCAGAATATGGAACCGGTGGGTTCAGGAGGGTAATACGGAACGCCGTGCTGGATCCCAACGGCCTCGTATCACTAGCAGTCGAGCTGACAGGCATCTTATCCGCATGACTGTAACGGATCGTGCAGCCACGTCTCGATCCCTGAGCCAACAGATGGGGACGTTTGCAAGACAACTACCATCAGCACGAACAGTTCGATGACGTTTGCAGCAGCATGGACTATCAGCTCGGAGACCTTGGCTGCGGTATCCCTTGATGCTGCATCACAGACAGGAGTGCCTGCGATGGTGTACTCAACGACGAACCTGGGTGCACGTATGGCAAAACGTCATTTTTTCGGATGAATCCAGGTTCTGTTTACATCATCATGATGGTCGCATCCGTGTTTGGCAACATCGCGGTGAACGCACATTGGAAGCGTGTATTCATCATCGCCATACTGGCGTATCACCCGGCGTGATGCTACGGGGTGCCATTGGTTACACGTCTCTGTCACCTCTTGTTCGCGTTGATGGCACTTTGAACAGTGGACGTTACCCGTGGCTCTACCCTTCATTCGATCCCTACAAAACCTTACATTTCAGCAGGATAATGCACGGCCGCATGTTGCAGGTCCTGTATGGGCCTTTCTGGATAAGAAGATATTCGACTGCTGCTCTGGTCAGCACATTCTCCAGATCTCTCACCAATTGAAAACGTCTTTGTCAATGGTGGCCGAGCAACTGGCTCGTCACAATACGCCAGTCACTACTCTTGAAGAACTGTGGTATCATGTTGAAGCTGCATGGGCTAGTGTACCTGTACACGCTATCCAAGCTCTGTTTGACTCAATTCCCAGGCGTATTAAGGCCGTTATTACAGCCAGAGATGGTTGTTCTGGGTAATGATTTCTCGGGATCTACGCACCCAAATTGCATGAAATTGTAATCACATGTCAGTTCTAGCATAATATATTCGTCCAATGAATACCCGTTTATCATCTGCATTTCTTTTTGGTGTAGCAATTTTAATGGCCAGTAGTGTATCAACACGGAAGTGTATTGTCCTACCCTCAGGAAATTGAGGATACTCTTTCAGCGTTTTCGTCGTCACAGAAACGTAAATGAACTTCTCCGTGACAACGCAAGGTGTCACACAGATCTGCGCACCCGAAAAGTGCTCACGAAACTGTATTGGACTGTTCGTCTTCATCCACCGCACAGCCAGAATCTCGCACCTTACGACTCCCAACTGTTTGGCCCAGTGAAGCATTCACTCCGTAGGACACAACACCTGGATGATGGGGAGGTTATTGATGCAGTAAGACGTAGGTAGGCTCTCATGTCTAACAGTAGAGTGGTAACATGTGCCGTTGCGACATGCGCCATGCACCCAATAAGGTGGTATAAGGGAGTCGCATTGAACGGAGACGGTGTTGAAAAATAAGATTTTGTGGCCAAAAGAGTGGGGAATGATATGGTGTATTGGGTCCTGAATAAAACCAACCCGCTTTCAGAAGGAAAGTGCTGCGTTGCTTCTTGAGCGCCCTTCGTATGTGCACAAAATTATTTCAGTAGCAATTTGTGAGGATTTGCTAATCGCGATCAAGTTTTCACTAATTAACGTTGAGAAGGTGCTATGAACTGCGCAAGTGACGTTGTGCTACCTTGTGCAGTTGAGAGGTCTGTAGCTTCGAGGTTAGGTACAGTCTGACTTCAGTGAATTGATTCGTAAAACATACCAGTCACGTCAGTTAATCTTCCCATCAGTTTCGCTTATTAAATGATTTTTGACTTGCATGGAAACTTTGTGCATTTTATGAATAAGCACTTGAATTTTACCTATCGCGTGTGAGTGGTGCGCTAAAAGAAAATGAATTAACATGTTCCTTTGATTTTTCAAATCAGTTCTATGAAGTGCCATCTACGTATTCGCTTTTATTTTGATTTCTCTGGCCATTTATCTAGTATTTAAACGCATTACCGAGATGCGTTGTAGCTATTACGCAGTCGCACACCGCAATACGCAACCTTTGGCTGTACTGTTTTATACGTTCCACGAATTTCATATGAAATTTAACACAGAAGACAGCTTCCCTTATTCTGAATATTATGTATCCAGTTCTTTGCACGTGATATTCAGCAAATCTCGTAAGTTGTAGCGCTAGTGCAGCTTTCACTTGATGGTACTTGATCGTACAGTAGTGTGCATGTTCGATGTTTCGTATTTGACTGTTATAATTACACGTTCAGTATTCCTGAAATATCACAAACAACTTTCCATGTTCGCTTTAGTTCAATTTACATTTCCTGTCTTGCTGTATATCGTTCTGCTCTTAAGTAAGTGTGAACTGTTCACGTAACTTTCACTTACCATGCCGGCCGGTGTGGCCAAGCGGTTAAAGGCGCTACAGTCTGGAACCGCGTGACCGCTACGGTCGCAGGTTCGAATCCTGCCTCGGGCATGGATGTGTGTGATGTCCTTAGGTTAGTTAGGTTTAGGTATTTCTAAGTTCTAGGGGACTGATGACCTTAGAAGTTAAGTCCCATAGTGCTCAGAGCCATTTGAACCATTCTTTACTTACCATATCGTAGTCACATTTCGTCCACAAGCATTTTTTTGTCATCAGTCTCCAGACTGATTTGATGTGGCCCGTCACGAATTCCTCTCCTGTCCCAACCTTTTCAACTCAGAGTATTAATAGCAATTATTTTCTGTATGTATTCCAATCTCTGCCTTCCTCTACTGTTTTTACCCTCTACAGCTCCCTCTAGTACCATGGAAGTTATTCCCTGATTTCTTAACAGATGTCCTATCACCCTGTCCCTTCTTCTCGTCATTGTTTTCCATATATTCTTTTTCACACCGATTCTACGGAGAACCTCCTCATTCCTTACGTTATCAGTCCACCTTGTTATCAACATTCGTCTGTAGCACTATATCTCAAATGCGTCGATTCTTTTCTGTTCCGATTTTCCCACGGTCGATGTTTCACTACCATACAATGCTGTGCTCCAAACGTATATTCTCAGAATTTTTTTTCCTCGAAGGAGTCCTATGTTCGATAGCAGTAGAATTCTCTTGGCCAGGAATGTCCTTTTTTCCAGTGTTAGTTTGCCTTTTATCTCCTTTCTGCTCCGTACGTCATAGGTTATTTTGCTGCTTTGGTAGCAGAATACCTTAACTTCGTCCACCTCGTGAACACAAATTCCAATGTTCTCATTTCTGCTACTTCCAATTAATTTCGTGTTTCTTCGATTTACTCTCACCTGTATTTTGTAATTATTAGACTGTTCATTCCGTTCAGCAGATGCTATAATTCGTCTCCAGTTTCCGTGAGAATAGCGATGTTACCAACGAATTTTATCAATGATATACTTTCACCTCGAATTTTAATCCCACTGTTGAACGTCTTTCCTTCCGTCATTGCTTCATGGATATGTTGGTTGAACAGTAGGGGCTAAAGACCACATCCCTGTTTTACGCTCTTCTTTGTCTAGGGTAATTACATGGGTCATAACCTTCTCTGGAATCATGGCATAGCTTTCCCAAACATTTTACGTTAGGATTCATCTGAACTAGTAGTAAAACTGTAAACAGGCTTACAAGGTCGCAATGAGTTATAAAATTCAACCACTTTTAGATGCTACGTGAGGTGGATGTTGGAATTCTCATTGGACATCAGAACTAAAAAGGCAGTAGAATATCACAAATGAGAAGCATGACACAACACAACTTTCCAAGTCTAATATTAGAGTACTCTTTGAAGAGCTAGAGTTTTGGAGAGAAACATGTCTCTTGATACTGCAGAACAGCAGGGTCTTTCACCTGGAGGGTACGCAATATTATTTCTCGTAAAGCTGCAGGGTTATGATGCCCTGCCTTAGTTTCGTACGCTGCGCTGTGCGGAGAGCGAGAAGAGGGAACTTCACCTCAAGATGCAATTTTGGTTTAAGAATCTGAACGCGATGAGCCTCTGAAGTAGCGCTTTGTTCCTTGTCAAACACGGTGCAACGTCGTCAGATCCTCCTGGACCTGATATACGTCCAGAATGGATAGTGCACTGCATGGAAGCGGTGATAGGATGGGCGCAGACAGAAACTGTAGTCTTTTCAAATTTGCTCACTGCTATAGAAATACATCATACGGCTTCTGGTATGGATTGTAACTAGGAAAAAAATTTCTTGTTTGTAATCGACTATTAAATATCTGTAAAATCCAGAGTAAAAATATTTCGTTTCTTTATTGTGATTCGTGAAAAATATTACGTAATTTCATTCTAAAATGAAATATTAAGTGGGGCTGTAACTATATAATCTGCCTACTGCATAAACTATCGTCAATGATAGCTATCACAGTTACATATAATACCTGCCGTCATACGTCTTTGCAGTTGCTCAATGCATTTTCAGGTAAATGATAATTCTAATAAATACTACCGGGCGGATACAATTAAAGTGCAACTACTCACAGAAGTCCAGAGCGGACTGTAATGATCGTATGACAGCGAAACTTGGTCTATCATGTAGTGCGTTAATGCAGAATCGATCTACGCTGAAAAAAATAGTTCCAATTTTGGCAGCCATGGGCAAATCTGGCGCTGTGATCACAATAAAGATATACATAAGTGCTTCTATATGTAATGGGCTGGGAATGGGACATGGGCAGAAAGGTCAAATAAGTGATAAATTCTATTATCACTTCTATTATTAACCGAAATTCACACAATTTGTTCAATATGAGCACCGGAAACGTCGTCGAGATGCTGCATCTGCAAAACGACGTGACCAACAGTTGCTAAGCAACGTGTTTTTGTGTATTTTCCTTCAGATCAGGTGAAACCGAAAGTATCCCTGGTAAACGCTTTCTCTTAGATATCCCCAGAGCGAAAAGTCACATGGATTCAGATTAGGTTATCTTGCAGACTATGCATCTGGAAAACCTCTTGAGATGACACGTTAGTGGAAGGTTGCATTAAGCAGATCTTTCACTGGGCGAGCGACGTGAGGTTTTACCCCATCTTGTATGAAAACAGTGGTTTCCACACAATTACGCTCTTCCAAAACAGGAATCACATGACGTACAAGGAGGTTTCGATAATACGTAGACGTCACAGACCCTTTGGACGTACTCTGTTCAAAGAACAACGGACCGAGAATACAAGTGCTTGCGAATACATGCTATAGAGTCACGTACGGCGAAAATGGTGCCTCGTCGTGCACAACACATACACTTCTGTGTATTGTCTGCACCCTCTAGTGTAAAACGTGCCTTGTCACTCCATAGTATATTACCCAACCACAAGTCATCAATTTCAATCCGTGCCAGAAACCGAAGAGTAAATTGAGAACGTTGCTGAGGATCGTGTAGTTTCAGTTGTTGCATCGTCTGGATATTGTTTGGGTACCATTGTAAAATACACCGAAAAAATTTCCATACTGTTGGTCGTGGGATGGACAATTCCAAAGACACTGCACGAGCAGGATCACTACCTAGGCCACGTGTTGCGTGGTCAATTACAGCAACAGCAACGTCATCAATAACTTCCACTGGGGTAGGAAGTCTTCCTGTTTCAGATGCTACACCAAGCTCACTCGTGTTTTCGGATTTCATTACCGTATTTTTTAAACCATTTAATGACATCCGGACTCTCCTGAGACATTTCAGTCGGCGAAACTCTCTCAATGCCGCACTGTTCATATAAAACAGTTTGAATAACAGCGCATGATCTCTCTTCTCGATAGCCATACTGTTCACTCACGGTATGGCTTCTTAACTGACAACGTAGATGTCATACCGTCATACAAACAGTATACCGTACAGCGCCGGGTTTGTACCTGATGACCAAAATTGGAACTAATTTGTTTTCCAGCGCCAATTGGTTCCGCATTAACGCTTTAGCAAGTTTGCCAAGTTTCACCGACATACGATAATTACAGCCTACACTGGACCTTTGTGAGTAGCTGCATTTTAATTATAACTACCCGACATTTTACTGTACCACGTGGATATTTGTCGGGTCATCGTTACGAGTTGCGGATAATTTGGTACAGCAGTGATTGAAAGTAATATCGTGAATGAAACGTTTTAATGGAAGTTGTAATTAGCAATTAGCAATCTGAAAATTATCAAGCTGCATCTGTTTCGTAAATTTGTAGAAGTTCAGTCAGCTGAATAACCATACATCCTGATGGGTGGTTAAATGCTGAGAATGGAGGATTTATCAGCCAATCTCACTGGCGAACTGGTCGAAGTGCTTCTTCGAGAAGCTTTTACTCGACTAATTGCTCGACGACACATACTTAGTGAACAGCTTTTTATGTGACTTTTGTACTTGAAACTGCCTGAAGGTAAGTGTCACTGTATTACCTGTTCATTTCGATACACGACCCTCTCTGTTGAGAGGCGAAAAGGACATCTGCCTCACTGACGCCGCCGAAACGTTATGAAACTTCGGTTCTCCCGCTAGTTGTATTAGTAGGGAAAGGTACACTTATCCGAATTTGTCTACTGACGAAAGCAGAAATGGCTGTTTAGGTTTTATAATGGGAAACATGGAAGACGAAACGATTCTGTAGACGATTCGGGTCTCTATATACTTCTCATATGAAGCAAATTGTACTTCATTACACACAACACTGAATAGCTTGCGTAGTTGTTAGTCAGCAACTCTTTTCTTTGGGAGGGGGGGTTCATGGCATGTCGTGGCACACCGAAGTTGGATCCCCTTTCCCTTCACTGTAAAGAGCTAAGTGAGTTTACATGTAGATGGTTGACTGTAATGAGTATTGTGCAATGTTGTATTCCGTAAAATAGAGGGTGAGTTTTTAAAGTAAAAGCAAAGGGAATTAATAGAACAGACTATTCTTCTCGAACACCACAAAAGGATTCGATGATGTTGCATTTCTATCTGACCGGACGAATCTTCAAGACGACGTGAAAAGGTTTATCCCCATCAACCAACGAACATAAAACGGTGCACATAATTACACAGTCTAGTGATAAAGAACCATACCTCGCAAGCTTTCTTCCACTTTCCGTAAAATACATTTTACCATGAAGTTCAAAGCGAAAACCTACATATCAAGCCGGCCTATGTTGGCCGAGCGGTTCTAGGCGCTTCAGTCTGGAACCGCACGACCGCTACGGTCGCAGGTTCGAATCCTGCCTCGGGCATGGATGTATGTGCTATCCTTAGGTTACTTAGGTTTAAGTAGTTCTAGGGGACTGATGACCTGAGATGTTACGTTAAATCAGTAAGTGGCTCGAAACAGCATATCCGGACACTACGGGATGATGATGGCATTGAAACAGAGGATGACACGCGTAAAGCTGAAATACTAAACACCTTTTTCCAAAGCTGTTTCACAGAGGAAGACCGCACTGCAGTTCCTTCTCTAAATCCTCGCACAAACGAAAAAATGGCTGACATCGAAATAAGTGTCCAAGGAATAGAAAAGCAACTGGAATCACTCAATAGAGGAAAGTCCACTGGACCTGACGGGATACCAATTCGATTCTACACAGAGTACGCGAAAGAACTTGCCCCCCTTCTAACAGCCGTGTACCGCAAGTCTCTAGAGGAACGGAGGGTTCCAAATGATTGGAAAAGAGCACAGATAGTCCCAGTCTTCAAGAAGGGTCGTCGAGCAGATGCGCAAAACTATAGACCTATATCTCTTACGTCGATCTCTTGTAGAATTTTAGAACATGTTTTTTGCTCGCGTATCATGTCATTTCTGGAAACCCAGAATCTACTATGTAGGAATCAACATGGATTCCGGAAACAGCGATCGTGTGAGACCCAACTCGCCTTATTTGTTCATGAGACCCAGAAAATATTAGATACAGGCTCCCAGGTAGATGCTATTTTTCTTGACTTCCGGAAGGCGTTCGATACAGTTCCGCACTGTCGCCTGATAAACAAAGTAAGAGCCTACGGAATATCAGACCAGCTGTGTGGCTGGATTGAAGAGTTTTTAGCAAACAGAACACAGCATGTTGTTATCAATGGAGAGACGTCTACAGACGTTAAAGTAACCTCTGGCGTGCCACAGGGGAGTGTTATGGGACCATTGCTTTTCACAATATATATAAATGACTTAGTAGATAGTGTCAGAAGTTCCATGCGGCTTTTCGCGGATGATGCTGTAGTATACAGAGAAGTTGCTGCATTAGAAAATTGTTGCGAAATACAGGAAGATCTGCAGCGGATAGGCACTTGGTGCAGGGAGTGGCAACTGACCCTTAACATAGACAAATGTAATGTATTGCGAATACATAGAAAGAAGGATCCTTTATTGTATGATTATATGATAGCGGAACAAACACTGGTAGCAGTTACTTCTGTAAAATATCTGGGAGTATGCGTACGGAACGATTTGAAGTGGAATGATCATATAAAATTAATTGTTGGTAAGGCGGGTACCAGGTTGAGATTCATTGGGAGAGTGCTTAGAAAATGTAGTCCATCAACAAAGGAGGTGGCTTACAAAACACTCGTTCGACCTATACTTGAGTATTGCTCATCAGTGTGGGATCCGTACCAGGTCGGGTTGACGGAGGAGATAGAGAAGATCCAAAGAAGAGCGGCGCGTTTCGTCACTGGGTTATTTGGTAACCGTGATAGCGTTACGGAGATGTTTAATAAACTCAAGTGGCAGACTCTGCAAGAGAGGCGCTCTGCATCGCGGTGTAGCTTGCTCGCCAGGTTTCGAGAGGGTGCGTTTCTGGATGAGGTATCGAATATATTGCTTCCCCCTACTTATACTTCCAGAGGAGATCACGAATGTAAAATTAGAGAGATTAGAGCGCGCACGGAGGCTTTCAGACAGTCGTTCTTCCCGCGAACCATACGCGACTGGAACAGGAAAGGGAGGTAATGACAGTGGCACGTAAAGTGCCCTCCGCCACACACCGTTGGGTGGCTTGCGGAGTATCAATGTAGATGTAGATGTAGATGTAGAAGTCCCATAGTGCTCAGAGCCATTTGAACCTACATATCAGTACAACCAAAACAGCGTACTCTCGCAACTTTGCCTATGGAGGCGAGTAGGCCCTGCAGCCCTCTACGAGTATTCGTGTGAATGTCAAACGGTTTAAAACATGATGCGGCCTCTGCTGTTTTAGACATACATTTTTTTCCATCTGTACCAAGACAATTTATTCTACAGGTAATGTGATCCCAGACGTGAAACAACTGCGGCGAGATTAGTTACCTATGGGAACCCAGCAGTGCCCACTTTGAATCCTTTTACAACTCACAGGCTGTCAAAAGAAGAATAAGTACCAGTCCAGGAAATATCCAAAAGCAAAAGAACCCTTATAAGGCGAAGATTTAACGACAAAGCACTTGACAATATGTCTGCGTGGAAATAGCTGAGTTATTTCTCATTTAACAGGTCACACTATATGCAACATCTATAAATCGACAGTCCTGGTGTGTACAGATTCCATGAATACAGTGCTGTCTTTCACGAGTCAAACTTTGCGGAAATCATCTAGCACAGGACATCCCAAGGAATGTTAAAGCTACGAATGATCTCCATTAAACATTCTCTTTCCAGTGCATATTGTATCGCATTGGTGTAACGAGTAACGAACATTCTGACCAACCTTCCAAAAACGTCTAACAGTCCTCACCGACTTCAAACTCACTTCCACACTGTTACAACTACAGTCTGCTTACAGTTGAGACAAAGGCATAGTGGTTCAGCGCTATGCATCGAGGAGATAAACTTCGAAGGGACGTAGTCTTTTGTTATAAAAGAGCGCGTAACACATTATTCATGGCTCCCTAACTCCGCCGTCGAACGGAAGAACATCATAATCAGTAGGTTTAGAGAACGCCACAAGACAACGAAATGAAACCCCTTTTAAGGTTGATACAGTCTCCGAACTGTGATTACTGTGCAGCTGTCAACGATACCTTTAGAGGAGAGTGTAAGGTACAACATACAAGGAGCAAAATATCTATCTGAAGCTCTGAAAGTAATTTCTTATTTCTTACTCCATTATTTCCAAATTTTTTGATCAAACAAGTTCGAATGTGAGTTTGTAAACTCATTAATCTTTACTAATAATATGACGTACTGCCGTCTTTTGTGACTCCTGAAACGAGTTTACGTTTTCAGTGGATAGTTTTCTTCGTTCCTTACATTATTCCCATGTCCTTCGCGTACACACAGGCGTTTTCCAACTCACTGAGCCATAAACGCTGAAGCACCAAAGGAACTGGTATAGGCATGCGTATTCAAATACAGAGATATGTAAACAGGCAAAATACACCTATGTAAGACAAGTGTCTGGCGCAGTTGTCAGATCAGTTACTGCTGCTACCATCGCAGGTTATCAAGATTTAAGTGAGTTTGAACGTGCTGTTACAGTCTGCTCACGAGCGATGAGACGCAGCATCTTCGAGGTAGCGATGAAGTGGGGATTTTCCCGTACGCCAGTTTCAAAAGTGTACCTTGAATATCAGGAATCTGATAAAAAAAATCAAATCTCCGACATCGCTACGGCCGCAAAAAGATCCGTCAAGAACGGGGCCAAGGACGACTGAATAGCATCGTTCAACGTGACACAAGTGCAACCTTTCAGCATATTGCTGCTGATTTCAATGCTGGCCCATCACCAAGTGTCAGCGTGCGAACCATTCAACGAAACATCGTCGATATGGACTTTCAGAGGAGAAGGCCCACTCGAGTACCCTCGATGACTGCACGACTCAAAGCTTACCCCTCGCCTATACCTCCCAACACCGACACTGCACTGTTGATGACTCGAAACATATTGCCTGGTCGGACGAGTCTCTTTTCAAATTGTAACGAGCGGATGGACGTGTACGGGTGTGAATCCATGGATCCTGCATGTTAGCAGGAGATATTTCAAGCTGGTGGAGGTTCTGTAATGGTGCGGGACTTGTGTAACTGGAGTGATATGGGACCCCTGATACGTCTAGATACGACTCTGACTGGTGACACGTACGGAAGCATCTTGTCTGATCATCTGCATCCATTCATGTCCATTGCGCATGACGGCAGACTGGGGCAATTCCAGCGGGACAATGCGACACCCCACACGTTCAGAATTGCTACAGAGTGGCTCCGGGAACACTCTTCTGAGTTTAAACACGTCCGCTGGCCACCAAACTCCCCAGACATGAAAATTATTGTGCACATCTGGGGTGCCTTGCAACGTGCTGCTCAGAAGAGATCTCCACCCTCTCGTACTCTTAGCTCTGCAGGACTGATGGTGTCATTTCCCTCCAGTGCTACTTCAGACTAATAGTCGAGTCCATGCCACGTCGTTTTGCGGCACTTCAGCGTTCTCGCGGGGCCCCTACATGATATTAGGCAAGTGTTCCAGTTTCTTTGGCTCTTCTGTGTAGATTTTGCTATATACAGAATGTTTGCTTTAACTTGAGATAACTATCTCGAAAACGCCGTATCGTACAGAGAAAATGTTCTAGGTGATAAGTTAACATAAGTAGAGGGGACGTTTGTTCGTGCTGCAGCCGGCCGCCTCCTAACCACCCCAGCTGAATCGGTGGGATCAACTTTGTATTTTCAAATGGGAACACCTCGACCCCATTTTTATTGCATATTCGGGTTCTACGACAAATATACGTACGGTTTACTCAGACCATTGTTTCCTATTCGTGGCAGATGGTGCTGTAATCGACAAATATCAAGTGAGCTTGCTTCTGCAATTAAGAACCGACGCATTCGATTCTAAATTTCGTTTACGAAGTAAATGTAAACCTTTGTGTTGTAATGGTTGATAATGATTTTTCAGATGTTACTTTAGTGTTACACATTTAATTGTATAGTATAATGTGGTGTCACCGCCAGACACCACACTTGCTAGGTGGTAGCCTTTAAATCGGCCGCGGTCCGGTAGTATACGTCGGTCCCTCGTGTCGCCACTGTCAGTGATAGCAGACCGAGCGCCACAACACGGCAGGTCTAGAGAGACGTACTAGCACTCGCCCCAGTTGTACAGCCGACTTTGCTAGCGATGCTACACTGACGAAGACTCTCTCATTTGCTGAGAAGATAGTTAGCATAGCCTTCAGCTAAGTCAATTGCTACGACCTAGCAAGGCGCCGTATTCAATTGATATTTATTATATGAAGCATGTATCATCAAGAGCGATGTTATACAATTATGGATTAAAGTTAAGTATTCCAGAAGCTACGTACTTTTCTTTATAGCATTCATTACGTATCCTGTTTCAGACCTCACGCCAGCCTGCGTGAGTTTAAGCGCGTGCCTTTCGGCTTCCTCTCATTGTGTTTAGGCTGTCTTGTCTAGACACAACATATAATATGGTTAACTGCTTCAGTGCCTGGTTGGAAACTACGTTTAGTGTGATTCAGGAACTACGGCGTCGATACAACAGTTTTCTATTCCCATCGGGTTGCTTGATATCGGCGAGTCCCCTTGCTCTTTGCTTGGGGTGCCTGATGTCTGTGAGTCTCCTTGCCTTTTGTCACTGAGGCGCTTGATTTCGGCGGGTCCCCTTGCTTCTCACTATTAGGGGCTTGATTTCGGTAAGTATCCATGGCAGATCATTACTACTTCATCGTGGACATTTTACCTTGTTAAATTGGTTGTGGTTTGTATTCCGCCGTAGCAGCCGGTGCAAGAGTTGACGGTGACTGGATGATAACACACACAGAATTCAGTCACCCTGATAGTGGGGTTCGAAGGCGGCCACCGAAATCCAGCGTTCTGATGGTTTGGTGACTCACGCAATCAGTCCCGTAGAGAACAGAAAACTACGTTGCAAAATAAGAAGCTTGTTTGCCAGAAATGTCAACGTCTAGCCATATTATTTGTAATGTACAATCACATTTGCAACACCACTACCAACCGTTAGAACACTGAGGTTTACATTTATATCGTAAATTAAATCAAATGCGTCGGTTCTTAACTGTGTAAACAGGCACAATTGATATTTTTTCGATTACAGCGCCATCTAGCACGAATGGGAAACAGCGGTTTGGCGTAGGATCCGAATATTCAATTAAAATAGGGTAGGAGGGGGGGGGGGGGTTCCCATTTGAAAACACAAGGTTGACCCCTCCCACGCATGGGGCGTAGTTAGGAATGGCCAGTTTTAATACAGACAGATGTCCCGTTTCGTAATATTAACTTTTCGCCCAGAACGCTTTATGCGGACGATGCGTTGTTTTCGTGATATTTGTTTGTATGAAGTTAAAATAGACACTCTATACACATTCACTTTGTGGTTACGTGTGCTTAACGTTTTTGTCGGAAGTGACACAAACATTGAGTACACATTAATGAAAACTTCCAAGGTTATCAGCCCAGTAGTGGCGTTTTGTTGTCGCAACGTTTTGACTAGTTTTCTACTTGTCATCTTCAGGCGAAGACTTGAATTGAAGATGACGAGCAGGAAACTTGACAAAACCTTGTGATAAAGTGACGCCACGGATCGGCTGCAAACTCAAGATTTCATCAATGAAATTCGCCAAGAAAATCTGCATTGCCAATAAGTATGAGTAATCACGAGGTGACTGGCAAAAAAACTCAAAGGCCAGTAGAAATACTTGGATAGCACAGGAGATATTAAATTTAAATGACGAAAGGAAAACAAATACAGCAAATGAAGCAGGCGAAATTGAATACAGGGTCTCCTTCCCTGCTTTTAGGACATTTACGTTAATAGATGATTTTACTCGTACTTTCCCCGTTTGTCATCGTTTTATTGTGTTGCCAGTGGCGAGAATCTAAACGTAAAGAAATCTTTACATTCAAACTTTTGTACGGAGTAATTTTCTTTTTCTTTTCGTTCCTACATCGAATTATACGTGAAACGGTTGCGAATAACTGTTTGGTACAATGACCTAGATTTCGACACTTCTACGGATGTCTTCATCAGAATGAAATTTTGAGACACCGTAAAATTACATTACGAGGAAGCAATTGTTAGAATTAACAGCTCAAGTCAAAAAATAAAATAACATAAAACAAAATAGCAAATTAAAATAAAACACATGTTTTATTTTATTTTTTGACTTGAGCATTTCTGCTGTTATTCCTGACCATTGCTTTCTCGTAATCTAATTTAGGTTTTCTCAAAATTTCATTTTGATGAAGTCATCCGTAGAGGTGTCGAAACCTAGGTCAGTGTACCAAACAGTTACAGACAATCGGTTCGCGCTGTATAATCCTATGTTGAAACTAATATACGGTTGCTGAGAAACTACGATGTTTAAAACTGTGAATTTTCGTTTCAACACACGGTGCATCGTTCAGACAGCTTTCAAAGCTGTTAGAGGAAACAGAGTCCTTTTACGCAGCTCGGAATTCCTCTCGTACGGAGGCTACTCACTTTATTGCACTTTCCTGCTTTGCGCACGTGTAACTTCCTAAATGCGGCTCAGCGACTTTTCCAATTACGCTGTTTCAGCTTGTCGTCCAAACAGCTTTTAGCAGTGGCAGAAATCGTTTCGTTTTATCGTCTGTCGATAGCGAGCTGGATTGTACCTCCACAAAAGCGACGTTCCCCTTACTACGAGTAACAGGCCAGGCCAACAGTTTTGTTAATAATCTGTGAATAGTTTTGTTAATAACAACAGAACCAAAAGGCTACACCAATAAAGGTTTCTCAAATATCAGTTACACTTTATACTTTCCTCCAGTTTCACTCCAGCGTGTTGTTACTAAAACTCTGAAAGAATTCACAGTGCGTGGAGGCTGCACCACGTGCGTAAGTTACTCGGAGTTGTAAATTTTGCTTTTGACAGATTCAGAGAGTGATACGTTCACTTATGAAGCACTGCCGTTGACATAGTGATTCTACAAAAATATATATATCAATTTATTTAAATATCAACACAGTTGCTGAACTCTCTTGCGACAGATATGTCAGTAGAGTGATGGTAATTTCTTTCAGGACTGTAATTACTCATGAGAGCTAGACTGTCTCTTATCGGAAGTAGGTGAGTATTGCTTCGTATTTTCATGCAGATCACTGTATTTTCACCATTTGCCTTCCTCTCTCCCTCTTGAAAGACTTATTTTCTTCGCAGTCTCCCTGTTTTCTGCCTTCTTATACGTCTCTTGCTCTTTAGAGTTCATGCATTACCATCCTTCAAGGGTGGCATCTAGGTAACTTACTCTTTGAAAATGACTGCCACGAACATTATTCCCTTGAAACTACTGATGGTGAACTCAAGTTGTAATTCGCGCTGATTAAAAACTTGGTGTGCAAGACTAAATATTTAAGTCTGAGATTTTCGATCATCTCTAATGTTTTCGGTGTTATCTGGAGTATCTAGCAGTTGTTTCTTGCCTAGATGACCGGTAAAACGTCGAAAAATTAGCACAAAGAGTAATGGAGAGGCTGCGGACCCTATACTATCAATGAATACTCCTAAATAGTGACACTTTAACTACTCTTTGAGGCTAGTTTGGTGTTTTAATAGAGCAAGGTTGGGGGAAATTGCCAGTATCATTGAGGTAGCTTCCTGAGGGATGCTGGTCTGTCTTCAGAATAGCTGCAAATGGGGAAGTATTCATCAGGATTCAAGCCCTCTGCCACTTCTCAAAGGACAGTATCGGCTAACGTACGAGAAGCAGGTGCCAAATCATCGGCTGAGTATGATCTTCCTACAGTGCTCAGGTTGTTGTTTCCCCTTATCATGTACTGAGATATTAAGATAACATCACTTACTCTGGGCGGAGCAAACAAGTGACAACTTGAAATTCATGGACCACACGACATGCAGGAAAGACGAAATTTATTGCGAGTTGTCCGTGGAAGGTATAGGCTACTCCGGTTCCAGATTATGCCTTGGAAGACAATGTTTATATGGCGTAAAATAGTTGGGCAGACATTCTTAGACAAGAGAACCTTTCCAATATTCTACTCCTGAGGCAGGGCACAAGATGTACTTTCAAGGTCCACAGGCAAAAAATTACAAGTATTTAGGACGAGTACTGCCCGCCCTCACCCCCCCCCCCAATTACCGATAGCAGATTCATTATTTAAAATATTCTTCCTGTGGAGCATATAACTTTTAATCAAAGAGTCAAAGCAAAGCATTACATATGTATCTTGTATCCTTGAAGTCCCTCTATCATTAAAAAAAAATTGTTTGGAAAAAAGCAGCTTTCAAAGTATTTTCTTCCTTCCTACTTACCGAGAGAGATGGCGCAGCAGTGGTTAATATACTGGGCTGGCAATCGGGAGGACGATGGTTCAGCGACCGGCCATCTTGATTTAGGTTTTCCTTGATTTCCCTAATTCACTTCAAGCAAATGTTGGAATGGTTCCTTTGAAAGAGCATGGCCGACTTCCTTCCCCATCCTCCCCTAATCCAATGGGGCCGATGACCTTACGGTTTGGCCCCCTCCTCCACATCAACCAACCAATCATCCTTCATCCCTGTTGCAGATTTAACTTTGAGTGCACCAAAATAGCAAGAGATGAGGAGAATGGATAATGTGTGAACTGATATTCAGAGTGGAAATCTGTGAAAAAAGCAATGCGGAATTATCTGCGCCAGTATGTGAAGTAAACACCGGCAAAAAATAACAGTAATCATATGGTTCAAAAACTTTAAAGAGACAGGCAGTGTCAAAGACCCTCCTCGAGTGGCCACCGCGCTCTACCGATGCCACTCCATTAGACATCTTGTCGTGCAGTTAAGTCAACAATCGCGTGTACCCAACACCAGTCACTGACATTGCTACCCTTCGTATAACAATCATTGAAGCATTCAGAGAGGCTGATGCTGCAGTGCTGACCCATACGTGGCCAGATCTCAAACATCCTCTCTATGTTCGACAGGTGACGAGTGCGGCACACATTGATATTCGGCATAACAGAAAAAAAACCACTTTCAGAGACGCTAAACGTTTTATAGCAAACTATGTTGTTTCTTCTCTAATAGTTGCCAAGTTACGATTTTTTAAATGACAGCGGGCCCTTACGGACACCCTGTATATGGTCAAAATTATACCAATGTTCTCAGCTGCGTTCCTTCTGATTTGCATGCAGCCCACACTACGTAATTTTCTTTTTTCGGTACAGTCGTTTCACTATACACACTGGTTACCATAAATGACCATTAGAGTATACTGCTCTTTATGGCAACGAATCCAGGTGTAAATTAATACCATGATATTGCTAATATCAGG
Organism: Schistocerca serialis cubense; assembly: GCF_023864345.2. Taxonomy (NCBI): domain Eukaryota; kingdom Metazoa; phylum Arthropoda; class Insecta; order Orthoptera; family Acrididae; genus Schistocerca; species Schistocerca serialis. The sequence goes on along the minus strand of NC_064638.1, from coordinate 1,062,602,819 downwards.
AAATATGTTAGTAGAGAAGACATTGTCGTTAACACTTGTATAAAATACGAATTTACTACGATAAGTATCATTTCAAAAACATTACCACCTCAATTAGTATCTGAAACAAGCAATATATGCAACACAATAACGGAATTCATTTAGTACTCTTTCGGCAAAACTAAATTCTTGTGAAACTTCCTGGCTGATTAAAACTGTGGGCCGGACCGAGACTCGAACTCGAGACCTTTGCCTTTCGCGGGCAAGTGCTCTACCATCTGAGCTACCCAAGCACGACTCACGCCCTGTCCTCACAGCTCCACTTCTGCCAGCATCTCGTCTCCTACCTTCCAAACTTAACAGAAGCTCTCCTGCGAACTTTGCAGAACTAGTTCTAGTTTTGCACTAGTGCTACTTCTGCAAGATTCGCAGGAGAGCTTCTGTTAAGTTCGGAAGGCAGGAGAAGAGGTGCTGGCAGAAGTGGAGCTGTGAGGACAGGGCGTGAGTCGTGCTTGGGTAGCTTAGTTCGAGTCTCGGTCCGGCAAACAGTTTTAATCAGCCAGGATGTTTCATATCAGCGCACACTCCGCTGCAGAGTGAAAATCTCATTCTAAATTCTTGTGATTTTGCAAAGATACCTGGACTAGCAAAGTTCTTTGAGGATGCGAAGTATTCTTCCTCTGTAAAATGTTCCTGGACCAGCTGTTAACCGTCGTTCATTAGGCAAGTGGTTTGACATGAACTGGTGGGTTATTCACTTCCATTTACGTACTCCACAAGCCACATTACGGTGCATGGCTGAGGTTCTACGTATAACTAGTGTTCATTTCCTTTCTGTTCGACTCGTAAATAGAACGAGCGAAAAAGAATTGTCTACAAGCCTCCATACGAACCCTTATTTCTCTCATCTTCGTGGTTCTTTCGCGAAATGTACTTTGGCTGCAGAAGAATCGATCTCCAGTCGACCTCAAATGCCGGTTCTCTAACTTTTTCAGTAGTGCGTAGTAGTGCGTCGCGTAAAGTGTGTCGTCTCCCCTCCGGGGATTCCTATTCCAGTTCATGAAGCATCTCCGTAGTAGTTGCGTGCTGGTCGAACCTATTGGTAACAAATCTAGCGGCGGCCTCTAAGTTGCTTCGGTACCTTCCTTTAACCTGACCTGGTGGGGATCCAGAACACTCTAGCAGTAGTCAAGAATGAGTAGCACTAGTGTTCTGTACACCGTCTCCTTTGTAAATGAGCTACACTTTCCCAAAATTCTCCCAATTAAACGAAGTCGACCATTCGTCTTTCCTACTACTAACCTGATGTGCTCATTGCATTCCATATCGGAATTTTAAACGGTTTGATTGACTGTGATCCAGCAACTGTACGCTATTAAATTAAAGAATGTATATACAGCCACTTCGGTTGCACAAAATTTTCGTCAGCTTACCATGGTTTCGATTGCACAACGGAAATCTTCATCAGAATAAAAAATTGCATGGTATATCTAAAAAATATGACATAGTTTGAAATAAAATACTGTTAATAGGATTTCTTTCTTTCTTTCTTTCTTTTGATAGTGCCGTTTTCCCGCAATGACGCAGGGTCGGCATGGTTGATCGGAATTGGCAAGGTTAATTTAAGGGGTGACCGGATGCCCTTCCTGCCGCTACTCTGTACCCCACCTGGGACGGAATTAGTGTACCCCCAACTGTCTGTGTCTAGTGTAATCCATGGAATAGTGCAAATGTGTTCAAATGTCTGCGAGCCCTGTAAACTGAGGCGGAACGTGGGGACCAGCCCGGTATTCACCTAGTGGGATGTGGAAAACCGCCTGATAACCACATACAGGCTGGTCGGCACACCGGCCTCCATCGTTAAGCCGCCGGGCGGATTCGATCCGGGGCCGGCGCGTCCAGGAAGCAGCGCTTTAGCGCTCCCGGCTAACCTGACAGGTTAAAATACTCTTAATAGGATTACTACCATAAATAATGTACAAACAGAATGTACTTACATGTAATCACATTGTTAAAAACTGCAGAGCAAAAGTGCTCTCGTCAAACAGAAATGTCATAGGGATAAAACTAAAATGTAAAAGTATAACATGATTGTCAACTAGATGAAATACTCCATGGAATATAATGAAAGTCGCAAGGTCGCTTAGGGCCAAGAGCGGCAGAGCACGGCAGCTACTGTCAGACTAAACGGTTAACACGCCGAGGCAGCCACGAGGTGGACACGAAAACGGATTTGCGCCATCTAGCTGGAAGTAATTGAATTACAGACAATTTAAGAGCAAATGAGGCATTTCAAAGGACAATTTTAAATATTATTAGTAACAAACAGAAACCAGTTTATGGAAGTTACAACATAAAATGCCTTTTTTTAGCCGGCCGGGTTGGCCGAGGGGTTGGAGGGCTACAGTCTGGAACCGCGCGACCGCTACGCTCGCAGGTTCGAATCCTGCCTCAGGCATGGATGTGTGTGGTGTCCTTAGGTTAGTTGGGTTTAAGTAGTTCCAAGTTCTAGGGAACTGATGACTTCAGAAGTTAAGTCCCATAGTGCTCAGAGCCATTTGAACAATTTGTCTTTTTTACAAAAGAAAACACAGTTCAGGTAATATACAGAGACAACATAAAATTGGAAGGAAAAACTATATTTAGGAGACTACATTGAAGAGACAATTTTAATTACCGGCTCTTTACTTGAAAAAGTTTTTGTTTTATAATTGCAACTGTTCGTTAAGAATGAGACCGTCCTTCAGAGATAGGTGTTTTAAAAATTTCTAGCTCTTCTAAGATTTTAAGCCTAAAGCCTTTTTTCTCTGAGTGCAAGATCTGGACGTCTTTTACAGCTTTAAGATTATGCCCTGTGATTAATAAACGATCAGCGAAAGTTGAATTATGAGCATTGGTGCCTTCTTTCCCTGAAAGGTATTCCTTAAATCTTATAGAAATAGCTCGGACTGTTTGTTCTATGTAATAGGCGGGACGATTGTCACAAATAATTTTATAAACACCAGAATTTTGCAAAGGAGAAAGCGTAGGTTTCAAGTTACATATGATGTTATTTTTTAAAGAATTATTAGTGGAAAAGGTTACACTACAGCTGTACTTATTGTGAAGCGGGCTCAGTATTTTGTATGAAACTGGACCCAGAAATGGTATAGACAAAAAATTTTGCTTTTCATCAGGTTCATTATTAGAAATGCCTAGGGTGGTAATTCTCTTATTGGTTTTACTACTGAAAATATTATCTACTACGGAAGGGTCATAGCCATTACTGACTGCAATAGTTTCAATTATATTAATTTGAGATTTTCACTTGAAAGGGGGTTGAGGTGGCTCTATGGATAGCTGAATGAAAAAAGGCTTTCGTATGAGAATGCAGCTGTACTGAAGTGAAAGGTATAATTTGATCAGAACTGGTTAATTTAAGGAAGATACTATCATAGGTGCGAAATCTAGAAAGTTTAACTGCCGGAACTCATTTTAGAGTTCACAAGTGAAGCATATATTTTCGAGCATCTCGTTCATTTCCCTTTGCAACGTTAAGCCTAGTTATTTAACCGATATCACTGTGTCGAGAAGTACACCACTAATGTTGTATTCGAACGTTACAGGATTTTCTATTCCACTCATCCACATTAACTTACAAAAAATGGTTCAAATGGCTCTGAGCACTATAGGACTTAACATCAGAGGTCATCAGTCCCCTAGACTTAGAACTACTTAAACCAAACTAACCTAAGGACATCACACACATCCATGCCCTAGCCAGGATTCGAACCTGCGACCGTAGCGGTCGCGCGGTTCCAGAGTGAAGCGCCTAGAACCGCTCTGCCACACCGGCCGGCTGCTGGTATCTAACCAATAAGAAAGACAGTAGTTAATACCGGCCAGTGGTCAATGGAACCGGAGTGGCCGTGCGGTTATAGGCGCTACAGCCTGGAACCGAGCGACCGCTACGGTCGCAGGTTCGAATCCTGCCTCGGGCATGGATGTGTGTGATGTCCTTAGGTTAGTTAGGTTTAATTAGTTCTAAGTTCTAGGCATCTGATGACCTCAGAAATTAAGTCGCATAGTGCTCAGAGCCATTTGAACCATTTTTTTTTGTCAATGGAAACCTCATGTCAGCAGTGTATTATCAGTAATTTCAGAGCACTCATGGTAAAATGTGGATCTACGCGCGGATGGCTAGTCACCTATCGCCCTTATTATCTAGAAGAACCTTAATATTTAAGTGACTAATAAGCAGCTTGTTATGCATGGAATTTTTGATCACTGTAAGTTAGCAAGCATCAATTTGAAAATACATGACAATTTTTTTTTTTTACTGTAATGGGACTGCTATCCAACAACCATTGTTCCCTTTAACTAACCGCGAAAGATGTTGAATATGGTTTAATTCACAAGTTGCAAAATGTAAGAATGTTTAAACATACGGCACAGCCAGCCCCTAATCTAATTGTTGTCTACGCACAATCATGTGTTACATATCGAATTTATTCACAAATAACGTAATATTTGAATCTGCAATGATGGGACGAAGGAGATTTGCTTTATCGGATTTGATTCTTGTACCTATCCCCATTGCTTTCGAGTCACGAAGAGACGTTAAATATCAGTTTCATCGATCAGTAGCAAGATGTGCTCACTACAGAAGATTAAATTTTACTGCGGAATACTTTTTCCTCAGGTTCTAGGAGTGGCACGTTTGAACTGGAAATGGTGTGATTTACTATTCTGTGCCTGAGAGGAGTCAAAACCAGCCCTATCGTTATTGTTGACAGCTCGAAGAGACATTGCAAGACCACATAATGCTTCTCACTAGAAGGTAGGTATCCACATCCTATAGCTCTAAATAACAAAAGAGAACTTTTGTGCTGGACAAGCTGTCAAATCCACATATGCACCTTTCATGGAGATCTTTTAGAGGTTTGGAACCTTGTGTTCCTTTTTGCACCTTCTGATCATAACTGCTTCTCATTTCATGTCAGCAGTAAGTGGATTCGAACTTGCACTACTCAGTCACTTGTATCACTTCCTTCACAGTTTTTCGGTCATTTTACATGATTTCCTTGCGTAGTTTTCTTCCTTGATTTGAAATTTTATGTTATTCACAGATTACAAAATTTCTTTACCAGTGTTTGCGTTTTGTAATCGGTGCTCTGTGGTCTTTTCACTTGTGTTCCTACATTTTAGAGGTAGTGGCAATGAGAGCATTCTTGTAAAAACTAAGTCAGTAACATTGAAAAATGTTAATTAATCATAACGTCTGGTGGTCAAAAAACTCGAAACGCTTCCGATGAATGAGGTTTTAGTTTGTAGTGTGTTCAAAAGTGAAAACAAATATAACTAAGGCAGCTACCTACGAGGAGGGTCTCCCAAATGTTTCCCCCTGATCTTTATTTAAGAATTTCGGCTTGTCGCTGTTGCATCTTATGTAATTCATAACTATGATTTAGATCCTAATCATAGTTACAGAAATGGGAGTAAAACTCGTTAGCCTGTAAATTATGGTATTTCAGCCCCCAGTCAATGCGGTAGCAGCCAATGCTGCAGCGTGTTGAAGTGCAAGCTCCCTAAGGGAAGTCAACTTCAAAACACATCGGCTGTGGATGTGTACACTTGTCTAAAGTAGACTTAGCGACATTTTAGAATACGTTTGGCAACTGAGAGTATGTGATCGTCGACTTATTTCCTAGTGCGGTACAAAATTATTCTGCTAAATCCACTTGATTTTCATCTACATCTCCATGTACACTCCGCAAGCCACCGTACGGTGCGTGGCGGAGGGTACACTGCACCCCAAATAGTCGTTTCATTTCCTGTTCCACTCGCAGACAGAGCGAGGAGAAAAAGACTGTCTGTATGCTTCCGTATGAGCATTAATTTATCTTATCTCCATGGCCCCTACGCGAAATTTATGTTGGCGGCAACAGTATCGTTCTGCAGTCAGCTTTAAATGTCGGTTCTCTAGACTTTCTCAGTAGTGTTCTTCGAAATGAATGTCTTTTTCCCTCCAGGGATTCCCACTTAAGCTTCTGAAGCGTATCCGTAACACTTGCTTGGTAGTAGAATCTACCTGTAACAAATATAGCAGCTCGCTTCTGAATTGTTTCGGTGTCTACTTTCAGTCCGACCTGGTGCGTGTCCCAAACACTCTAGTAGTACTCAAGAACAGGTCGCGCTAGTGTCCTATATGCGGTCTCCTTTACAGATGAACCACACTTTCCTAAAATTCTCCTAATAAACCGAAGTCCACCATTCGCCTTCTCACCTATATCTCTCACGTGTTCGTTCCATTTCATATCGCTTCGCAACATTACGCCCAGATACTTAAACGACGTGTCTGTGTCAAGCGGGAGACTACTAATGTTGTATCCGAACATTATGGGTTTGTTTTTCCTAGTCGTCAGCATTAACTTACATTTTTCTACATTAAGAGCCACTTGCCACTCATCACACCAACTAGATATTTTGTCTAAGTCATCTTGTATCAACGTGCACTCACTTACCTTCGACGCCTTACCGGACACTATGGCATGATCAGCGAACAACTGCAGATTGCTGCCCATCCTGTCTAGCCAGATCATTTAGGTTTATAGGAAATAGCAACGGTCCTACCACACTTCCCTGGGGCACTCCTGATGTTACCCCTGTCTCCGATGAACACCCGCCATCAAGGACAACATACTGGGTTCTATTATTTAAAAAATCTTCGAGCCAATCACATATCTGGGAACCGTATGCATATACCTTCGTTAACAGTCTGCAGCGGGGTACCGGGTCGAATGCTTTTCGGTGATCAATAAATATGGAATCAGCTTGTTGCCCTTCATGTATAGTTCGTAATATATCATGTGAGCAGGGAGCAAGCTGAGTTTCGCAACAGGGTTGGACTCGTGTTTTCGATCTCTAGGGAATTTATTATATTCGAACTCAGAATATACTTTAAGATTCTGCAGCCAACTAATGTTAAGGATATTGGTCTGTAACTTTGCGAGTCCGTTCTTTTACCCTTTTTATATAAAGGAGTCACCTGCGCTTTTTTCCACTCGCTTGACACCATGCGCTGGTCGAGAGATTCGCGAGAAATGCTTACTAAGTAAGAGGCCAATGACGTAGAGTACTTATTTTATAAGCGAACTGGGATTCCATCGGGACCTGGCGACTTGTATGTTTTAAACTCTTTCAGTTGTTTCTCTATGCCGGGGATATTTATTAGTATGTCATACATATAGGACTCTATACGATGGTCAAACGACGGTACATTTGTACGATTCTCCTGCCAGATCTTTAGCCAAAGTATGACGGTGATAGCTGTTGTATGCTTGGCGCATACATCTTTTGACAGACACAAGGATCTCTACGAATCGTTGCCTGTCGTCATTTGTGTGTCCTCTTTTCAACCGAGATTGCTACAGCCTTTGCTTCCTCAGCATTTTCCGAATTTCGTCAGTAAACCACTGTGAGTCTTTGCCGTCCTAAATCCACTTACTAGGCACATACTTGTCCAGAGCACGATTTACATTCTGTTTAAACTTGGCCCATAATTGCTCCAAGGCCATCATTCTGGAATGAATGATTGCAGCTCATTGTCTAAGCGAGATGCTAACAGCTACTTATCTGCTCTTTCTAGCAAAAACGGCCTCGTAGCCCTCTTGACTGATTTATTAAGTTTCGTTACCATAGGCGCTATGCTGACATCGTTATCATTAATCCCCGTCTCTGTCCGCCCCCGGTAGCTGAGTGGTCAGCGCGACAGACTGTCAATCCAAAGGGCCCGGGTTCGATTCCCGGCTGGGTCGGAGATTTTCTCCGCTCAGGGACTGGGTGTTGTGTAGTCCTAATCATCATCATTTCATCCCCATCGACGCGCAAGTCGCCGAAGTGGCGTCAAGTCGAAAGACTTGCACCCGGCGATCGGTCTATCCGATGGGAGGCCCTCGTCACACGACATTTCATTTCATCCCCGTCTCTGTACTGACGCTATCGATAATGTCCGGCCTGTTTGTAGCTACAAGACCTAAGATACTTCCATTGCCTGTTGACTGCCGGACTAGCTGCTCAAAACAGTTTTCAGAAAACGTGTTCAAAAGTACTCCACAAGACTGTGAATCGGAAGGTCGGTGAATACAACCAGCAATTACTTTGGTTTCACCTAGAGCTGTTATGCGCGACCAGATAACTTCACTATCACACTCAACTTCAACCTCAGTAGAGACAGTTTCTTTTTCGACTGCAATGAACACTCTCCCTCCTACCGTGTGCAACCTGTCCTTCCGATAAACATTCAGCCGGCCGCTGTGGTCGGGTGGTTCTAGGCGCTTCAGTCCGGAACCACGCGACTGCTACGTCGCAGGTTCGAATCCTGCCTCGGACATGGATGTGTATGATGTCCTTAGGTTAGTTAAGTTTAAGTAGTTCTATGTCTAGGGAACTGATGACCTCAGGCGTTAAGTCCCATAGTGCTTAGAGCCATTTTTGATAAACATTCCAAAATTCGCCAAATATCTCAGAGCTTTCTACTGCGGGTTTTATCCAGCTCTCAGTCCCAAGAATAATTTGGGGTTGAGAACTTTCCTCGAGGGCAGTAAATTCTGGGATTTTCTTACGAATATTTCTACAATTTACTGATAAAATTTTTTCAGTAGAACTGTCCTTACTCTGAACATGGTCTGATTTCGCTATATGCATATCAACTGGAGAGTGTTCATGAGAGTACATTTTTCTGCCTAGCCTAAAAAACCCACATGTGCACTCTACAAGTACTGTGCTACCCGAGTAGGTGCTACCTATGTATAGTGCACCCCCGCCCTGTCAAGAAAAGTCCTAGAAATCCTCACCCGATAACGAGGTCCACAAATCTGCAGCCAAGACCGTCTCAGAGACGACAAAGCCTTTGGTTGAGACCAAACCGGCTCCAAACCGAAGGATCCCGATCAGCTCTGGTAATGATGCTGCAAATTGCGAGCTCAATTAGCACCCCACGTGCGAGGGCAGCAGTCCTCACCACCTCCGCCGGCCGCCTCTAAGAACTGAGGACGGTCTCAGAACCCATGCTACAGGCGTCGTTGGTGGCGACCTGAACCACAACTCGCAGACGACTGTGTACGCTCGACAGCAGCAGGCAAGGCCGCCTCCACATCTTGGATGAGGCCCCCGGCAGACATAGCAAGCTCTGAAGGCTTTCTTCCCAAAGGGCTCCATAAAGCACCTAACAATGGAGCTCCTAATAACTGGAAAAAGCCCTGCCCAAGTGTACCTGCTCGGACCCTGCTAAAGCAGCGACCACCTGCTCACTCACAGGGTGAACAGGCGATACCATATGGCTCTCCGTCTCGGGCGACGCGAAGGCCTACCACCCACCACTCAACCTGTGGGTCCAGCGCATGGGGTACATTAGTCCCCCCCCCCCCCTCCCATGCGATGAACCAGAACCTCGGTAAATAACCTGAATGATTCTCACTTAGGGTACAACGAAGGGTTCTCAAGTTTATGATCTGATTCAAGGCAGGTCTTTCCATGCAGAATCTACATCAAGAGTTACCTTTGTTTCAACCACTATGGCAATGAGAGGGAACAACAGGCAGTACTAACACAAGGGTTACATGGATACATGGTCGCTTTGTGAAGTGGAACATGGCCTAGTTCTTCGTTCAGATCTCACAGACATTTCGTCAGCTTTTTACCTCTACTCTTACCAACCTACAAGCTTCGGTCAGTAAATCTTAAGTCTTCTTGCAACCTCGGTGTAGTACCCCTTAAGTCTAATGGTGAAAAGTTTAAGAAACTTCGAAATTGTGCCAATAGTAAAAGGCGAATTTTACTACCATCCTGCTTTAATAAAATGTGTCTTTTGACGAAAGATAAACGCTCCGTATGACATACATGAATTTACTTTTGCCTGTGAGTTATGGTCTGGAGACCATCCGCACACTGCTGAAACAGATCTCCACTTTTTGAAGAAATGACAGTTTTTTAACTGCAATAAAGCACATGAATGGAGTTGAAGTTGATTATATAAAATGAGCAAAGCGACACAAAGAGTATCTTCGAAGTTCACAAGATTTTTCACTGAAAATATAACTTTTTGATAAATTCGTGACACCAAGCTGTACTGAACTCCTTTAGTATACTGTCGGTTTCAGTCACTGACCGTCACCTGGTACGAATTAATGAACAATGCAACTGACCTGTCACACAAATTGCGATTTGGAACCACTTTACTAGTACAACCATCAACATTATTCATACACAGCAAGACGAAAATTCTTCAATCTGAAGCTGAACCCGATGCACTACTCTGTTGGCAGTGCATGGACCTCAGCTCGGATTTAAGAATTTTCGTCGGTAGGCATCAGCAGTATATTTTCGCATTCGAAGGAGAACGTTAATGACTGAAATTTCGAGAAAAGACCTCGCCGGAATGCCTTTTGTTTTTATGATTGCCACCCAATTCGCGTGTCGTATCCGTGACACTCTCTCCCCTGTTTCGCGACATACAAAATGAGCTGCTGCTCTTTGAACTTATCGTTGTTCTTCGTCAATCCTGTATGTTAAGAATCCCACATCACACAGCAGTACTCTAGCAGAGGACGGACAAGTGTAGGCAGCCTATTTAGTGAATTTGTTGCATTTTCTGAGTTTTCCTCCAATGAAGCGCTGTTTTTGGTTCCCCTTCCCCATAACATCTATGTGATCGGTCAAATTTAAGTTGTTCGTAACTGTAATTTCTAGGCATTTAGTCGAATTTGCAGCCTTTAGTTCTGTGTGACTTTGCGTGTAACCGAAATGTATCGGGTGCCTGTTAGTATTCGTGCGGCCGATCTAACACCTTTTTGTGTTGAATAATTTCGATAGCTAACTAGTTTTTGTGCTATGTTAACAATCCAACGAAACACTTTACGTCACATCATTTCAAGTTGTAACATGCGCACATGTCGTTGCTTGTGAGAGAAACCATATTTAACTCTTTGACTACCGTGTGATCACTGGCGCCCATGGCAGAGCCTCACGCCTGACAACGTGGTCTGGCTTGGTCTGACGGTCAAACATCTATCACTAAGCGCGCGCCGGTCAACCTTTTAGCATCTTTCCTGGTTGTTTAAGAACGATAATTCCTAGATAGGCGTCCCGCAGCAGTACGAAAATTTTCGTCGCGTAATTTTAAGTTCATACTTGCTAACTGAAACTGGAATGAAATGAGATGTTTCACGTATCTTCGTGTCTAGTCAGCTATGACGATCGATGAAGTGTTCGAGGCTCGGTCAGGTACGAAAGCTTTACTCAATGCTGATTATAGGTGATGGGTGGGAATCTGTATCCAGAGCAAAACAGTTCGTCTCGTCTCTTAAAGTTCAAACGTGTTCATAACTAACTGCTGGCGAGAAACTTAGATATTTAATGTCACTGTTTGCCAGATAATCTACGAAATATACGCAAGTCCACGTGACATCGTGATTGCAGTGAAATTACTGGTGATATGTTGTCGACATTGAGATTTACATTGAGCGCTTGATGCTGTTACTTGCGCTCTGTATAGATTGTCAGTTTGTTAATCAGTACATGCCAGTCGCTGAAAGAACGACGTTTGACAGGTGGTTGGAAAATCTTTCAGACAGCACTTGGAGTCATTGTATGTATGACTCTGGAAGTCCAGATATTACTGTAAAATCAATTATTTAGAAAAAAAATGTTTTGGCTTCGGATTGCTAAACTATTTGTGCCAGAACTACGGGTATTATCTGTCACAGTTAACAATGAGACTGGTAACATATTTGAAATGTCACTTACTGTCGTAAATATGTAATTTTTACAAGCGTTAAGGACTGTATCATCTCTAAAATGTTTCCTGTTGTAGTTCCTTCACTTGTCTTCCCGAACAGTTCACATCCAACTTCAGTAAGCGCCGTTTATCTGTGTCTGCTTTAGTGTTACCGTTTATACAGGGAGTCTAGACGTACGAGGATTTAGAACACCACCAGCCTTCTGTTTTCGAGCCTTCTGTTTTGTGCTTGCTTCCTTTGCGAGACTTTTTTTTTCCTCCGTGAGCTCGAGTTCTTTCTTATACTCTGTTCAGTTTGTTTGAGACGAGTTGTACTAGTCTGCGCTTTGGAATTTGTTAATAAATTTTGTCTCCATAATTTGCGAACTAATTCTACTGAAAATATTGTTGCAGAGCTGCAGTCTTATACAACTTCTGTGTTGTGGGACGTCCAATCTCTCTGCATGTGCATGTGTTGTCCTGACCTCTTTTGCCTATGTTTGTGAGGTGGTACTAGCACTTGCTATGGATTTTTTTTTTAGTTGGAGCAATCGAAGTTGAGGGAAAAAAAAGAAGGTGGTAAACCCTTACATTCATTTTTTGTTTCAAGATAAGAGTTTCTCGCTGTTGTCGTAACTTTCACTAATTACTTTTCTTCCAAAATAAATTGGCTACAAACAAGTTGGTTTAGTTAGCAATTAACGCAGACGTCTGTCGCCGAACACCACCTTGTTTCGTGGGCATCCTTCTCATATTTCCCTCATAGTGTCTTTAGACAAGTACTACTGTGCAATGGCCTGGCGATTATTACACGGTGGTTACAATGGGTCTAGAAACGTTGTTGAGTAAATTGAGTGGTATACTGTGTTAGGAAACAACTGTCGAGAAAAAAATTGCATACGTTAATCAGCACGTTAATCAGCATTGAACTTAGCTCAGACCTTTGCGAGCGCAAATTCAAGCAGCACGCCAGGTACAATTTGTATCAGTTGTTCTCGTAGCATAGGTAATAGCGCCCGAAATTGCTCAGACTTCAGCTCCATTTCGATCCTTACTACCGTCCCATATCCAATTTTTGTATCACTCTCTTATTCGATCTTACGAAACCAAACAAAGAACACCTCTGGTGCCATCGTCTCCGATGGGGCGCTTGAAGTTGAGCCCTCAACGGCCCGATTGGCTAACTTCAATGTTAATTAACTCAGAAACGGCGCAACGTATTGAGAGAGGAAAACTTACTCTCTGACTTATTTTTCGTATACGGAAAATAATTAAGGTTTTAGTACAACTTGACGCACCTTGAGTGAGACGCTAGAAAGTTAACAGTCTGAGCAGACGTTGATGGAACCTGGTAGGGTGCTAAAAGCATGAGGTATTTTTATGGTTCTTAGCTCGTAGAAACGGCATGTTGGGAGTTGGAAGCAATTGTTGGCGAGCCCATCCCTCAGTATATCTTGCTGGACAGGCCCACAGCCGTACAGGGCAGACAGAGCAGCCCCTTGTCTAGACAGGTCTCCAGCAGAACAATGCCATTATACCTGCATTGGCGCCAGCCAAAGGCTGGGCTGGGGGCGATGGACTGAAGGGACATGTCTACCCAGTGGAGTCACAAACCGGGCATTGTGTGCAGAGCCACGTGTAATAAAAGTTCACAAGTTTTCGTGTTCGCCGATACTGCAAATAGGCCTGTGACGCACTTCCATCGGCTGCCTCAGTTGTATAAGAAACTCTGGCGTCTGAGAAACGTTTAGAGATTGAATCTTTATTACGCTTAATAGCTAACAAGCTCCAAGGCATAGGCGATTTAGATAAAGATCTATAAGATTGTCTCTGTTCACTTCTTGCAGTGGGAAGTGATGCAACTTTGGAAAGAAAACATCTTCCCGCTCCGCAGAAACTTAAAAAAAGCCAGTAACTGGAGGTTTCCTCTTTTTCCAGAGATGCAGGTTTCGTAACTCTTGCCCTGGGCCGCGCGGGATTAGCCGAGCGGTCCGAGGTGCTGCAGTCATGGACTGAGCGGCTGGTCCCGGCGGAGGTTCGAATCCTCCCTCGGGCATGGGTGTGTGTGTTTGTCCTTAGGATAGTTTAGGTTAAGTAGTGTGTAAGCATAGGGACTGATGACCTTAGCAGTTATGTCCCATAAGATTTCACACACATTTGAACATTTCTTGCCCTGGTTTAACATGAGTTTGTCATGTGGGAGGGGAGACTTTGCGCCTCTAGAGCCGGAGACTTCTGGTCGAAGCTCTGACCTGTGTGGTTGGTGCTTGGGCCCTGTCCTGAGACTGACTTCACTTGCGAGTAGTTTAGACTGGGGAGGCTGTGGTGAAGTTCTTACTGTACCGATAGAGTGACTTCAAACGTCTCAGACTACTCGTTTGGCGAGGGCACACTTATTCGTTTTTGGTTTACCAGTCTTGACATTTGGTATCCTTGTGCGCTCTGTCGTATAAGTGAGCCAAATTGGTCCTTGGTGTGACCAGCGAATGGGTGTGTCACACACTGAAATCTATCGTGATTTCATGGCTCTGGTAGTAAGTTGCGATCCGTCTGCCTGATCGCTAGACCGTGAGATTTTTGCACTTCTTTCGTGACCGCGATCGATTCACAGGTGCAGCCTCAACGTCTCGCCTCCGCCGCACACATCTCTCCAGCTGCAAGTTTTATCGCTGCACGAAGAAAACACGGTAACATACTGCTGCTCCGGCCTTGTCACGGTACACAGATCTCAATTGTCACTTGCTCTCAGCTGCACCTACATAGAGAAAATTCTGTAGATTTGGACAATCAAACTCTGGTCAACGTCAGATCAGTTCAGATTGCGTTATCCACATTTCTAGGGCCAAAGTATTTTACTCACTTCTGCCACACAGGATCCCTGTTTACTGTGGTCTTAAACCACCTGTTAGTTGTGTACGTTTTCAAACATAACTTGTTTAGCATGATTTATGTCTGTCTTTGTTTTCGGAAAATAAATGTTGTCAGTAAACTAAATTTTGCACACATTCTCAAACATTTTTGTTTAGTCCAAACAGTGTTACCTTTCGTTCATACAACGTAAGCTTTCACCGCCGGTATTGTCTTCACTTAAAACTTCCACTTCCGGGCTGATAGGCCGTGGTGGAAGTATAAAACTCTCCCCTGACGTTTCGTCTCCGACTGTGGGAGACATCCTCGGAGGTACAGTGGCGAACTGCGAAGAAAACTCGAGGAAGCGCTGATTATATAGGCAGTACAGAGGGCGCCACTGTCTATCACGTGGCGTCGGCTATGAGATTGTCTCTGGTAATGCCAACATTCTCGACTGAAAGTAATCGATCGTCACGCATGCGCTGCAACGCTGACATCCAAATTTTATCCACTTTAACACCTTCGTTTTTCCTGTTAAAATTATTACGGTGTTTATCAATCTCAATAGCCTCTCTATATATGCGTGCATAATAATGCGAGGTTTTTGATAAGACGCTCATCTCGCTGAATTTTATTTCATGATGACCTTCTTGGTAAAAATGTTCCGCTACGGCCAATTTATCCGTGTGACCCTGGTGGCAATTCCTCTTATGTTCAACAAGACGGGTGTTCACACTTCTTTTTGTGGTACCGATATAAACCTGGCTACAACTACAGTGAATTTTATATACCCCTGGTGAAGCCAAAGGGTGACGTGCATCTTTTGCCGATCTTAAATATACTTTTATTTTCCTGGTGAGTCGGAAAATAGTTTCCACCCAATAATTGCTTAAAACTTTCCCAATGCGATCTGTGACCTTTCTAATAAACGGAAGGAAGGGTGTTACCTTTCAGTGTCGAATTTTTTTAAACAATTATTTCTCAGCAAAACCTAACTTGCGACACCCCAACAAGCTTTTCAGACTGTTTGTGACCACCCTGTATAAGTAGATATAGGTTATGGGCGTATTGTCAGATTTTCTAGTGTCCCCTTTGATGACAGTGCAGGGCGAGCTAACAAGTAAGGACTGCGATATTTTCGGAGATCATAATCACTCCAAGAGGCAATAATTGTTTCTAACAGGGCAAGACGTATTTCTGTGTTAATATGTCTGCTAACACGGCTGCAGGTAAAACAATGTAGGAAGATCCTGTCTGAGGGAGGGTTATTAGAGACCAAACACAATCTCATATTGGGGAAGGCTTGGGAAGGAAACTGGCCGTGTCCTTTCTGAGGAATACGGAGGACTCGCCTGAACTGTTTACGGAAACTACGGAAACACCTAAACTCATATGACTGGACATGGATCTGAATCGCCATCCACTCCAGTGCAAGTACGATGTCTAATAGGTAGCGCCACCAGAGCTGAAGCAGTACAGAGTGATGTGCGCCAAAATAACACGTTTGCCATGTTCACCAGAAATGTTACATTGTGGCTTATTTTGGGAAAATAATATTCTGTTGGATTCCACAAATATCTCTCAGGGAGTCGGAAGAGTTTTTTTTTAGGAATGGTATGAGATGCTGCTTTAGATTGGTATCCATCAGTCCCCGGAATAATTAAGTTGATTTATACCTCAAGTTAGATTGGCTATGCTGCAATAGCAATGTTGTAACTGCAGCCTCTACACACACAGCAAATGATATGGGTTGCCGTTCTATGTTGCAAATGTGAACTATTGAGCAATAACAGTGTATATAGGAATTCGTTTTTGAGTTGCTACCACAATGACAGCATATAACGGAATAGTAATATAGCTATAAGCATAACAAAGCACACACAAATTGGAAATAAGCATTTGATGAACGATATCTTGAAAACAATACGGTACCTCGTTTATAAAATAAACAATAACCCAGTTTGTAACTTCTTTATAATGGCAATAAGACAATTAATAACTGACAAATTTACGGCGACAGTGGTGCATTCCATCCAGATCCCCATCGTCACTGTTGTCGACGTTAGTGTTAAAACTGTCTTCATTGTCATCACGAAGACAAATTATTAACTATTCATGTTCACTGATGATAGCTTCCATTGTCTGTGCTGCTCGAATAAGTTTTTCGACGTGCCCTGTCTTTTTCTTCCATGAGGCTGCACCCACAGTTGCAAGAGCTTCAAGTAACAAGATTTCCACCTCTGTTATTGTACGGAACTTGTTATTATTCCATATATATGTCTTCACATTATTCCATACTGACTGAATGAGGTCGAAATGGCACTGATATGGTGGCAGCCTTTTTGCAGTATGATGCTGCTCCTTGGCGATTTCGCCTACTACATGTGTGGGCGTCGTAGGCTTATTTTCTTTAACAAGTGAATACAACAGACGCTTCGTCATGCCCATAACTGCAGCAATATCTCGCATCTGTAACCACTGCACCCTCCTTTCTAGTTGGGGCTTTGTTCAGTGTCATTGAATGGCACGGAGCATTGTCCATTACATTTGTTTATAGAGACGGAAAACTGTTTTAAAATGTTGCTGAACCACTTGACATATTGTCTGTGGTCCATATCTTCGTGGTAATCACCTGTCTTTTTGGACCGAAAAACTAAGTGCTTTAGGAACAAAACCATTGGAAGATGATGTGTGGATCACATTTAATCTACTTCCTCTTCTTGCCAGCTAATGACCGCTACTGCTTGGACTGCCATCCATGCAACATTTACCGACAACTTCCATGGCATTAAACCACGATTCGTCTGTCAACATTACCCAAAGAATGTCTTTGCAAATAATTTTGTGCAAGAATATGCTTGATTACAATATACGCTTTTTCTAATAGGACCTTGCGTCCGTCTAGCGCTTTGTAACGGAAACCCATACTTTTCAGCATATTTTTAGTGATGTTTTTCTAAACTTGAAAAGTTGACTTTCTTTTAACGATAGTAGCAACTTTGCTACAGAAAGATAATCTTCCCTGCTCTAGTACGCGCAAATACACCTGCGAATTGCATGTCTGGAAAGAATCAAAGTCGGTGACAGGGTAAGACTAAGTTCTTTTCTTTTCAGGAATAGATAAATATACCTCATCTGATCCAGACGTCTCGGAATCATTGCAGCTCTCGTCTAAATCTTTCAACTTCTGCAATAACACTCCCTTACTTAGTGACGTTCGTGCACTAATTGCGAGAGTTTCTGATGTGCATTCCGCTACTTAACCGGCAGGAACTGAGAGCTGTCAATGATACGTAACGAAAACTTTCTCCTGCTCGTGAGATTCAAGAATTTTCTGTAGTAACTCCAGTGCCTGGTTGTTTAGCGGGACACCTCGACGGAAAGGATTGTCGTGAGGCAAACGAACTTTTTTCCTGTGGCATTTACCGCGTAAAAAAAATTTCTAAATCACAGTGCAAGGCAAACACACAGTAGAAGCCAACAATATCACACGTTATTTATATACACACAAAACAAAGCCGACAACGCAGGAGCTTAGACATCACGACCGGAAGCGATTACTGCACTGGGATTGGTTCGCACCCCAGCCTAGCGCCCCCGCGCTTCTCGATCTTCACTTGTTACACTGCTACGTCATCCTGAAACACAAGCAAGTCGAAAATTTCACCGGCTTGGATATAAACGCCAGAGGTAGCCCTACGCTGTACTGCACATTCCGTGTACCAGAGGTTTGAGCAACCGTTAATCCAACGAAGTACTCAAGTCGACTTCAATGTGTCTACTATTTCTGAGGGACGTGGAAGTAGCCTCCAACGAGGTCTGTTGCAAACGGTGAATGAGCGGCTAATAATCCACTGCAGGAGCAGTATCGAAAGACGAAGCACACTTGCCTCAAACGTAATGTCTGGCTGAATTTTATGGAACCGATAGATATCGACAGTCATTGCTCCAACATCAGTTACAGTTCTCTGTGGAGGAGTATGAGCGATGACAGGACGGTCACACCAATCCACTCCAGTTCCGGCGTCCCTGTGCCAGTACGCTTCACGGTGCAGCGTAAGCGCGTCGGTTCGCTGCGTCACTGCGCCCGCCTCGTGTTTACGCCGCCGACTGTTATCTGGCAGTCGCACAAAGCCTCACAAGACAACAGCCTCCGTGTCTTTTGTCGTCTCGACGTCCCTGCCGGTAGCTTCCTCTTTCAACGTGCCCTTTTACGTTGGAGCGGCTTGAGAAAGCCTCTGAAGGCTGCCGCGTTAATGAGCAGGCCGACGTTTCACTGTGTCTCCGGCAGAGTTAACGGCACTTAAGGGTTCATTCACCTGTCAGCCTGTACGTAAACGATTTATAAGAGAATTTTTTTTAAAAAAAACTAATGAAGCAATCAACGCAAATTTTTTTCAGATTGATTATTGATTCTTGGACAATATTGTTTGATTTTTTAAAGAAATTTAGTCATCATTAAGCTCATTACCCAAGTAGTAAGAGTTGCTCTGCCCAAAATGTGTGTCCTGCAGTCTGAAAATCTTATCTGAAACCAAAAAACAAACAATTTCCTCAGTCTATAGTATATTCCGCACGGTGTAATACCACAGTTTTTTTGAAAGTTAACAAAATAGTAAAATGGCGAATATTTGATGCAAAGATATAGTTTTATCGTGTGTTTTGGTCACTTTTTTGCAATAACTAATTAATAAATAAAAATAAATAGCCTATTACCCCTAACGGACATGCCCGAACAATAATTCAGCCAAATTTCAGAAAGATATAGTTTTTAGTGTGCCCTTGAGATACACTGTACTTCATGATGATGGAATGGATTGTGGGCACGCTGATAACGATATGTTTCTGACATTTGGCTGCGTTACTCGTCAGGCATGTCCTCAAGGAGTGATAGGCTACCAACAGCACACGACAAACTACATCTGTTTCAAACGTTCGCCGTTTTATTCTTTTGTCAAATTTCAAAGAAACTGTGCAATTGCTCACTGTGCAATATCCTACAGATTAAGAACAACGTTTGTTTCTCGATTTCTGATAAGATTTGCAGACTGCAGGTCTACCGTCGTGGACACACGTCATTTTGGATAGACCAACTTACATCCTCAGATTTTCTTTTAAAAAATTAGTAATTTATTTGGATGAATCCAGGTTCTGTTTATAGCGTCATGATTGGTCGCATCCGTGTTTGGCGACGTCGCGGTGAACGCACATTGGAAACGTGTATTCGTCATCGCCATACTGGCGTATCACCCGGCGTGATGGTATGGGGTGCCATTGGTTACACGTCTCAGTCACCTCTCGTTCGCATTGACGGCACTTTGAACAGTGGACGTTACATTTCAGATGTGTTACGACCCGTGGCTCTACTCTTCATTCGATCTCTGCGAAACCGTACATTTTAGCAGGATTATGCACGGCCGCATGTTGCAGGTCCTGTATGGGCCTTTCTGGATGCAGAAAATGTTCGGCTGCTGCCCTGGCCAGCACATTCTCCAGATCTCTCACCAATTGAAAACGTCTGGTCAATGGTGACCGAGCAACTAGCTCGTCACAATACGCCAGCCACTACTCTTGATGAACTGTGGTATCGTGTTGAAGCTGCATGGGCAGCTGTACCTGTACACGCCATCCAAGCTCTGTTTGACTCAATGCCCAGGCGTATCAAGGCCGTTATTACGGTCAGAGGTGATTGTTCTGGGTGTCAGTACGTTAACTGAGATGCAAAAATTTTGAAGCCGGGAGTCGTATCGGAAGTCAACAACCAACCGTGTCGCGACGGTTGCGGGACCTGCAGTGTGGTTTTGATAAAATATTAGAGGCTACTCTAAGTGAAACAGAGACATATAATTAGCAGACTTAATTTTACGAGCGGTGATACTTTTACTTCCGATCTCGTGCCGCAAAATCGTAGTCAACCGCACCGTGAACGATCACGCGTATGCTCGTGAAAACGATAGTTAACACAGGTAGCACGCATTAACGTTAACTGCATAGACTGTGCCACCTGCCAGATCTTATAACAGCCTACTTCAACGCTGAATCTTGCGTGATTGTGGTCCAAATAA
Organism: Schistocerca serialis cubense; assembly: GCF_023864345.2. Lineage (NCBI taxonomy): Eukaryota > Metazoa > Arthropoda > Insecta > Orthoptera > Acrididae > Schistocerca > Schistocerca serialis. The sequence goes on along the minus strand of NC_064638.1, from coordinate 1,062,582,170 downwards.
TTAACTGCGTGATTGACACTTCGACAACCGACTTCAAACAGACTACAGTGTTGATTGCCAGTTGATGATTACGTCGATTATATGATTATATGATAATATTAGTTGTGAACAGTGCAGCCCAAAATTGAAGAGCTTAATTAACAGAGTATGTGTGGACCTAACTAGATAACGTTGGACCTCATTGTGTTAATGCACTTTCAACCTGTTACACATTAAAATGTATTGCCTTGCTGGATAAAGTTGGAATCATTGTGTGAATGCGCCCCAACATGCTACCATTAATAAATATTTCAAGAATGAAATGGTTGCCGGCAGACTTGCAGACGAACGACCTCACTGTGTGAGTGCGATCCCACCCTGTTATCACGAACAAATACTTCAGGATTGAAATGATGAACGATAGCAACTCAAAAGAGCAACTGCCGTGGGTATACGGGTATGTTGGATATAAGTACGCAGTCGCGCAGTTTCCCGTCCACGCTCTTGTGTTTTTACGTAACTTAACACAGCATGGGTAGATCACATAACTAATGTGGAGGTACTGAATAGGACTGGGGGGAAGAGAAATTTGCGGCACAACTTGATTACAAGAAGGGAACGGTAGGTAGGACATATTCTGAGGCATGGTTCAAATGGTTCAAATGGCTCTGAGCACTATGGGACTCAACTGCTGAGGTCATTAGTCCACTAGAACATAGAACTAGTTAAACCTAACTAACCTAAGGACATCACAAACATCCATGCCCGAGGCAGGATTCGAACCTGCGACCGTAGTGGTCTTGCGATTCCAGACTGCAGCGCCTTTAACCGCACGGCCACTTCGGCCGGCTATTCTGAGGCATCAAGGGATCACTAATTTGGTATTGGAGTGCAGCGGGGAGGGTAAAAATAGTAGAGGGAGACCAAGAGTTGAATACGTTAAGCAGATTCAGAAGGAAGTAGGTTGCAGTAGGTACCGGGAGAAGAAGAAGAAGCTTGCACAGGGTAGAGTAGCATGAAGAGGTGCATCAAACCAATCTCTGGACAGAAGACCACAACAACAACAACAACAACATTCGCATGAGAGAGAAAAAACTTAACTCCTGGGTGTGTACCATGGCAACGTGCGTTCTCGGACTCGTAATCTTCGGTGAAGCAGTGGCGATTTATTAATTTAAAAACTGTGAGTGACTTGGAATAGATACGAACAGTAACGTGGTTGTTGTTTGGTATTCGAGGGACTATGCTCGGAACGGTGCAATGAAGTTCGGAATATGGTGATATCACACGCCACAGCGATATGCAAAGAATCTATCTTTGTTGAGAAGTGACCCAACTGCTTCCTGCTACGTCATTTTGTAGGCCTGTACGTGGTGTCCCTAGAGGAATGGTCAATATTCAGGGATATTATGGGAACGATCATCGCAACCAAAAAGTTTCATGTGGTCATTTGTCGTATGCTGAATGGTTTATGAGACAGTGCACTTTCTGTGTATACTGCTATTTATGTTGGATATCATTCAATAAATTATCAAGTTTTATACGACTCTATGCGCCTCTACTAGGAAGCACAAATGGGAGACTTAACATCATTCCGTAATACACATTTTAACCACAATTTACTAAAATTACAAAATTCCATATAATTCACCAAATTAGCAAACTTAAAAGGATGGTCACCAAAACCAAACGGTATAGTTAATAGTTAACAGATTTCCAAATTGACAGCACTGTAAAGCAAAGGTTTAGATGCGATGAAATTTACCAAATATGCTTTACACCAGTAAGCGTTTGAGAGTAAAATTACGTAATCTTAAGGGCGTAGGCATTTAAATAAAATTTAAAAAAGCACTTAGCAGCACGTGAAATAATTTACATGTACTCACTAACACCCAACCGCACCATAACTAGGCACATTGACCGATGTTTAAATTAATTTGAAGAATGTTTTAAGAGTATACTTAGAAAACGCAACGAACAGAAGCCAGAAAGAATAAATTTTTCTAGAAAGTACTCTGGGTACAAAGACAATGCCACAGGGAGGGCGGCAGCTTGGGCGTTCGGTGGCAATATTACGTGGACTCAGGAGGTAACACTTGTGCTCATGTGGAGAAACAGAGAGGCGTGAGAAGTCGCATACACCTCAACGACGCAGAACGAGGCAGAAAGAGGGTACGGTACGATTGAGAGGGAGAGGTTGGCCATTTGTTGCGTGGTGAAATAGTTTAAACCATATGTATTCGAAAGAGAGTTCCTAATATGTACTGACCATAAACCACTAACAAGGGTAAGTGGTGTACCAGATCTGTCATTCATATTTATGAAATTTTGGTAAGGCTGGAGGAATATGACTATCAGACCCTGCATGAGAGCGGCAAACAAAATCAAGGCGCCGACGCACTCTCGAGTGAGAGAGGTGAGGGCGGCTAGTACACGACCGGAAGGTCAAGACACAGTGTAAACAGAAACCGTGGCACGTAAAGCGACCTACCGGCAGACGACGACAGTGGAGCCGCTGGCGCATGCGAGCAGGTGGCAGGCGCGGCTGACAAGGAGACAGGACAGAAACAGCTGGTCCGAGAACAGTAAAAGATGTTGTTCAGGAATGCGAAAACTGCATCAAGAGTATATAAAAGTATATCCGAAAACAGGAGACAGCTGAGTCGGGGAAAGAGGGAAGAAATAAGTGCGACTGAGAAATCTGCGGTATTAAAACAGTTTGACGATTCTCCCACTGGAGGACACCAGGACCTAGGAAGAACGTACGAGCGAATTGTGAAGTACCGAGTATGGAATGGTATGAAGAGATATATAGAAGAATATATCCAAAATGGAATGGTATGAAGAGATATATAGAAGAATATATCCAAAAATGTGAGATTTGTCAAAACAGTAATCTCAGTAGGAAACGCAATCAGATGTCTCTAGAGATTACGAACATGCCTGAGAACTTTTCCGAAAGATGTGACATTGATACAGTAGGTCCATTATGCCAGAGGGGCAGAGGCCACAAGTGTGTCCTTACTTTTCAGGATGCTTTGACAATGTTTACGGCAGCTGAAACCACTGTAAGGCAAAATGCCGATACAGTAGCGAGGGCGCTAGTTAAGAACATTGTACTGAGATTTGGAATAAGAACACTACTGTTAAGTGATACGAGCAGTGATTTAATGAGTGACACTATGAAAAGAGTATGTAAACTACTGCGTATCGAGAAGATAAAGGCAAGAAGTTACCATTCTCAAACAAACGGAGCGTTAGAGAGGTTTCATCGACCATTAAAAGAGATGTGACAGTATCTAAAACGAGCACAAACAAATTAAGACTGGTGGTTCCATTCGAATCTCACAGTTCATGCAAAAAGATTGAAGTAATTATTTCTAATTGCACATGTCAGCGTCATACTGCTTGTTGGGGTTGAGTACACTAGACAAGAACCGTTGACGCAAGTAACGAAGTTCCAACCGTTACCTGGACTGTATTATGACAGTATGAGTCGAGTGAAAAATTACAGTGCAATGTGGAAAATTGTGAGTTATTTTAGTTTAATGTGACTGAAAGAGAATTTTGGGTGCACTTAGGTTCTCGCGAGGCGAGTAATCGGATATCGTAAAGACAGGTCAGCATACTGAATATGATTGCAACAAAGCAGTACTCGTGTTAAAATGGCAAGTAGGAAAAACAGAAAACGCACTGGGTCTGATTGGGCAATTGGTATGGCATGAATCCCGTTAAAAAAAAAAAAAAAAAAAAAAAAAAAAAAAACGAGGAACCTTAAACTTCGTGGGCGAGACCAGTAAGATTCTGTTCGGAAGACTAGACGATGACGACGCCACCTGCTTCAAGACGAAGACAGATGACTTCGAAAGGGAACAGAAACAGCTACTCCGCCTTTCGAAGGAGCAAGTGACAGAAGTTAAAACAACCTTGACTAGATTTAATCAAACGGTAAGCTTTATAGCGAAAAATGAAGAAATTATCACTAATGGAATGAAGCAATGAAGCCGGCACGTAGTAGAATTTGTGAACAGCACTGATAAACAGTTATAGAGTACCGTTAACGAACAGCTGATTCAGTTGACGGGCTTTTTCAACGAGCTAGAAGGGGAACATGATATGTCAATATCAGCGATTATCAAAGCTCAGAAATACCAAATGTCCTTTTCCAAAGCTGTTTCACAGAGAAAGACTGCACTGTAGTTCCTTCTCTATATTGTCGCACAGATGACAAAATGGTAGATATCGAAATACATGACAGAGGGATAGAAAAACAAAATCTCTCAAAATGGGGAAACGCCGCTGGATCTGATGGGATTCCAGTTCGATTTTACACAGAGTACGCGAAGGAACTTGCCCCCCTTCTTGCAGCGGTGTACCGTAGGTCTCTACAAGAGCGTAGCGTTCCAAAAGATTGGAAAAGGGCACAGGTAATCCCCGTTTTCAAGAAGGGACGTCGAACAGATGGGAGCCGGCCGCGGTGGCCGAACGGTTCTAGGCGCTGCAGTCTGGAACCGCGCGACCGCTACGGTCGCAGGTTCGAGTCCTACCTCGGGCATGAGTGTATGTGATGTCCTTAGGTTAGTTCGGTTTAAGTAGTTCTAAGTTCTAGGGGACTGATGACATCAGAAGTTAAGTCCCATAGTGTTCAGAGCAATTTGAACCATTCTTGAACGGATGTGGAGAACTATAGACCTATATCTCTAACGTCGAGCAGTTGTAAAATTTTGGAACACGTATTATGTTCGAGTATAATGACTTTTCTGGAGACTAGAAATCTACTCTGTAGGAATCAGCATGGGTTTCGAAAGAGACGATCGTGCGAAACCCAGCTCGCGCTATTCGTCCACGAGACTCAGAGGGTCATAGAGACGGGTTCCAGGTAGATGCCGTGTTTCTTGACTTCCGCAAGGCGTTTGATACAGTTCCCCACAGTCGTTTAATGAACAAAGAGCATATGGACTATCAGACCAATTGTGTGATTGGATTGAAGAGTTCCTAGATAACAGAACGCAGCATGTCATTCTCAATGGAGAGAATTCCCCCGAAGTAAGAGTGATTTCAGGTGTGCCGCAGAGGAGTGTCGTAGGACCGTTGCTATTCACAATATATATGAATGACCTTGTGGATAACATCGGAAGTTCACTGAGGCTTTTTGCAGATGATGCTGTAGTATATCGAGAGGTTGTAACAATGGAAAATTGTACTGAAATGCAGGAGGATCTGCAACGAATTAACACATGGTGCAAGGAATGGCAATTGAAGCTCAATGTAGACAAGTGTAACGTGCTGCGAATACATAGAAAGAATCAGGTCAGCAACTAGAAGCAGTTAATTCCATAAATTATATGGGAGTAGGCATTAGGAGTGATTTAAAGTTTAATGACCATATAAGAATTAATTGTCGGTAAAGCAGATGCCAGACTGAGATTTATTGGAAGAATCCTAAGGAAATGCAGTCCGAAAACAAAGGAAGTAGGTTGCAGTACACTTGTTCGCCCACTGTTTGTATACCGCTCACCGGTGTGGGATCCGTACCAGATAGGGTTGATAGAAGAGATAGATGAGGATAAAATCAGAGAGATTAGAGCCCACACAGAGGCATACCGACAATCTTTCTTTCCACGAACAATACGAGACTGGAATATAAGGGAGAACCGATAGAGGTACTCAAGGTACCCACCGCCACACACCGTCAGTTGCGTTATGGAGTATGGATGTAGATGTAGATGTAGCGCAGCTGGGAACATCTTCAGTTAAGTGTTAAATGTCCCGCTAGTAAAGAACGACTTGTATAACCTCTAAAAAATACTACCGTTACCTTCAGATGTGGACGGAACGAGACATTTAATTACGTATATTGCCCCAGAGAATATTATTTGAAGCTAAATATCGAGCAGCGTAAGTCGGTAGATCAGAGCCTCGGAATATACAAGCAGGTATTTACACTTTTGTTCACGAATGATAATGAGAAATAATGAGAAGTGTGAGGGTAGTGTGCTGCAGTTAGTGGGAGAAGTTCCGAAGGATTGTGTGCAGAAGCTAATAATGTTAACCGGAAGTCTGTGGACACTGCTAAGTAATAATGAATGGCTGTCTGTCACCCCAGTACACGAAGCCATTGCCGCCACCACTCATGACGGAAGTCCCACAGATATCGTGACCCGAGGCACAGGCAAGATAAAATTTTTAGGTAAATGTCGTGGGTTTACGGCTCAGATGGTGATACAGTCTCAACATATACGAGGGTTGGAACTTATATTGCGGCAACTATTTATTCACAACCGATACAAAAGAGTTACATGTTTGCACCCGTTACTCTCTGAGCAGTATGGGACTTAGCTGCTGAGGTCATCAGTCGCACCCGTTACTGTCCTTCGAAGTAGTCGCCAGCGTTGTGAAGAACCCGTTGCCAGCGATGTGGAAGGCGTAGTATACCGTCAGCAGAGCCTGTTCTGTTGATGGTGCGAATGGAGCGGTCTACTGCCTATCGAATCTCTGGAACAGTTCTGAAGCGAATACCACGAAGTGGTTCCTTCATCTTCGGAATCGAAGCAAAGCCACAAGGACTTAAGCCACATGGGACCAGCTTTGCGAAAGAAGCGGCGACACTTTCAGCGCAACCCACCCATCATTTTGCACGACAATGCGCGGACGCATACAGCGCCAGCTGTGGTTGCTCTGTTCGGTCGATGAGACTGGGAAGTACTGTGCCATCCACCATACTACTCAGACTAAGTCCTTGTGACTTTGATTTGATTCCCAAGATTCGTGGCATTCACTTCAGAACTGTTCAAGAGATTCGACAGGCAGTAGATCGCTCCATTCGTACCATCAACAGAACAAGCTCTGCTAGCGGTATACTACGCCTTCCACATCGCTGGCAACGGGTTCTACACAACAATGGTGACTTCTTTAGCGGACAGTAACAGGTGCAAACATGTAACTCTTTTGTATCGGTTGTGAATAGATAGTCGCCACTATTTAAGTTCCAACCCTCGTAATACGAACAAATGTCCACAGTAGTGATATCGCGCCGAATTTGTGTGCAAAACAATGGGTAACGATTGTTGTAGAGAAATTTGTGTTAAAAACACTGTCATAAATTAGTGCCAAGAAAGGGATATGGTCAGGTGCCGTCCTACGAGAAGCTCATCTGAAGACAGTGAAGAGATAACCCTTGACAGATCTCTAGTGCCTGCAAGACACGTTGGAAGTGAAGTTAGACGTGATGTTTATCCAATCCAAGCGTTAAGACAAAACGGACAAATGCTGAAGAGTGATAACATTGATAGAAAGTGCGAAAACTAATGTATTCTTTTCCAAGTACTGAAATTGTAATAATGTTATGAATTGTATATCAATGTGTCAAGTGTAATTCATTGTAAAGTTTATTGTAAAATAGTATATGCACCCATCCCACAAGAAAACAGAATCGGTAGGATAGTACGAAATGTCTCACGTTGTCAAATAAAATATATCTTTATTCCAGGTATTAGAATATGTAATAATGATATTAAGTATGAAATGTAAAAATGATTGATTTTTATGTATTTCGGATGGTTGTTAAGCAGTTATACGTCTTTTGAACATTACTGTAAAGCAAATGTGGATGTTTCCCCATTAAGGGAATAAAATTTGTGGAAAACCTGGTATAAAAATTTGTAGTTGCTGAGGACAGCGCTTACAGATTTTACCCTTAGGGTGGAAGGTGTCGGACAGTTAGAAAATGGAACGAATAGAAGCAAAAAGGGAATAAGTACATCTAGAAAGTACCTTGAGTACAAAAGCAACACCACAGAAAGGGTGGTAGCTTGGGCGTTAGCTGGCAGTGTTACGTGGACTCACGAGGTATCACGTGAGCTTATGTGTGGAGAAGCCGCGAAGCGTGGCAAGGAGGGGGGTGGGGGGGGGTGGGGGGCACAATATATGGCCACATACACATACGCGGCCGGAAAGGGCAGTGGCCAGAAGCACCAACGCGGAAGGAGCGATGCAGCCTGCCGTACATATAAAGGGCGGGGATGGCATAGCCTGCAGGAGCACAACCATAGGTGGAAGCATACGCGGCCAAAGACACTATTAGCTAGGACATGACCACCTATGGCGAGCTAACATACACTCACAAGCGACAAAATCGGCAAGCCCCTGCAAATCAGCAACATTGACTGGATATGCCAGCTGCTATTAAGGCTGACCAACAGGCTACAGCAGGGAAGCGGACAAGCTTGTACACTAACGCACAAACTAAGCTCCAACAGTACCCTACATTGTGAGTCCGATATATGACCTCCAGACACTAAACGCCGATGAACCCAGCTGTTACAGGCAGGCTTAAGCTGACCAAGAAGCCAACACCGGTACCCGGCTGTAGCCGCCGGGTAACACCGCTCCACAACGTCAAAGGTATCCGCCTGCATGATACCCACTACTAACATAGCCTACCCTTGCATGACCTGTCGCAGGCAGAAAGAAAACCGCTGCTGCTCTTACCACTCGACCCGACTATCGCAGAGGCTTTTCCTCTTGGCTCTTGCCTTGGAACTTTCTTTCCTCTGCCCTTCAAACCGCAACCCTTCTTTCAACTTTCGACCCAATCCATTTTCAGGTGAGCGCGTATTAATTGTTAATCATAACTAGATGTACATAAACATCGCAGTACCCACATCCTGCGAGACCACACTTATTGATAATTAACCAATATGCTGAGATGGCAGTAGATCTTTTGCTTTGGCCATCATACCGGTGTGGGCGTGGAGGGGCTCCACCATATATATACTCGTATAAATCCAGGCCCTGGGCATGGCCTACGCAGGTCTCTCGTGGACCGCTGTCTATATTGAACTCTCCTGCAGGATATATATATATATATATATATATATATATATATATATTCACTCTGGCTTTGCTCTCACACTCATACTTAACCACTTACCTCCCTCCATGGGATTTTGCAATCAGGAGTAGTGTACTGTCATTCAAATCATTATCCAATTCTTGTTAAGATGAGAAATTAAAGATTGTAGTTATTTAAGTCTTGTCTTTGTTCGAATATTCCCGTACCGAGTTCCATAACTCTTTCAAATTCCAGTTAGTCATCTCCAAGTTAGCTGAATGGACAGACCTTCCCCAGTCCCCAAAGTCAATGAGCATCCAGACCACTCGTTGGACATGAAAACATGAACTCGGCCAAGCAGCCCAAATTAACTGGTTCTGGTACATACACAAGACTATTATTACAAAAACAATAAAATTAACACAGGGATTAAGTACTCGCCTTCCTTCAGTACCACACAGTTTTACAATAAAAGAAGGGACAAGTAAAAATTCCTGGTATCTGGTGACGTAAAAGAAAACTGCAATAAGTTAACACAATTTTCCTGCATTTGTAAGAAGTAGAAAATTTTTGCTTTCAAAACACGCACTACCAGGTTTAGTAAGAGAATCCCATTAATGGCTTACGGAGGCTAGGCTGCGCTCCTCAAAGAACATAGATGGAGCATTAAAAGTCACACCAAAACTTGACGCTGTCCTGAACGGCAAAATTTCCTGAATATAAAGTTGTATGTCCTTACTTGCTTCTCTCACCCAAAGTCGGACACAACAAACAGCAAGCATGTAATCAGAAGGAAGCTTCCCCACTGTGTAAAGTGTCAGGCAAATCCAACACCTTCCATGAAAGCCCTGACATGATAAGCAAATCCAGCAGTATGTCACATAGCTCCGAATAAATCGTGACATTAAATTAACCAAAGTAATACGATTAACGAGTGAGCAAATGGAACACCACAGACTAACACAAGAATGCCTAAATGCATGTCATACCTTCCCACCGTGAAACAGACGCAGTTTTGAGGGGAGAAACGAGAACAGAAGCCGAGAGCAGAATCGTGTAGGCTAGGAGGCCCTACGATAAGGGACAGACACTCACGCCGCCAGACGACCGCCAGAACCACCCCCCAGCCCATGTTAAAACATAGAGCCTTCCAGAAGAACAGTATAGATCCTACGATAATACTAAAAGGGCCACACCAGCTGCAAGTTTTAGTGTGAGACTTTTTCGCGTCTCTGTTACGTTGCAAACGTTAAAAACATTGCCCCACCACGAAAAGTATAACGTTTCTCATTGGATAGACAGAATTTTGTAGGCGAAGCTTAAGGCTAACATTGAGACCCTGATTGGTCAGCTTTTTTTAAACGAACTTCGGTAAATTGTAGTAAGGAGAAGTTAGGAGAGAGTTGCTTCTGAGACGGCGAGGTGCGTGGAGCTGCGCTGCCCGCCGCCCCCTGACGCTGCCTAACCAACGACAAGGTAATGAACGCACGCGATGCCGCATAACAGCGCATAAAGCTTCACTCAGAACTGCAGGAGTCTCATCTGTTACACCCCCTTTTAACGTAATACTAGTGTCGATCGTCTATTAAATCTCATGGTGTTCACATTTGCTACTTGAAGTAAAAATCTTAAATGCGATGATTTTTCTGTTATATAATTATTGAGAAGCCACATCAGCCACTGTAATTTACGACAAGTTAGATAAGTAATTAAACATAATTGAGGGTCACTGTAGGCCATTTTGATAGTTTTCTCTTTTGTGAAACTTAATTTAAACCTAGATTATAGATGTGATATCGCATAGGTCATCCTTCGATCCATTGTAGAACTTGGAAACCCATTCAGGGAATATTCGTTCACATTTTTGTTGAACGCAGTTGGTTTTTGTCATCCTGTATTAAAATATTTCCTTTTATCAACAGTACAATTTATAAAGAATGTTTTGTGAGTAGAATAAAATTTCCAATGGTAAACTAAACTGCTTTTTTGACTTTATTTTTCCAGCTAACTAAAAATAGGAAAGCCTTGAACCCCTTCCACTAAATTTAGTTAGTATTGAGATTCTTTTACAGGGAGTGCAGTGGAGCTGACGCTGAAATCATTAAGTATTTGGTTATATCATGGTTAGTCTCACTGAGCTCTTCTGATCTCTACATGTCATGTGTGGTCTGGCGTCTCCTTACCAGCAACAGGTCCCAGGTTCAAACTAGTCAATTCCCTAAAAAACACGCTCAGAGCGTCGTTGCGCGAAAGTGGTAAGGAGACACGACTTAGAACAAACAGACACCACGCGGAATGTTAGAACTGGAGGTTGAACCTTGTCAAATAGATAAAGTGATTTAAATAACAAGACGATAACTAGTGGGTATCGAGTTCTCTCAGAGATCTGCCCAGTTAACGAGCATTAACTATGCGCACACTGCAAGACACTCGGCTGGTATAACGTGTCGTAATTGCAGAGCAGCGCTACTGCATTATTAAATGTAAGCAACCACATCTAAAGCTTCTCACAACGCAGAAATGGAGAGACGTAAACATGCAGCACGTGGCGACAGGCACAGGCGGCGGCTTACGGCAACAGTCCTTAGTTCGTGGTGGAAAAGTCGCACGTCCCAAGAACTTCCCTGCTAGGCCACACAAGCAGACTTGGAAGCCGCCCCTGGACGTCCTCAAGCCAAAGATATAATTTTTCGCACTTGCTGTAAAGTGAACCAAGAAACCTCTCTAGCTTGAGCAGAAATGCTCTGAAGTTAGAGTTAGGGGACCTATAAACAACAACAATTAGAATTTTAGTTTCACCAATTTCAACTGCCCTTGCACAACATCAAATACCTTTATCTATAAAACTTTTCGTATTTTCATAAAATATGCTTATTCCTTCACTACTTGGATTACTGGCCTCCTTTGAAAGCGAATTCTGTATAACGGGACTTCCTTTAAGCAGGAATACTTATCAGCTGATTTCAGTCTAAGAAAGGTGCATCTCTAACACCAGTTACTACAGGAATTCTCCCATGTGTGACTCCACCATCCACTATACTGTCACCTACTTTTGCCAGCCTCCCCTTCCCATACCTACTGAGGTGCAGGCCATGCCATTAATAGACTCATCTGGCACCACTGCAATGTGAGCCATGTTCTCCACCATCAGTGCCTTCTCCAGCTCCACGTTCACACGTCTAACAACAGCATTAAGAGAGGCCGATCATGACGATGATCCACAGATTGCACATTACTGCCACCAGTTTGAGTAGCTATCGTTACCAGGTCACCACCTACATACTACTCTCATTCCCTATTAAGACTGTTCACAGTTCCACCGACAATCACTATATGATCCTTTGTCGTAAAATTTCTACAGAGCTCCCCTATGTTAACAGTCACCTGAAGCAACCCTGCACTAGGCTTCAAAATGCTGGTGACCTGGTACTCACTCCCCAACACATCCTGCAACTGCTGGCCCACACCTATGCCATGTGAACTACCGAGCAGCAGAACCTTCTTCTTTCTGTTAGAATTTGCAACTGACTTAGCCTTCCTAACTGCTGAGGACTGCTGCATGTTTCCTACATCTACAGCTACAGGAGACTCCTCTCCAGTAAACTCTGACAGTTGGTCAAATATTTTGGTTTTACGCGATATACAACTGTCTGAATATCTCTTCCTCCTCCTAGCTGCCTCCTTACCAACTGCCAGTTGCCGTTCCCCAGCGCCCTTTAACCTCCTCAACCTATCTAGTTCCTCCTTCGCGTTTTGTAACTGCACCTGAAGGGCACAGATCTCACGCTCCTGTTTCTCTGTCAACTTATTTCTGCTACAAATGCTGCCTTTCCAGGAGAGGATCTCGCTAGAATGCCCACCGGCTGCCCCACTGCAACCCCCCTCCCCTCAATGAAAATACTTTGATCAATTCTCACACCGTAACCCATTACTCACAAACCTACGACAAAGGCCACACTTCTCACTAAAGGCAAAATATTAACAGTTGCTGGATAAACTAAAAGTCTACGTTACCTAAGTTCAGTTAGAACTACTTAAAGTTCTAACATTAGTGATATCAAATATCGTTCTCTGCTAAGAAAGCAACTACCATCATTAATATTATTTTACTATAAGTAATAGCAATACTACAAAATTTTCACACAATTTCTTATCTAAAACTGAAAATTCAAGCGACCACTAGAACACTCAATAAAGTTAAGCACAGTGAACGAATGTTTTACCAAAACATTTCACTACAGACAATAAGAAATGTCAGCTGAAAACTAACGTACTAAATTTAATAAATGAATTCAACACAGAAAAACTGTATTAAATAGCTTCCGAAAGTTTATTAAATCGTTATTTCCCCTGAAAGAGCACGGGACACCGTTGAAAGCAACTACATTTAATACCAAATAACAGTGCACACAAAACTTTGTCAGTACTTAGATTTAGAAACGCTACAGATGTAGCAGCACGCCGCGAAATGTAAACACGCTGCTGAGACTTCGATGGACGACGTAAGCACACTCAGGAATAACAGACCACTGGAATCAATAACAATAAAAGGAAGATTGAGACAAACGAAAATCCACTAATAAGTTACTTTTACAACAAATTTAACATCAATAATCTTTAAAACAAGTATCTGAAGTCTAGGACTATATAAAATATTTGCGAGCGATTTGAACAGCAGTCTAGCACATGTGAAGTCACACCAAAGAGTAAGTATAACAAAATCTAAAATTTAATAGTTGTAGTTTCTTTTGGACCTACTTTCTACGTAAATTTGTTGCTTCCAGAAGTGTACGCGTAATTACTAAAAGACCCAGAGACCTGATTCATAAAAGTGTCTGACACAAAGTAGCTTCTGAACGAACTCCAATCCAAGGATACGGTCAGTCCAAGGTAAGGAGAACAGGCACGAACATGCCTCTGTGGAAACTGACACGAATGGTGAAGTTCGCAAAATAATGTTTATTATTATCTATAGCATCACACGTGCTCCTTATGTACAGTTTTAGAAACATATTGCTCAACCACCTGTTACTATTTGATAGCAGAACAGGCATTTTCTTAAGGAGACCTCACTTTGCCTTTGTTAATGGGCCAGTGACACAGTTGTTGGTTTAGCCATCCTATCAATTTCAAAAGTTGCAGAGTTTTTTCGTTTCTATTGTCTCTCCCCATCTTCCAATTTTCAAAGTCACTTTCACGTTTGTCTTAATTATCTTTATTCTTAATTGGAGATACGTGATAATTATGGTGGCAGTTACATTTAGTACTTTTAAATCTTCCTTAACCTCAGTCAGTGGGAATAGGCTTTATCATCGCACTGTATCAGCACGTTTTATGTATTTATTATTTTTTTAGCCTCCGGTCGACAATTAGACTACTAGCTAAGGGTTTTTATTTGAAAGAAAAATCAAGAGCTTACAGCGATGGATTGCGACATTTAGTTTTTCAAACTAAATGTCACTCCTTCAAGTCAATGTCAACCGAAACTGTAGAAGTAATACTGGGTTACGTACCTGTGCATGTGAGGCAAAGACACTGGCATCACCTAACACGTTACTTGTCATACAAATTTTGCAAGTTTCTGACACAGATAATGGTTACTGAATGGGACAGGAGAAAGCATTGTGTCAGAAATTGAAGAAATATTTCCTCTACATGCTCGATCTGTGAGACGTAGTCTTATGTGCGCCATTTAGTTTATGACAGCCATGATAGTACCTTTCAGACTAATGCGAAAACGTAATTAAAGTTGAAACAGCCCCAGGTTTTAAAATGAAGTCACACAGGAAACCATACGTTCGCATAAAGATTCAGCTATTGAATCAAAATTAAAGATGGGAAATTTGCAGGGGGATGAATAAACAGTTCGTCAGACGGCGCCAACCGTATATCATTTGGTAGATTGCGGGAAGTTTGGTGTGAAATCAAGTTACACAAATAAAATATTAGGGACACGCAATACCGAAACAGCGAATAGTAGTGAAAAATAGGAGAAAATAACCAGTCACTAGCTCGATGAACAACTTTGGACGTAAGCACTCTGCAAATATCGACTCATATTCAGACTGAAATTATTTACCAGAAGACAAATAAGATTTCTGTATTATCAGCAACTGCGTTGCCCGTGTTGCTGTTTGAAAATACATACGTAGACAAATGTACATTTTCAGAAAGCTTACGAATAGGACGAATTACTCGCGCCAGCAACAGCAAGTGACATTCGGAAAATTCAATAACGGCACGCAGATCCTGTACAAAAGCTGCCTGTATTTTGCAGACTCGTGCCTCAAGTAATTTAATAAGCGTCTCGAGCCAACCTATTAGCAGTCTAATACAATTATTTGGCTAGGGCGTTGACAGCACGCAGTGAGCAACACAGCAATTCGTTAGATTAACAGAACGAAATTCTGCTGACTATTTCTCTCGCCGTCCACATGCGTTAGCGGCCACGTGACATCTCCTTTCATGTGTACCCGTTTGTCTGGCGGGCTGCGGCCATCGGCCTGCTACCCGTTACCTGGGAAACAGACCGCAGCAGCAGCAGCGGCGGCTGCGGCGGCGGACTGTGGCGGGTCATGGAACAGCGGTACTACGTTCCGTTGCTTGCCACCCGTGTGTAAACAGCGCTTTGAGATATAGTGACGTGGCATGCGTCCCTACACACCACCGAGCCTGAACTTGCTTTAGAAAAGAGCAGGCTCCATGTGCCAGTTCGACAATACCCGTATAATATTCCATTTATACATTATGAATGAGCGTGATTTAGTATGTAATGAAATACAATGATCGCTCTTTGAATTTTACACGATTGGCTGTTCTACTAACCAAGTTTGGCAAAAAAAAGAGAGATCACTTATTCTAAACCCCGCAGTTGTCTCCCATAGTGACCCATAAGGTTGAAGCTCGGCTCTAAGTTGACTGAAACCTTCCTCTACTATAGAGCAAGAGCGTGGCGCTCCACGTCGTCATCTTTGGGTCGGCGAAGTTTCAAATAGGAAGGTATCGACACATGCGAAAAACGCCCACAGTGGCATCATCTCGTGCAAGTGAAACGTGACATCGAAATAAGTGTCCACGGAATAGAAAAGCAACTGAAATCACTCAACAGAGGAAAGTCCACTGGACCTGACGGGATACCAATTCGATTCTACGCGAAAGAACTTGCGCACCTTCTAAAAGCCGTGTACCGCAAGTCTCTAGAGCAGCGGAAGGCTCCAAATGATCGGAAAAGAGCACAGGTAGTCCCAGTTTTCAAGAAGGGTTGTCGAGCAGATGCGCAGAACTATAGGCCTATATCTCTGACATCGATCTGTTGCAGAATTTTAGAACATGTTTCTTGCTGGCGTATCATGTCATTTCTGGGAACCCAGAATCTACTCTGTAGGAATCAACATGGATTCCGGAAACAGCGATCGTGTGAGACCCAACTCGCTTTATTTGTTCATGAGACCCAGAAAATATTAGATACAGGCTCCCAGGTAGATGTCATTTTCCTTGACTTCCGGAAGGCGTTCGATACACTTCCGCGCTGTCGCCTGATAAACAAAGAGCCTACGGAATATCAGATCAGCTGTGTGGCTGGATTGAAGAGTTTTTAGCAAACGGAACAAAGCATGTTGTTCTCAATGGAGAGACGTTAAAGTAACCTCTGGCGTGCCACAGGGGAGTGTTATGGGACCATTGCTTTTCACAATATATATAAATGACCTAGTAGATAGTGTCGGAAGTTCCATGCGGCTTTTCGCGGATGATGCTGTAGTATACAGAGAAGTTGCAGCATTAGAAAATTGCAGCAAAATGCAGGAAGAACAGCAGCGGATAGGCACTTGGTGCAGGGAGTGGCAACTGATCCTTGTAATGTATTGCGAATATATAGAAAGAAGGATCCTTTATTGCATGATTATAAGATAGCGGAACACACACTGGTAGCAGTTACTTCTGTAAAATATCTGGGAGTAGGCGTACGGAACGATTTGAAGTGGAATGATCATATAAAATTAATTGTTGGTAAAGCGGGTGCCAGGTTGAGATTCATTGGGAGAGTTCTTAGAAAATGTTGTCCATCAAAAAAGGAGGTGGCCTACAAAGCACTCGTTCGACCTATACTTCAGTATTGCTCATCAGAGTGGGATCCGTACCAGGTCGGGCTGACAGAGGAGAACAGCGGCGCGTTTCGTCACAGGGTTATTTGGTAAGCGTGATAGCGTTACGGAGATGTTTAGCAAACTCAAGTGGCGGACTCTGCAAGAGAGGCGCTCTACATCGCGGTGGAGCTTGCTGTCCAGGTTTCGAGAGGGTGCGATTCTGGACGAGGTATCTAATATATTGCTTCCGCCTATTTATATTTCCCGAGGAGATCACGAATGTAAAATTAGAGAGATTCGAGCGCGCACGGAGGCTTTCCGGCAGTCGTTCTTCCCGCGAAACAAACGCGACTGGAACAGGAAAGGGAGGTAATGATAGTGGCACGTAAAGTGCCCTCCGCCACACACCGTTGGGTGGCTTGCGGAGTATAAATGTAGATATAGAATATATAAGTATTCAACAAAGTTGCGTGTATGGCACCGAGGTTGTTGCAAAACTGGGGGTCTTAGAAAGGCCATTCGCCGTTCCATTCACGCACATTTTTATGTCGCATTCCCTCTTGATCACGCCACAGGTGGGCATTTTTCTCACGTGTCAACACCTTGCTATTCGGAAGGTCGCCACGTCCAAGGGTGGCGGCGCAGGGCGCCACGCCGTTACACCATTACAGAGGAAGGTGTAGGCACCTTAGAGCCAAATATCAAACTTACTCCTCGAATTGGTAGGCCACTTTCTTTCTTTTTCTTTTTTTCGGATCATTAGTCTTGTGAACGGAATGAACAGTCTAATGAGTACACAGTATGGTTTGAGAGTAAATTGGAGAAAGACGAAGGTAATGATAAGTAGTAGAAATGAGAACAGCGAGAAACTTAACATCAGGATTGATGGTCACGAAGTCAATGAAGTTAAGGAATTCTGCTACCTAGGCAGTAAAATAACCAATGACGGACGTAGCAAGGAGGACATCTAAAGCAGACTCGCTATGGCAAAAAGGCATTTCTGGCCAAGAGAAGTCTACTAATACCAAATACCGGCCTTAATTTGAGGAAGAAATTTCTGAGGATGTACGTCTGGACTACAGCATTGTATGGTAGTGAAACATGGACTGTGGGAAAACCGGAACAGAAGAGAATCGAAGCATTTGAGATGTGGTGCTATAGACGAATGTTGAAAATTAGGTGGACTGATAAGGTAAGGAATGAGGAGGTTCTACGCAGAATCGGAGAGGAAAGGAATATGTGGAAAACACTGATAAGGAGAAGGGACAGGATGATAGGACATCTGCTAAGACATGAGGGAATGGCTTCCATGGTACTAGAGGGAGCTATAGAGGGCAAAAACTGTAGAGGAAGACAGAGATTGGAATACGTCAAGCAAATAAATGAGGACGTAGGTTGCAAGTGCTACTCTGAGATGAAGAGGTTAGCACAGGAAAGGAATTCGTGGCGGGCCGCATCAAACCAGTCAGTAGACTGATGACAAAAAAAAAAAAAAAAAAAAAAAAAAAATAGTCTTGTGACTGGTTTGATGCGGCCCGCATCCTATTCCCTTCCTGTGCCAACCTCTTCGTCTCAGAGTAGTACTTGTAGTACTTGCAACATACGTACTCAATTATTGTTGAATGGATTTCAGCCTCTGTTTTTCTCCACAGTTTTTACCATCTACAGCGCCCTCTAGTAGCATGAAAGCTATTCTGTGATTTATTAACAGATGCCTTACAATCTTCTACGTGTCAGTGTTTCCCATATATTCCTATCCTCATCGATTCTCCAGAGAACCATCTCATCCTTACCTTATCAAACACCTAATTTTGAACAATCTTCTGTAGCACCACCTCTCAAGGCCTTCGATTCTCTACTCTTCTGGTTTTTCCACAGTCCATTTATTACCATCATAAAACGCTGTCCTCCAAAAGCACATTTTCAAAAATTTCTTCCTCAAATTATGGCCTATGTTTAATACCAGTGGACTTCTCTTGGCCAAGAATGTCCTTTTTGCCAGTGCCAGTCCTCGTTTTATGTCCTTTTTGCTCCATCCGTCATGTGTTATTTTGCTGTCTAGGTAGCAGAATTCCTTAACTTCACCTTCTTCGTGATCACCAATTCCGATGTTAAGATTCTCGCTGTTTTCATTTTTGCTACTTCCCAACAATTTCGTCTTTGATCGATTTACTCTCAACCAATATTCTGTACTCATGACACAGTTCATTCCATTCAACAGATCCTGTAATTCTTCTTCACTTTCTCTGAGAATAGCAATGTTATCAGCGAATCTTGTCAATGATATTCTTTCACCTTGAATTATAATTCCACTCTTGAACTTTTTTATTTATGACTTTGCTCCTTCGATGTATAGATCGAACTGTAGGGGCGAAAGAATGCACCCATGTTTCACATCCTTTCTGATCCAAGCACTTCGTTTAGGGTCTTCCTCACTTACTGTTCCCTCTTGATTCTTGTACATTTGGTACATCACCATTATTTCTATATATCTTACACCTATTTTTCTCAGAATTTCGAACAGCTTGAACCATTTGACATTGTCAACCGCTTTTTCCAGGTCGACAAGCACTATGTACGTGTCTTGATTTTTGCTTTACTCCCATTATCAGTAAGAATTCCTTATCTGGTGCCTTTGCCTTTCCTAAATCCAAACTGATCGTCATCTAACTTATCCTGTTTCCCTTCCTCTTCCAGCTGTTAAGCAGATTGTGCGGTAATTTCCACGCTTCTCGGCTCTTGCAGTCTTTAGAATTGTGTCGATGATGTTTCTCTAATAGTCTTATGGTATACTGCCGGTCTCATACATTCTGCCACATCCACAACGGATAAAAGTTTTATTCTACACACCAACGCGAATAATCATTTTTTGCCACTTCGCCCAACGATTTTCGAAATTCTGATGGAATGTTATCCATTCCTTCTGACTTATTTTATTTTAAGTCTTTCTAAGCTATCTTAAATTCTGACTCTAATATTGGATCCCTTCTAAGTCGACTCTGTTTCTTCTTCTATCACACCAGACAAATCTTCCCCCTTATAGAGGCCTTCAATGTACTCTTTCTACCAATCCGCTCTCTCATCTGCATTTAACATTGGAATTCCCATTGCACTGTTAATGTTACTACCCTTGCTTTAATTTCACCGACGGTTGTTTCGACTTTGCTGTATGCTGAGTCAATTCTTCAGATAATCATTTCTTTTTCGATTTCTTCACATATTTTTATGCTGCCATCTTGCCTTAGCTTCCCTACACTTCCTGTTTATTTCATTTCTAAGGGGCTTTTATTTCTGTGCTCCTGAACTTTCATGAACATTTTTGTATTTCCTTCTTTCACCGATCAACTAATGTACAGAGTCCGCCAGAAAAATATATAAACTATTTGTCAGGCTCTATAGAGATATCGATATTGTCGTTCGATTTGAGTTACGAGTGTGTTGTCGCATTATCTTTGGCTCGACAGATGATAGTACTTTCATCTCGGTATTGAGAAAACAAGATGGCTGGAACACGCTTGACATTCGAGCAGCAAAAATGCTTTGAGAAGTGGTTTTTTAAGTTTGGTAATGCCATTGATGTGCAACGTCAGAGGAGGCGGGAGTTTTAAACAGAACCACCAACCCGACTAACAATCAAACGCATCATTGACAAGTTTGAATTGCATGGAACGATTTGTGACATTTACAAAGGATGATCAGGAAGACAGCGCACAGTTAGAAGTCCTGCTTCGCCGGCACTAGTGTTGAAAACGTCTGTTAATTCTTCACAGAAGTCTGCTACACAATATGCACGTTAATTGGGGATTAGCAGTGTAAGTGTACGACGAATTTTGAAAACTGCAAAAAGAATGTTTATGTTCCACGATTACTGCACGCGATTGATGATGACGATACTGATCGCCGAATGCAATTTTGCGAATGGTATGGGCAAATAGTAACTGATGAACAGTTTGAGACGAAGGTAGTGTAGAGTGACGAGGCACAATTTAAACTTACGGGAACCGTGAATCGGCGTAACAGCGTGTACTAGGCACCGGAAAATCCGCATGCTTATGTGGATAAAGCGGTCAATCTACCACGGTTCACGTGTGGTGTGGACTATCATCTAGGGGCTTAGTAGGACCCTTTTTATTTGTTGCTACTCACACTGGAGAAGTGTCCCTGGAAATGGTACGCAAATCAGTTTTTCCAGTTATAAGTGCACTTCATGGAGCTGACAAATAGGTCTTCTAACAACGGGCTCGGCGCCACCACACTACCTCCTAGCCATACGACCTTTCCTGGATGAAAATTTTCTGGGGCATTGAATTGAACGAAGAGGGTCCATAGAGCTCCCTCCACGGTCGCCAGAAGTAACACCTATGTACTTTTACTTGTAGGAACTATGAAAGATAACGTATATCGACGTCAGCCACGCACCCTGGAGGAACTTCGCAAGGAGGTCACAGCGACATGTGTAGTGATCTCCATTGTAACATGGACTGACGTAGTTGCGGCGACCGCTCGTCGTTCTTTTATGTGTACAGCCGCCAACGGTGAGCATTTTGAACATTTAAAATAACCATGTTCTAAACTGATGGTTGTACAACATGTGTGATCGATTATTAAATGTAAAATAAACACACAAGTAATACTCTTCGTTCCTTAAAGTGTGTATGTATTTTTTTGGCGGATTCTGTATTTCTTCTGTTCCCCCGGTTCTTCGCAGTTACCTTCTTTCCGCAGTGCGACGACGAATGCACTGTTGTCCGCGTCCCCCTATATATATGAGACTGGTGGCTGTCACATTATTGTGACTGGACAGTGTTCCGTGTATCTCCAAAAACTCACCGGCATTTGACTTGCCAAGCAAAGCATTGTCAATGCTAAACAGAATTATAACTCGGCATGGGTGATGTGCATACTTTTTAGACGATTGGGGTAAGCTGCCAGTCCCATTTGGGTCTGCGGAGAACGACAGACATATTACAGAAGGATGTCCCGCACGGTCACACGATGGTAGACTGGAAGACTGACTGTTGAAAAATCCTGCGGAAATAGATTATATCTAAATGTTCTACATGTATGATCGTAATGTTTTATACTAAATATCATATGCCGCTCATTGTGTGTATTTATTTATGTTTTTCACCATCAGGGTTCCATACAACTCAGCCGGCCGCTGTGGCCGAGTGGTTCTAGGCGCTCCAGTCCGGAACTGCGCTGCTGCTACGGTCGCAGGTTCGAATCCTGCCTTGGGCATGGATGTGTGTGATGTCCTTAGGTTAGTTAGGTTAAAGTAGTTCTAAGTATAGGGGACTAATGACCTCATATGTTAAGTCCCATAGTGCTTAGAGCCATTTGAACCATTTTTTTTTAATACCTCAGTCTCGCTCGCCCGGCCTTGCATTCACTTGAGGCACGAGAACTACGAATGATACGTAATCAGCTAATTCCGATGATTAATGTGGCAACACAAAGCAAAGACAAGAAGTAAGCACGTTGCAGGTTCAAAGAAACAGCAGCAAACATCAGAAGCGAAGCATCCACTACCGTGAGGGAGCAGTGGACTATTCCGTGCAGCACGGGAAAAATTATATGACTGTAACCCAAAACATGTAATTAATGGGTTAAACACTTTATTTGAAAATGGTTACACAACCGAAATGTTGTAGAAAACAAAATAACAATAAAATGGAAGTGACCAATAGCTGACGTAGGAAAAGTATTTCTTTCAAGACACGTGTGAATATTTTTCTGCTATCCGAAACATGATGTAAGCACATGGAATACCGAACTGATAGTCCGATACGTCGAACATTTATCTGCCCATGGTTCCTTCGGTTCATGATGACCATATTACTGGCGCTTAATATGATACCAGTCTGAATGAAATTGTAGATCCTAAAATATTCTCTTATTTCAGAAAGTCCGCTTATATCGCATCACCACCTCTATCTTGCCTCAGATTAAACATATAAAGAGCCCAGAAGACTTGATCAGCATCTGTCTGTCTCTTCTATCACAAAAAATTGCTATTTCCCCTCTAGTTCAGGCTGACTGCTTTCTCGTCACAAAGGAAACCTTTGACCTCGAACGTTCGGAACAGCACGAAACCATGCTTAGACTAACACTCGATCTGGTCTACAGACCATTCCATTTCCATGCATTAGACGGTGACATATTATAGCGGCACTAACAAGTGCTCGAGTTGCATGAATGGTGTAACTGCAGCACGAATGTTCCTCTTTGAGTGTTCGCATCCGGGTTTATGTGTAAACTGTGCACGGTGATGTCATTAAGGGAATTAATCCTACGAATGTGGTCCAAATATTGGGGACAAAGTTACAACGCGCTGCATGTGGAAATGAAAACGGGGTCGTTAAATAGAGAGTTAGTGGATATATTATACCCAATAACAATTCAAAAATATAATGGGTTTCCCCCATTCATGTCATCTTTCAATTTATTTTGAATTCATATTCCATGTGTTGCCTTGTTCTTTCTTCCTTTTTGTTAGCTCTAAGTCAGGGTTAAGCTCTAATGACTGAAGAGCGGGTTATTTGTACCGTCCCCCCTCCCCCTCCTACATTGGGCGAGGGGGGATGATATAACAATAAAGGGGAAAAAATATAATGTGGATGAAGCACAAATATATGACGTTACTCATTTCGAAGGTCAGGAAGAACCTGAAGGTAGCTGTTGAAACATACATGACGTTCATCTCCAGAGAAACAGGAACAGTCCAGTCAAAGTGGGTACGAACTGTCACCACCAAAACAGTCGAAACGCAGTGCATAAGAAGATACTGATGACAGCACACTAGAAAAAATTTATAAAGTCTATTACAATCGTGGCTTCAGTTCCTATAGCAAACTAATGAGGGACTGTAACTGCATTAAAACTAAATAAAATTGCAGAGTAAACCTAAATTATGTGTGTAGCAAAAGGCGAGGAGGAGCTCTCGTTTAAAAGGAAATAGACTGTCAGAATTACAAACAATAAAACAGCATGTAATATCACAATTTGATAGAGTAAGGTCGCATGGATCTACAGCTCACTTGTGGCATCTGCAAACGTGGGCACTAGAAGCGTCTAAAATGATTGGTTTCGACAATTTGAAAGCTTTGATTTTTTTAAATTGCTAATCTAAAGGCTGAATATGGCATTTCTTCAAGGCATGTTACTACATTTGTCACATGTAAGAACATAGAAGACAATAGTATATGTCAGAAGGCACAACAGTATCTGGAGGAACTGAACATATTTATGACAGCGCAGGGTATGCCGAAAGGAAATGTGTGGAACAGTGACCAAAGTCATCTCCAGTACAAAAGTCTTCATCGTCAGCAGTGTCTCATAGAGGACCGAACCCTACAGCTAGTGTGTTGCAGTCTGTACATAGGACAATACACAACTGATGTGGCTCTATCAATGACGGACAGACTAGCAAACAAGCTGTACATCTGTTTTCAAGAGGCACAAGGGACTTTCGGTCAAAAAAGAAATGGTTCAAATGGCTCTGAGCACTATGGGACTTAACTGCTGTGGTTATCAGTCCCCTAGAACTTAGGACTACTTAAACCTAACTAACCTAAGGACATCACACATCCATGCCCGAGGCAGGAATCGAACCTGCGACCGTAGCGGTCGTGCGGTTCCAGACTGTAACTCCTAGAACTATAACTTGGCGGATGTGTAACAATTGAAAAGAGCCTATTGCTGTGTGATTCCTGGTCAGGTTATACAAATAGTAGCCTTCTAGATGCATTGTTTTACAAACAAAGATGTTATGCTGCAGTAATTGCCGCCGAAAACAACACAATATTGCCAATCCCATGATGTTTACTTCTTTCGCCAATATAAGCTCTTTATCAGAAGATTACAATATGCCAAACCACAAGTGAAGATATACGATTGTTATTTCATCATCAAACTTCACTCTCTGATTTGCGATCAATTTTCTGCACCAAATTACACACTACGTTGCAATATGCTTGGCGAAAGGTAGGTTCCGACATCGATATACCCATATCATCATTTGAAAATGTACTTTGTGTGATTTTTGATGTTGGACTGCTTTAATACGAAAGTGATTTTGAATATAAAAACTTGGCTTTAGTGAGGTGTGCACAGTGTTCTCTTCCACTTTGTATTAACCACTTCGCCGGCCGAAGTGGCCGCGCGGTTCTGGCGCAGCAGTCTGGAACCGCGAGACCGCTACGGTCGCAGGTTCGAATCCTGCCTCGGGCATGGATGTGTGTCATGTCCTTAGGTTAGTTAGGTTTAACTAGTTCTAAGTTCTAGTGGACTTATGACCTCAGCAGTTGAGTCCCATAGTGCTCAGAGCCATTTGAACCATTAACCACTTCATCGAAATACCTCATCTGCACTGTCAGGTGTGTAGATCATGTGCGTTTTGTGCTGTTATAATTACTTTAAGCAGAGGGTTTTTGGCACTGTTAATTGAAAATGTAATGATACACTGACATTGTTTAAGGGGGGTAGGACGTCAAACGGGCCGACTTGAAGCAGGAGAGGCATCACAGGCTATTTTAATTTCCAGTGTCTATACTTTTACAAATAAATTTATACAACTTTGTCAGCATCACCAGGAAGGATTCGGGATTCACACTCTTTGCAGTGGAAGTTCGAAAACATAACGAAGTAATTTTTTTTACGTGTGAAATTTCATCATTTTTTCGCTTACTAATGGCTGCATTTGTTGCTATAGGTACACTTTTCTTCATAAGTTAGAGAGATTCTTCGATGAATTTTGCACAACATTCATACCATACTTACAGGTGAATCAAACTCTAGAATTTATTTAATTTATGAAAAAACGAATGAGCTGCTATATTTTAAACTTCATATTTAGAAAAAACACAAATTTTGTAGTTAAAGACCTCAATTTTTACCACAGTTTTTAATAGATTTTGAAAATTCTGGAGTTTCATACACCTTTAAGTATGGTTTGTATGCTGTGCAAAATTCATCGAAGAATCTCCCTTACTTATGAAGAAAAGTGTACCTATAGCAACAAATTCAGCCATTATTAAGAGAAAAAAATGATGAAATTTCACATGTAAAAAAATTACTCCGTTATGTTTTCGCACATCCACTGCTGTGAGTGTGAATTCTGAATCCTTCTTGGTCATGCTGACAAAGTTTTATGAATTTATTTGTAAAAGTATAGACAGTGGAAATTAAAATGTCCTGTGGTGCCTCACCTGCTCCAGGTCGGCCCGTTTGACGTCCTAACCCTCTAAATTACGTAAATTTTTCCTCCCATAGTACTGATATGTTGTTACTTTGTTTCTCGCTAATAAATGCAACGTTTTGCATGGAAATGACACAGACATTTTCTTTTTACGATCGAATGTGATTTTAAGCATGGTTTCGTACGGTTTCGAGCGTTCGAGGTTTTTGATGTCACTTGTCATTGCCACTTACACGGGTCATGGAGAACCAATTTCTTGGGTTTTACAGATATATAGAAGTTGGCAATTATTGCTCTCTTTGCAACTTGAAAACAATAACTAAGAATATTAGCAATTCTGAATTATGGCAGATGTGAGAGTTAATGTCTTTTGTGTCTGCATGGCTAGTAATGTATGCGCGCCATCATGTCACATCCTTTAGGCACCCGGCCACAAAGAGCTCCACTTTGGCCGGCATAGATTTTCAGGTCGACCACAGAGTAACTCGATTGGCTCGCTGGTTAAATCCTCCTTGTCGAACAGCTGAGGAGATTAACTTCATTTGTATAGGCCTGCATAATGAATGACTCTACAGCTACATTAATACTGGCCCATTTACTGTTAACGTTGCACTAGAGCCGTTTTCGCTAACGAGGTGCATCGAAACCAGTCCACACCCTCAGGGATTTGTTTGCAATAGGTGGAAAATATGTTATTCACGTAAATAGCTTTTAAGCATACGTGTTGGGTATCATTGAAGCTTAAGCCCTGAACATGAAAAGGAATTAACGACATGATGCAGAAAAAGACTTGAGAGGAGTACAGTTTGTGTACTAACTATTGTGTAACTTGGTACTGAACACTACATACAACACTGTAGTAGAAATTATGGAGTTTTTCTTGCTGTAGTATTAGACGAGTGCTTTTTAGAATCACCAATCGATAATGGATAGCTACGGGTCACTACGAGATAGCTGTGGACAGCTATGAGAAAATGTAACACTGCACTTTGCAAGAGAGACACAATTCTTGATATTTATGATTACTTGTATTTTATGGTTTTTTATGATTACGAAAATCAGCGATGATTTGCTGCATAATTGTAAGTTACCCTACAGAGATACTACATCCAAACCTTAGACGATATCCCCCGTCACTGCCAGCGCCATCAATTTTGTGGGCAGTAAATAGGTCTTTGCTATATTTGTTTTTAGCGTTCTCTGCTTCGTCATTCAGTTTGTTATAATTTCATCCATTCAGCGTATCTTTCATGATAGGATACCTCACTCGTAGTCGCCTTCTCTTGTCTTTACATATCCTTCTAAAATTTCTTTACGTGTTCACATACATGTTACATGCCTTTATTTTTTTCCAGAGTAGCCTAATTGCCATTCTTATCCCGCCGTCTTCAGCCCCTGATCGTTAGGCACTCTCTAGCGATTTTATATTGTCCATTCCCCGACTCGTAAACATTTGAAAATCCCCCTGCCTCTTCTTGTCTTCTCTCATCATGGTCCAAGTTTTAGTACCGTGCAGTTGGACATTCCAGCAGAGCACCTGATCAACACTTTGCTATGGAAGCACAGAAAAAATAGAATGTTGAAAATGAGTGGAAACCTGCAGTTCCAGCTGGTAGCAGAGCGTGGTTCTGATCATTGTCTAATTCTGTGACTATCAGACGTGATCTTGTATTTGTAGTTGGCTACTAAAAAAATTGAAAACTGACGCTCTGAGTAATGGCTACCGTAGTTGTTTGCTATTGGTAGAATGCTAAGCGGGGTACTACACGCTCGACCTCTGCTACTTTGTGAGAATTATTTTTGAAGACAGCCGGTGAACTTACGGTCAGGTCTCCTGAAGATATTACTTAAGAACGAAATTAATTTTAGCGCCATGAATGAACCTCAAACACAGCTGTAATGATTTTCAATAACATTTACACTTACGGGCTTTGAAGAACGAAATGATCAAGATTATTTCTTACTCCTCCATCGCCAAAATCAACCACTCCCTACAATTAGCACTTTCAAAGTGACTCACTAGAAAGTACACTCCTGGAAATTGAAATATGAACACCGTGAATTCATTGTCCCAGGAAGGGGAAACTTTATTGACACATTCCTGGAGTCAGATACATCACATGATCACACTGACAGAACCACAGGCACATAGACGCAGGCAACAGAGCATGCACAATGTCGGCACTAGTACAGTGTATATCCACCTTTCGCAGCAATGCAGGCTGCTATTCTCCCATGGAGACGATCGTAGAGATGCTGGATGTAGTCCTGTGGAACGGCTTGCCATGCCATTTCCACCTGGCGCCTCAGTTGGACCAGCGTTCGTGCTGGACGTGCAGACCGCGTGAGACGACGCTTCATCCAGTCTCAAACATGCTCAATGGGGGACAGATCCGGAGATCTTGCTGGCCAGGGTAGTTGACTTACACCTTCTAGAGCACGTTGGGTGGCGCGGGATACATGCGGACGTGCATTGTCCTGTTGGAACAGCAAGTTCCCTTGCCGGTCTAGGAATGGTAGAACGATGGGTTCGATGACGGTTTGGATGTACCGTGCACTATTCAGTGTCCCCTCGACGATCACCAGTGGTGTACGGCCAGTGTAGGAGATCGCTCCCCACACCATGATGCCGGGTGTTGGCCCTGTGTGCTTCGGTCGTATGCAGTCCGGATTGTGGCGCTCACCTGCACGGCGCCAAACACGCATACGAACATCATTGGCACCAAGGCAGAAGCGACTCTCATCGCTGAAGACGACACGTCTCCATTCGTCCCTCCATTCACGCCTGTCGCGACACCACTGGAGGCGGGCTGCACGATGTTGGGGCGTGAGCGGAAGACGGCCTAACGGTGTGCGGGACCGTAGCCCAGCTTCATGGAGACGGTTGCGAATGGTCCTCGCCGATACCCCAGGAGCAACAGTGTCCCTAATTTGCTGGGAAGTGGCGGTGCGGTCCCCTACGGCACTGCGTAGGATCCTACGGTCTTGGCGTGCATCCGTGCGTCGCTGCGGTCCGGTCCCAGGTCGACGGGCACGTGCACCTTCCGCCGACCACTGGCGACAACATCGATGTACTGTGGAGACCTCACGCCCCACGTGTTGAGCAATTCGGCGGTACGTCCACCCGGCCTCGCGCATGCCCACTATACGCCCTCGCTCAAAGTCCGTCAACTGCACATACGGTTCACGTCCACGCTGTCGCGGCATGCTACCAGTGTTAAAGACTGCGATGGAGCTCCGTATGCCACGGCAAACTGGCTGACACTGACGGCGGCGGTGCACAAATGCTGCGCAGCTAGCGCCATTCGACGGCCAACACCGCGGTTCCTGGTGTGTCCGCTGTGCCGTGCGTGTGATCATTGCTCGTACAGCCCTCTCGCAGTGTCCGGAGCAAGTATGGTGGGTCTGACACACCGGTGTCAATGTGTTCTTTTCTCCATTTCCAGGAGTGTAATTTAATGGGAACATTGAAACAAGACATAACGGTCCTGACAATGAAGTACGCTAGTAGGGCAATAGTTTTCGGACGATCGTTACTTTAACACGGACCATGGAGTGGAAGTGAAGAAGGACCATTTCACGCAACCCACCACATCTCCCACAAGTTTTCGGACGATCGTTACTTTAACACGGACCATGGAGTGGAAGTGAAGAAGGACCATTTCACGCAACCCACCACATCTCCCACAAGCATTCCTCTGTACTGCTTGCCGCACAAGAGACGAAAACTTCAGTAACATACGAGTATTCTTGAATGATTTAGTGAAGGGGACGTTCCTATCCGTTATTACTTCAGGATTTTGTGTAGAAATTTTGAACTGACTCCGACATCTATTAATATGTAAATGTTAGCTATCTTTTCTAATGAGGAGAGATGTCTGGTGCTAATACATAAGTAGCTACTGCTTCTTTCGCCAATTTATGCTCTTGTTGGAATGGAACAGTTTCACGAAAGAAAATGTTGATAAACTAGTTGGTTGTAGCAGAAAACATATAGATCTCGTGTTGGGACTGCTGATCAGTTTTAAGAATAACAGATTTACAGAAAGAACTTCTGAAGAAGATTTGTTCTGGTCGCTGCCTTAGTTACAAGTAGTGGTAATTCAGTTCTGAAAAGGAAAGTATTCAGTTGAACCATTATACAGTGTTATGTGGCAGTACACTAAGCGAGGTAGTGCAGGCTTGACCTCTGCCTGAGTCTTATGCACTTCCTGTGTAAATCTTCCGGAATTACGTTTGGACTGGATGACAAATTTGGCTTTTCAGGCCGTTTAGTTAATTTAAAACTTGTTACTTTACGAAAAAAGTTTTGAAATTTCATTTTGGTAGTAACTTCATAAACCTTTTTGTTTATTTGTATATTGTTGATCCTCAATGTTGTTTTAACTTGATAGTGTACGTGCATGTTCTAGGGAATGGTACGTCGCGATTCATAACTACCTTCTGACAGCAAAAGTTTCGTAACTATTGTTATAATGTTATGCCAGATCTTGATGTAAGTATAGCTCAAGAAACTACATAACCCAAGAAAGATACATTAAAAATAATAGATGTAGGAATTTCGAATAGCCACCCTAGACGTTAAAATGGTTTTTATTTTTTGTATGTCCATCCTTGCACCAGGAGGTCTGGGAGACGAGGACCGCTCACTACTGTAAGAAAATGAAACACCTACAGCCGTCCTTATGTTGTCATTTATTGTGCAGCTACCAGTTTCGGCGCTTCAGTAAACCATGTTCAGGCCTCAGTTGATGCTGAAGCGGTTATCACGATCCACATATAAGATGCGTCAATGGCAACTGGTTTACGCAGACTACCTGTAACTGTGATGTCGTCTCTCCAACTATCAACTTTCAACTCACTGTTGATGGTTGAAAAAACGATAACACAGTTGCAGGTACTCTTTTACTAAATAGAATAAGTGAACAGATAGAAAAGGAGCTGAGTGAAGAACAGCATGGGTTTAGGAAAGGAAGAAGCACGATCGACCTGATATTTTCTATCCGTCAACTGATGGAAAAAAGTTGGCAGTATAACAAAAGGGTGATAATGTTTTTTATAGACATAGAAAACGCATATGACGCAGTTAACAGGGAAAGAGTCTGGGAAGAAATGAAGAAGATAGATATAGATGATGGATACATGAATGTAATAAAGACAATTTACAGAGGACACAATTGTAGAATTAGAACACCATTGGGGATCTCTGGATACTTCGAAATAAGACAAGGACTTAAGCACGGGAGAATTCTATCTCCTGGACTTTTTAATGTTGTGATGGAAGGAATGAATAGGGCAGTTAAATATATAGTGAAAGAAAAAGACAAAAAGATGATTTTTGCAGATGATATGGTAATATGGGGTGATAAAGAGGTAGATGTACAGTTACAGCTTGATGCGTGGAATGAAATAATGAAAAGGTATGGATTAAAAATAAATAAAGATAGGAGTGAAGTAATGGTATTTGGAAGAGAGAAAGGGATCAACGGAAATATTGTCTTGAATGGAGAACCCCTCAAAGTGGTACAAAGTTTCACTTATTTAGAGAGTGATATATCTAGGGACGGAAGAATAACTAATGAAATTAATAGGAGGTTACAGAAGGGAGGCAATTTCTACCAAACAATAAAACACCTGGTTTGGAATAAGGAAGTTTTAGAAAAAGCATAAATTCTTATGTATAAGAATTATTACTTCCCTATTGTCACCTATGGTGGAGAAACATGGCCAATGACAGAAAGAGATTGGAGCAGACTGCAAGCAGTGGAAATGAAATTTCTCAGAGCAGTTAAGGGAAAAACAAAAATGGACAGAGATTAGGATGTAGAGATTAGGAAGGGCCTTAAACAAGAAAGTATGAGAAAAGAAATTGAAAAAAAAGAGATTAAGATGGTGTGGGCATGTTAAAAGGATGTATGGGCAGAGACTCCCCAAAATTATGGAAGAAATGAAGATGGATGGGAAAAGACCTAGAGGGAACTCAAAACACGGTGGAAAATGGGAGTGAGAATATCTGTAGAAAGGAGAGGTGTGACCTGGCAGCAAGTGGAGGAAGAAAAGTGGTGGGAGGACCGAGCCAAATGGAGAGGACTCTTCAGCACCCAGATCCGGCAGTAGCTGGGTACTCTGAGTAAATCAGTTGTTGGCCAGTGACGCATCGAATATACGGATCGTGATAACCTCTTCATAATCAACTAAGGCATGAAGATGGTGCTCTGAAGTGCCGAAATCGGTAGCTACACAATAAATAACTACATAAGGACGTCTGTAGGTGTTTTATTTTCTTACAGTAGTTTTTTATTTTGGTCCATATATCGATTTAGGCTGTTATATTGAAGTCATTTTCTAGTGGATCTATAGATGGCTTCAATTTAAAAATTCAAACATATCATGGACTAAAGTAAAGAACACATTAGCAGCTGGAGTAGGTTGTCACTGGTTCAGCACACAGTTGCGGAGCAGCAGCGCTCTCCAAACGTGCAGGAATTGATACCAGTAAAAGTAATCTCTGTGCCGTCGTAAGGCGATCCACAGATAGAAAGTATGCTAAAATCACTCAGCAGAGGAAGGGTGACTGGACCTGACGGGATAGCTACACTGCCTCACAGAAAAATGAAGCAAGCAGAAAACGTGGTCCGATGTCAATGTAACTTTGTGCACGTAAATACAGTCGGCAGGAATGTAAATGATTAGTGCTGCAGTTCTGTGTGACAGGTGGAACGGTCACCAGTGCTGTTAAGATTGCTGGTAGGGTATAAAAGGATAATGAGCAATGTCAGATGTTAAGCGATCACTGCTAAGGGTAGGAGATGGCGTGTACTCTTGCGAGACAGCATTATCAGTACCTGGGAGAGTTTGAAAAGGACGTCATTGTGGGTCTCCATTTGGCCGGCTGGTCGGATTGTGCAATGTTCTGTTTTGTGGGACATTCGGATATGACAATGGCCCGATGTTGGAGGACAAACGCGGGTACGTGAGGGCAGGTACACTTGTAATCAAGGCTCCGGTCGAAATCTGACCTCCACAAGGGGGGACAGCCGTATTATGCACCAAGCACATCGTAAGCACTTGACATCTGCACTTGCCACCCGTAAACAAGTGATAGCCTCCTTGCAATATCCTGTGTCATCCCGTATCATTTAGCAGCAGTTGGAATAAGCAGTTACGATGCGTTGGCTGCCGTTAGCACCACTACAGAAACTGCTGCGTTTGGATTGGTGCATTGATCTGGATACACTGACTGTTGATGAGTTTTCCCATTGTGTTCATCGATTAACCGCGGTTCTGCACCTTCCCGGATGACCATATTCAGCGAGTATGGCGGTGGCCAGCAGGTAAGTACCATCCATCCAATGTTCTGAAGAGGCAAAGTGGTGTTACCAGTGGTATCATGATGTGGTGAGCCATCACCTATGATTTCAGGTCACGGTTGGTAGAGACAGAGGGAGATTTGAGAGCACAACGTTGCTTGACGGACATCTTGCGTCTTCATGTGTTGATCTGTAATGCGATAGTAGTATCGTGCCATTTTTCAACAGGACAACGCTCGTACACACATGGCACATATCTCTATGAACTGTCTGCGTGATGTTCAGGTGATCCAGAAGCCAGGAAATTCCCCACGTCTGTCCCTGATTAAACATCTGTAGAACTCGGACTTCAACTCAGTCCCAATGCCAGTATCTAACATATTAAGAACGAGTTACTACAGCTGTACATCAGCTTGCCTCAGGAGAGAATGGAACGACCTTATGACACCTCCCCTAACCGAATTAAATAACAAAATTTTTAATTATTGAGATAACATCACATACCCTCTCAGGCCTTGATTTTCAGTTTCCTCCTCCCCTTCTGGGGCGCTTCACTTTCTTTTCCAGGCACTGTATAATATCTTCAGAAACGATGTAAGAGTAATAACACTATAAAATCAAAACGTGGTCAAGACTAAGGCAAGATGAATGAGTAGGAAAATTTTGTTTCTTGTATCAAGGCATGTTGAGAAATAACGTCCAGTCTCAGTTCAGTTTGTGGCGTACATTTTTTGTGAATTTTTGCCAAAGTAGCCATGTTGTAAGTATTTCGTTTAAATGGATAAGCTGAAATACCTTGCCGTGAAATCATCTTTTGTTTACGATGCTTTGTTGCCGACGAAAATTGCTTCGAAGTTGATGTCTTACATGGAGTCGCCTTCTCCTTAATTTCCAACATTTAAGAAACAGCCGCCTCAACTTAAATATGACTTCACTGCCCTCGAAAATGATAGTAGGGAAGTATGTTCCAAAGCTGTACCACAGACGAAAAAATCGCAGTTCAGTGTTGGATGATCGACGATTAAATGTGTCTGACACAGCTGCTACCTTAAGCTAAACAATATAAGCATGAAAGTCTTGGATGGTAGTTACAAGAGCAAAAGCCACTAGCCTCTCAGAAGATGAACGAACCATAGCTCGTTCTATTCACATACAAAGTGAATATAATCATCCATGGAAAAGTCACCAACACCCTTACTGTGAACAAAAAGTTTCAGTCACAATTTATCAAGAAATACATGATTTGTATTCCTAATCTTGACTCACTCTCGCATAGAAACGGGATCTCTTGCATTCCTCCCACGAAACAGTGGCGCTGATGTCCAGCAGTGGTGTTCGGGAAGTAAATAAATGCTACCCTGAGCAGAAGTAAGTAGACATAAGAACATTAGCACATATTCTATTTTATTTAAATGAATCTACGTTCGTGTTGATTTGGTACTGTAATAAAATGGTCTTTTCCAGATACCGGTTTTGTGGTAATTTATCACGTTTGTAACATTCATGGTAAAAACTAGCTCCGTGACCTAAGTCAGTGGCTGACGTTGTCCTTCGCTGTGAGTAACGGCTAGCCAAACACTGCACGCTTTGCAACACAGAACACAAACAGTGCGTACAAAACACGTGGCAAGACAACGGCAAACAATAAGGGTCAAGCGCGGATGCGAGCGAGCACGTAACTAATTCATGTGGGATCCCATCTCTGTATTTGCGAAACAGAAAAGCAAATGAAGATGTGCAGCATCTGAGTACCAAGAAAATCTTCCTGTCTGTTGTCATTTATTTATTAGTTAGAGCCATCCGTAGATTAAACTACATGGGTAGTCAGAAAGACTGTAGTCTTACTTTGACAGTGTTTTAGAATCCTTATATATGTATTAGTACATAGCTAATAATTGTTTTACAAGTAATATGAATTTAAACTGGAAGTTTCTGGCAGACAAAACTCTGCGTCCGATAGGGACTTGAACCCGAAACCTTTGTTAATCGTTTTATTTATTTAGGAAACAACAACATTAAGCCATAGAGAGGCACAACAATGAGTTCAGACTCATGATATGTCATGCGAAGCAGCAGTCACTGTCTAAAACGACTAGAACAAAAGTTCTCTGCTCACATTGTAGTCATAAGGTAAACTACTGGCCATTAAAATTGCTACACCAAGAAGAAATGCAGATGATAAACGGGTATTCATTGGAAAAATATATTATATTAGAACTGACATGTGATTACATTTTCACGCAATTTGAGTGCATAGATCCTGAGAAATCAGTACCCAGAACAACCACGTCTGGCCGTAATAACGGCCTTCATACGTGTGGGCATTGAGTCAAACATAGTTCGGATGGCGTGCACAGGTACAGTTGCACATGCAGCTTCAACACGATACCACAGTTCATCAAGAGTAGTGACTGGCGTATTGTGACGAGCCAGTTGCTCGGCCACCATCGACCAGACGTTTTAAATTGGTGAGAGATCTGGAGAATGTGCTGGCCAGGGCAGCAGTCGAACATTTTCTGTATCCAGAAAGGCCCGTACAGGACCTACAACATGCGGTCGTGCATTATCCTGCTGGAATGTTGGGTTTCGCAGGTATCGAATGAAGGGTAGAGCCACGGGTCATAACATATCTGAAATGTAACGTCCACTGTTAAAAGTGCCGTCAATACAAACAAGAGGTGACCAATGGCACCCCATACCATCACGCCAATGTGCGCCAATGTGCGCTTCCAATGTGCGTTCACCGCGATGTCGCCAAACACGGATGCGACCGTCGTGATGCTGTAAACAGAACCTGGGTTCATCCGAAAAAATGACGTTTTGCCATTCGTGTACCCAGGTTCGTCGTTGAGTACACCATCGCAGGCGCTCCTTCTGTGATGCAGCGTCAAGGGTAACCGCAGCCATGGTCTTTGAGCTGATAGTCCATGCTGCTGCAAACGTCGTCGAACTGTTCGTGCAGATGGTTGTTGTCTTGCAAACGTCCCCATCTGTTGACTCAGGGATCGAGACGTGGCTGCGCGATCCGTTACAGCCATGCGGATAAGATGCCTGTCATCTCGACTGCTAGTGATACGAGGTCATTGGGATCCAGCATGACGTTCCGTATTACCCTCCTGAACCCACCGATTCCATATTCTGCTAACAGTCATTGGATCTCGACCAACGCGAGCAGCAATGTCGCGACACGATAAACCGCAATCGCGATAGGCTCCAATCCCACTTTTATCAAAGTCGGAAACGTGATAGTACGCATTTCTCCTCCCTACATGAGGCATCACAACAACGTTTCACCAGGCAACGCCGGTCAGCTGCTGTTTGTGTATGAGAAATCAGTTGTAAACTTTCCTCATGTCAGCACGTTGTAGGTGTCGCCACCGGCGCCAACCTTGTGTGAATGCTCTGATAAGCTAATCATTTGCATATCACAGCATCTACTTCCTGTCGGTTAAATTTCGCGTCTGTAGCACATCATCTTCGTGGTATAGCAATTTTAATGGCCAGTAATGCAAAATTATTACGACGAAACTCTTCGCCTTACGTTTACATTCGTCCACTTGCGTCCTTCCAGGTACATCACAGAACCGCTCGATTTCCACAATGTCCGTTAGTCTTCGGCAGTATTTCTGGCCCCATCCGCTTGTTGTGCTTCCTATTGATATAACAAATGAGCTTGTACAATGGCACTAGGGGCCGCTCTGTGTGAATGTACCGAGGATATCGACACATTTTCATTTTGCTCGTGATATAAGACATCCAACGCACCAATATGGTCCAAAACGGGCAAGTCTGGCACAGCCTGTACCTTGGTCTCCAAAATTGTTAGACCGGAATCCTCTGGATTTTTCTGTCTTCGACCATCTCAGCAGAGAAGTGTACAGCATTCGCACTGATACGGTTGATGAACGGGTGCAGCTCAAGATTAATGAGATAATAAAAAATGGTTCAAATGGCTCTGAGCACTATTGGACTTAACATCTGCGGTCATCAGTCCCCTAGAACTTAGAACTACTTAAACCTAACTAACCTAAGGACATCACACACATCCATTCCCGAGGCAGGATTCGAACCTGCGACCGCAGCGGTCGCGCGGTTCCAGACTGAAGCGCCTAGAACCGCTCCGCCACACTGACCGGCAATGAGATAATCCTCGGGTATCCGAAGGAAATCGTAATTGTAAAACAGAGTGCTGTTTTATAGCCAAAAGCGGGGTCGATACGAATAATACCTCGTTTTTAGGCAGAGTATATTGTAAATGGTCACATGTAGAGTGCTGAAGCATTTGGAAGGTTAAATTCATCTGTCCCTTGTCACGACAAGCTGTAGGAAGGGCACTTTAGTTCCATCGTGCTAAAAGACTCACGACGTTATTTAATACTGGGGAATGTAGTTTATACAGTGGTTGTCGTCGAGGCTTGTATTTCCGATCTAAGAATGCGTGAAAACCGCCCAGTTCGCAGAGATTTCAGAGAGTGACAGGAGAAACCACACGACATTTAGAGGCTTTGTTTCAGGTTACGCGTATCATGGAGTCACCTGAGAGGGCTCACGGAACTCCGCTGTCAATCAAGCAAAGACCGGGTCCATCGTATTCGACACGGTTCATCTCAGTAGAAGGTTGAGGGCGGCCGTCTCAAGTGCTGGATACCGCTTAATAATTTATGGTGAGAAACCATAAGTCTTGGAATGTCGGGGCCCACGCGGTCGGAGGCGGAGCCTCGCGGAGTTCCCGTCACACTGGTCAGGCTTCCGGAAATTCAGAAGTGTGTAAACAACTCCCTGATACGTCCATCGTCTACTGACGTCAGACGGGAATTCTTAGAGCAAACTTACGAGGAAGATGTGCTCTGATTGACTCACGTCTGGAGACATTTGTTAAACGTGGTAGTTTTAAAACTATTGGCGGAAACAGTAATATACATCCTGACTGGCGGTCGCGGCCGGGAAGACGCAAAGAGCAGAGTCGGGAGCAGAGACACGTGAAAATGGACACTCCCGGTTTTGGATGTGGAAGGTGAAAGGTCACTGGTCTTAGACGTCGCGGACCCTGAGTTTTGACAGTGGATGGGACTTCAGGGTGTCCGCGTCATGACGAGCGAGATTCTGGTGCTTCAAATGCGACCACGCATGGCTTACTTACCGCCACAGCAGACTGAAGAGAGTGTGCATCAGCAACTGCGATAGGTGGGAATTGACGTTTGCAAAGGGGACATACTGTTGCCACAGTACAGTTAATCCTGGTTACAGTGATGGTAGCGTTTCCATTTATTATTCAGTAAATTACTGGAGTAACAAAAACAGCTAGATACGGTAGTGAGTCCCCCCTCCCCCCCCCCCCCCCTAATTGCTTCATACCTTTATTGAAATAAGTCATGTCATCGAATGTTATGCTACGTCACTGCTATTAATATAATAAAACATCAGTTTAATTTTATTTATATTTAATTTGAAGTAACTTGTAGTTTCCTTCAATTAATTATTATTATTCGTCTCAGATTGAGTGCAAATAGTCATTCAGTAGGATTTTATAGCGATTCTCCATCATAGTATTCCGTGTTAGGGTCATTTTTGAGATAGCGATTCCGTTGGGAAATTAAAATTTAACATTCGGTGATAAGGTTCAAAAATGGTTCAAATGGCTCTGAGCACTATGGGACTTAACATCTGTGGTCATCAGTCCCCTAGAACTTAGAACTACTTAAACCTAACTAACCTAAGGACATCACACACATCCATGCCCGAGGCAGGATTCGAACCTGCGACCGTAGCAGTCGCGCGGTTCCGGACTGAGCGCCTGGAACCGCAAGACCACCGCGGCCGGCCGGTGATACGGGATGCGTGATGGAGTCTGAGCAGCTCCATCATTCCGGTACGATTTCACATCCACATACCGCCAGGTTTTGTACAGTATTGTATTTACTGTCAAGGTCGGCCAAATCTGATTCTCATTAGAGGGGGACTTAAACAAAAGGTTTCCATTTCCAGACCATTTGTGCTAATTAGAACAATATTTTGTACTGAAATCAGTGACGACTTATAACCATACTTTCGAAAATCTCTCAAACACTTCGTCAGTGGGTCCATGTTCACTGGAATGTTTTTGCTTGTATTTTCACATATCTTCACCCCTGCCTGTTTTCGCTATTTATTATGATGTCATGTAACGTGGCATTCTTACCAGCCTCTCTAGTTAAATGCATACCTACTTTGATGCCAGAGATACCTAATGTAATAAGTTACATGCACGCACTTACAGCAGACAATACCAGCTACGAGAGAAGACTTCGTTTAATATTGATCCCATGTCGGCGCAGTGTCACAAAGTTACCCTCCTTCGTTCCTCTTGCCACTATTTCCTCTGTACGGCCTAGTAACGGGAAATGTGAAACAAAAGTGATGCCATTTTCCTCTATCCTAAACAATTCGAACTCCTCCTGATGGAAGAAGCATTATTGACATTACTGGATTATCTTCCTGAAAACGACCTGAGAATGTTCTACGTTTCTTAAAAATGCGCATTACGAAACAGTGCTCCAGTTGTAATGTCCGCTAACGCTTGAAATCTTAAAACCGTTATCTACAATGCACCAGGCGTTAGCTGTCGCAAAAGCCCTATTTTCCTTGCGGCTGAAACAATTCATCGGCTGTCGGACTTATGGTACTGACTCAGACTCACTATTATGACATATGCATGGCGAAAGCAAAAGTTACTAACGGCTGAAAAACGTGTTCTACGAAGTCAGCTGACAATCGTTTCTCGCTACACTGGCGTCCGATACGCCATACAAAAAACTTTCTGCTCCCGAAAACTGGCCAAACTGCAGCCGTCACCACTTTCACTCGGTTCAGCCTTACCCTGCTCTTCCCCAAATACTTGCCGCGAAGTCACAGCAGAATTTCCCCAGTGATCCAGAAAGATATTTATGTATTTGTCTATTCCATTTACGAACCAAAAATTGCATACCATGTCGTTAATTTCGACGAGTAAAGACTATCTTTAGACCTAGAAAATAAAGAGGCACCTTGTCGGACAAAATATACCAAAACTGGAAACCCAAGCTTGAGACATCTATGCATAAAACCGAGTACAAGCAGTTTGCTAATCATATCGAGTCGACATATGTAAAAGTGATACAGTCACAATAATGAGCCAAAAAAGCTTCAGTTTTTGGATCATTATTGTGACTGTACAATTTTTATATGGGCTGACTTGATATGATGAGCGAACTGTGTGTACTCAAGTATGTGACTGTTTAATTTATGCTTAAATAGATTTATGATGCCTTGTTTTATACACTACTGGCCATTAAAATTGCTACACCAAGAAGAAATGCAGATGATAAACGGGTATTCATTGGTCAAATATATTATACTAGAACTAACATGTGATTACATTTTCACGCAATTTGAGCGCATAGATCCTGAGAAATCAGTACCCAGAGCAAATACCTCTGGCCGTAATAACGGCCTTGATACGCCTGGGCATTGAGTCAAACAGAGCTTGTATGGCGTGTACAGGTACAGCTGTCCATGAAGCTTCAACACGATACCACAGTTCATCAAGAGCAGTGACTGGCGTATTGTGACGAGCCAGTTGCTCGTCCACCATTGACCAGACATTTTCAATTGATGAGAGATCTGGAGAATAAACTGGCCAGGGCAGCAGTCCAACATTTTCTGTATCCAGAAGGGCCCGTACATGCGGTTGTGCATTATCCTGCTGAAATGTAGGGTTTCGCAGGGATCGAATGAAGGGTAGAGCCAGGGGTCGTAACACATCTGAAATGTAACGTCCACTGTTCAAAGTGCCAACAATGCGAACAAGAGGTGACAGAGACGTGTAATCAACGACACCCCATACCATCACGCCGGGTGTACGCCAGTATGGCGATGACGAATACACGCTTCCAATGTGCGTTCACCGCGATGTCGCCAAACACGGATGCGACCATCATGATGCTGTAAACAGAACCTGGATTCATCCGAAAAAATGACATTTTGCCATTCGTGCACTCATGTTCGTCGTTGAGTACACCATCACAGGCGCTCCTGTCTGTGATACAACTGTGATACAGCCATGGCCTCCGAGCTGATAGTCCATGCTGCTGCAAACGTCCCCATCTGTTGACTCAGGGATCGAGATGTGGCTGCACGATCCGTTACAGCCATGCGGATAAGATGCCTGTCATCTCGACTGCTAGTGATACGAGG
Organism: Schistocerca serialis cubense; assembly: GCF_023864345.2. Classification (NCBI taxonomy): domain Eukaryota; kingdom Metazoa; phylum Arthropoda; class Insecta; order Orthoptera; family Acrididae; genus Schistocerca; species Schistocerca serialis. Next base: position 1,062,540,554 of record NC_064638.1, on the reverse strand, counting down.
CTGTTGGGATCCACCACGGCGTTCCGTATTACCCTCCTGAACACACCGATTCCATACTCTGTAGTCATTGGATCTCGACCAACGCAAGTAGCAATGTCAAGACACGATAAACCGCAATCGCGATGGGCTACAATCCGACCCTTATCAAAGTCGAAAACGTGATGGTACGCATTTCTCCTCCCCACACGAGGCATCAGAATAGCGTTTCACCAGGCAACGCCGGTCAACTGCTGTTTGTATATGAGAAGTCGGTTGGAAACTTTCCTCATGTCAGCACGTTGTAGGTGTCGCCACCTGCGCCAAGCTTGTGTGAATGCTCTCAAAAGCTAATCATTAGCATATTACAGCATCTTCTTCCTGTCGGTTAAATTTCGCATTAGTAGCACGTCATCTTCGTGGTGTAGCAATTTTAATGGCCAGTTCTGTATTTTTCCCTACTCGTGCGTTTTGTAGGTCTGAAGATAGCCATTCCTGATGAAATTAATAACTTCGTAAATTAAAAAATTTTGTGATCTATAAAAGGAATAAGGAATATATAAATAAAAATAGCTACATTGATACCACTATTAATTTCAGTACTTAGATATTAATGCACGAAACCAGTAATTAACGTCCAACCACAGTCTGTAACAGTGGCAGAGTTAATCAGTAAAATTTAACTGAAGCAGGTTAAGTCCATTGTGTGAATTTGGACTAGTTACAGTTTTATATCATCAGAAAGTTCACTAACTTGCAATGTCTTCATATCATAGATTTCGGCGATATCATGCTAGGAGGCTACCTACCGGCCCCTCCTCTGATATCATTCCCCGGTAAAGTTACGATAAGAATATTAGTAAAGGAGACGGTATCAGTAATTTATAATAACTTCAGGAGACAAATTTTGTGAATGAAGAATTCTCAGCAAACGTAGTACCTCACGGAAATACGATTCTGAAGCATCGATACAGCGTTAAGATCAATTTATAATATGTCCTTGCAGCAAGTCTTTGAAATTGCAGAGGTCGTTACACAAGATGGTGCTGGTCTCTTTGTTTTTTGCGGCACAGCAAATGGTAGTCGTCTTTACTATCGCCGGCCGGAGTGGCCGTGCGGTTCTAGGCGCTACAGTCTGGAACCGAGCGACCGTTACGGTCGCAGGTTCGAATCCTGCCTCGGGCATGGATGTGTGTGATGACCTTAGGTTAGTTAGGTTTAATTAGTTCTAAGTTCTAGGCGACTGATGACCTCAGAAGTTAAGTCGCATAGTGCTCAGAGCCATTTGAACCGTTTTGTCTTTACTATCGAGTCTAGTATTCAACTAATCTGCGCAGTCTTGGCGTTATGAGCTGATTCATTCCGTAATGCTCCAAAATGGCAGCAGGTGCGAAACCTATGAAGGCAGTATAAAGATGGACTGTGCACCGCCTCCTTCTTTTCCGGACAACGCCTGAAGCCCCCTTCTGGCTCCAACGGGCGCCCCGTATCACGCCCACACTCAGTGGCTAGTCTCTGCGCCTGGCAATCATCTGCCTGCTTCTGTCACATAAGACTCACTCTCGCCTCTCTTCCATCACTCGGTCGTCTCCACCAACAAACGCTCTCTTTGGCCGTCTTTCACTCTACACTTTCAGGAAAGTAAATTATATCCTTGCGATGTTCAGAATAGTACAAAAAATTAATATTTACTTTCTTTGTCTAAAATAAAACTTAGAATTTAATGTAGTAATAAATATAGTAATATTATTACGCTGTAGTACTCTGTCTAGGAGCAGGACCATGTCTTCGTAAGGAGAATTTCTGACACCAATGTTCATCAGCTTCTTCGTTCAATCTGCTGTATCTCCTTCCATTTTTCAAGTCATCCAGATGATGAAACTTCTTCTCCTTCGTCCTATAATTTCTTTGATCTTCCTTTCTATGACGTCGTTCATAAGCCCCTCATCCCTAAGGAAGTGTCGTACCCAATTGGCCTTCTTCTGCAGAATTGTGATTATAATACTTTTCTTCTCTCCTGCTCTTCTCAGAACATCGTCGTTTGACAGCTGATCTATCCACTTGTTCTTCTGTTACTCTCCAGCACCACATTTCAAAACTTTCCAGATATTTTTTCTCCATTTTTCTCATGGTTTTGTCTCTAACCTGTACAGTGTAGTGCTCCAAATGCAGCACTTCACCAGGTTTTTCCTTAAGTCGAAGCTAGACCTGCTGGTCAGCAGAGTCTTCTTCTTGTTGTATGCGGCATTTGCTATGGCGATTCTTGCTCGAATTTCATTTGTGCAGTGAGCATCCCACTTGAAATGTATCATCTTCTCTAGTTCTCAATTGTAGACAGATATCCTCAAAGGTATCTCCAATTTTGCAATCCGCATAACTTTTCATTTCTCGTTGTTGACTTTCGTACCGTATTTCCTTCCAGCTTCCACCAGCTGGTTCATTATATGTTGCAGTTGTCTTTGATTTTTGCCGAGCACTACCAGGTCATGTGCATGCTTCATGGCGTTGATGGGTCGTCCTCTTATCGTCAAATTTCTGCATCCTTTCAAAGCTTCTGAGGACAATATTCTCAATAAAGGTTTCTTTTTTTATTATACACAACATTTCTCATTACAATATTTGCAATACTACATGTATGTATTATTGTGTGTGTGTGTTTGTGCGTGTGTGTGTGTGTTGTCCACCTTTGTACCTACCAGCAATATAGTGCCATATTTGATAACTTTTGAAGAAACACCATTAATCAAAAACACTGTTGTGCGTTTCGTTAATCAAATTGCTATCATTGCGCTGTTTCTGGTTCTTCAAGTAACGTACGTGTCATTTATGACATTTTTATAAACGATGATAACTAGCTAATTCAATGGATTTGCAAAACTGGTTATCATTATATATTACTCGTACTCCGACAGTTATAAAGCGAATGAGAAATTATGTGTTACGTGAGACTTGGTACACGTTTAGTATATGAGACTCTAGGTCGGTTCCCGTCAGAACTAAGAAAGGCACTTTTACTAACAGGAATACACCAAAATCTATTTTACGTGAAGACCGATACGGTTGCAGGTTCGAATCCTGACTTGGGCATTGATGTGTGTGATGTCCTTAGGTTAGTCAGGTTTAAGTAGTTCTAAGTTCTAGGGGACTGATGACCTTAGAAGTTAAGTCCCATAGTGCTCAGAGCCATTTGAACCATTTTTTTTGTTTCTACACAAAAGATCGTGTTGTGTAACTGTGGAAGCCTTTCGCTTCACAATGCATTTTGTTCATTTCAAGTACAGTATTCATTCGACCTAGCTACGCTTGCAGAACGTATCATTGTGTCTCTGCTTGGTGCTATTAAGATATACACTGACTGAAACAGAAAGCGTTAAGCCATGAGTTCCTGGACTGAAAGCTACAAAATTTTGGTCCGGTATTTCCATGCCTGTGGGATATGGCGATTAAAATATCATACTGATGCGATCTTATTCTTAATATTTTCTGCACATAAAAAGTCGTTCCAACGCATAAGAAATGGTGAGAATACATTATGCCTTTTATGTGTGTCTGATATTACTGCAGCTTTTCAGTTGGAGATCGTAACACGTCATGTCCAGAGGATGTTGAAGTTCAGTTTATCGCTATTCTTCAGACACTGAAAAATTTCGGGTCATTATCATGAGGGGTGTGAAAGTATCGTAGTGGCAGACTGCACAGACAGAGGTTACAGATAGTCATCAAGAGTTGTAAGAAAATGAAACTCCTACAGCCGTCCCTAACATCTTATTTATATTGTAGCTACCAGTTTCAGCGCTTCAGTGTGCCATCTTCAGGGCTTCGCTGATGCTGAAGAGCACACGCCATCTACGTATCCTTACCAGTGATCACTAAACATCTGACATTGTTCACTATCCTTGAATAGCCTACCAGCACTAAACATGAAGAACACTAATGCGCTCTGGTGACCGTTCCACCTGTCACAGAGAACAGCAGCTCTGATCATTTACATACGTGCCGACTGTATTTACGTGTACGAAGTTACATTGACATCGGACCACGTTTTCTGCTTGCTTCATTTTTCTGTCAGGCAGTGTAGCTATCCCGTCAGGTCCAGCCACCCTTCCTGTGCTGCGTGATTTTAGTATACTTTCTATCTGTGGATTGCCTTACGACGGCAGAGAGACTACGTTTACTGGTATCAGTTCCTGCACGTTTGGAAAGAGCTGCTGCCCCGCAACTGTGTGCTGAACCAGTGACAATCTGCTAATGTGTTCTTTACTTTAGTCCACGATCCGTTTGAATTTTTAAATTGAAGCCTTCTATAGATCCACTAGAAAATGGCTTCAATACAACCGCCTAAATCGGTATATGGATTAAAATAAACAACTACTGTAAGAAAATGAAACACTTACAGCCGTTCAAAATGTTCAAATGTGTGTGAAATCTTATGGGACTTAACTGCTAAGGTCATCAGTCCCTAAGCTTACCCACTACTTAACCTAAATTATCCTAGTGACAAACACACACACCCATGCCCGAGGGAGGACTCGAATCTCCCCGGGACCAGGCGCACAGTCTGACAGCCGTCCTTAGGTTGTTGTTGTTGTTGTTGTGGTCTTCAGTCCTGAGACTGGTTTGATGCAGCTCTCCATACTACTCTATCCTGTGCAAGCTTCTTCATCTCCCAGTACCTACTGCAACCTACATCCTTCTGAATCTGCTTAGTGTATTCATCTCTTGGTCTCCCTCTACGATTTTTACCCTCCATGCTGCCCTCCAATGCTAAATTTGTGATCTCTTGATGCCTCAAAACATGTCCTACCAACCGATCCCTTCTTCTAGTCAAGTTGTGCCACAAACTTCTCTTCTCCCCAATCCTATTCAATGCCTCCTCATTAGTTACGTGATCTACCCACCTTATCTTCAGCATTCTTCTGTAGCACCACATTTCGAAAGCTTCTATTCTCTTCTTGTCCAAACTAGTTATCGTCCATGTTTCACTTCCATACATGGCCACACTCCATACAAATACTTTCAGAAACGACTTCCTGACGCTTAAATCTATACTCGATGTTAACAAATTTCTCTTCTTCAGAAACGATTTCCTTGCCATTGCCAGTCTACATTTTATATCCTCTCTACTTCGACCATCATCAGTTATGTTACTCCCCAAATAGCAAAACTCCTTTACTACTTTAAGTGTCTCATTTCCTAATCTAATTCCCTCAGCATCACCCGATTTAATTTGACTACATTCCATTATCCTCGTTTTGCTTTTGTTGATGTTCATCTTATATCCTCCTTTCAAGACACTGTCCATTCCGTTCAACTGCTCTTCCAAGTCCTTTGCTGTCTCTGACAGAATTACAATGTCATCGGCGAACCTCAAAGTTTTTACTTCTTCTCCATGAATTTTAATACCTACTCCGAATTTTTCTGTTGGTTCCTTTACTGCTTGCTCAATATACAGATTGAATAACATCGGGGAGAGGCCACAACCCTGTCTCACTCCTTTCCCAACCACTGCCTCCCTTTCATGCCCCTCGACTCTTATAACTGCCATCTGATTTCTGTACAAATTGTAAATAGCGTTTCGCTCCCTGTATTTTATACCTGCCACCTTCAGAATTTGAAAGAGAGTATTCCAGTTAACATTGTCAAAAGCTTTCTCTAAGTCTACAAATGCTAGAAACGTAGGTTTGTCTTTTCTTAATCTTTCTTCTAAGATAAGTCGTAAGGTTAGTATTGCCTCACGTGTTCCAACATTTCTACGGAATCCAAACTGATCTTCCCCGAGGTCCGCTTCTACCAGTTTTTCCATTCGTCTGTAAAGAATTCGCGTTAGTATTTTGCAGCTGTGACTTATTAAACTGATAGTTCGGTAATTTTCGCATCTGTCAACACCTGCTTTCTTTGGGATTGGAATTATTATATTCTTCTTGAAGTCTGAGGGTATTTCGCCTGTCTCATACATCTTGCTCACCAGATGGTAGAGTTTTGTTAGGACTGGCTCTCCCAAGGCCATCAGTAGTTCTAATGGAATGTTGTCTACTCCGGGGGCCTTGTTTCGACTCAGGTCTTTCAGTGCTCTGTCAAACTCTTCACGCAGTATCTTATCTCGTCCTTAGGTAGTCATTTATTATGTAGCTACCAGTTTCGGCGCTTCAGTAAACCATCTTCAGGCCTTCGCTGATGCTGAAGGGGTTATCACGATCCATATATACGCTTCATCAGTGGCCAACATAACTGGTTTATGCCGACTATCTGTAACCGTGATGTCAACACACCAACCATCAAGAGTGATCGGGAATAGTTTACTAGAATCTGTGTTGAGATCTTTAATTGCCATGCATAATTTACTTTAAACTCGATACCACAGACAACAGAGACCTGTGTGCCGTGGAACCTCGAAACACTGGGTGACGTTCCGTGTCTTTAGCGATGAGTCTCGTTTCTCATTTTGCCGGTCAGGTGGACACCAACATACGTTAATAATTGGCAACTAATGCTATACAATCGCAATAAAGTCATGAGATGTTCAATTGACTCTTTTATTAGAACATATTACGCGTTTCGGGATTACACCCGTCTTCAGACATAACTGAACAGCACATTCAACACGTCTAAACAATACATAAATGAGATCGGGTCATATGAGTTACATACCACAAACTTCAACACCTTTCTAACCAACCAGGGGTACACCCTTGAAAACTCAAAGAAAGTGCCCAATAACTTATGACTATAACTGCGACACAAGCAGTCTTGAAGCAGAGCGTATACTGACGCTAAACAGGTCAACTAGCAGCGAAGCGCTCTCGCTAGTGGGCGCTGCATGGTCATGTGCTCCATGCGTTCACATGTAATTTAATAACAATATACTCAACATATAACATTATAACAGGGTGTAATTACTACTGGCAACCGAAATGGTACTTCCGTACACGTTAACACTAAGGGATTTTAAATGATTTGAAAAAAAAACCTCCAAAATTTTTACATTGCCGTACTATAGCCAGTAGTGGCACAAAGCACAACTAAAACCATATGTCAATATAAAATAAATAATAGGGGAAATACGGTTTGAATTGTGCTTACTGCCACTACTGACTATAGATATAGTATGGCAATGTAAAAATTTTGAGTTATTTAAAATTTTTTTGGATTTCCAAGGGTGTATACACCTGTTTGGTTAGGAAGGAATTGACGTTTGTGGTATGTAACTCGTATTACCCGATCTCATTTCTGCAACGTTGAGACGTGTTGAGTGTGCTGTTCACTTATGTTTTGTACTTTTGTGTAACAGATGTTTGAAGATGGGTGTGATCCCGAAACGCGTAACATGTTCTAATAAAAGATTCAATTGAACATCTCATGACTTTATTGCGATTGTACAGCACTGGTTGTCAATTGTTAACATAAAAACGATCGCAGGCCTCAGACGGGATTTTGTGTCCTGTATATCACCAACATATGTGTAGATGATCTAGCTACAGAGGATCGAGAATGGACTCGTCTGCATGAAGTCAGGTTATCCATTGGGAACCTGTGAAGCGTCTTGGACGCTAGTAAAACGGTATTGGAGTTCAATTATTTATTCACGGTGTTCAAAAGTCGTTGTTTCACACTAGCCTCGGTTGTTGCTCATTCAGTTGCTTGGTAGATTGTAGTGGACGTCCGTCGAATCAGCTCAGCGTTTGCACTCCCAGCAGAAGATGTCAGCGACTCTGGCGCCGAGGTGGACAGCCGGCCAGTATGTGCCGCCGCTGCCCAGCAAGAAGTGGTTCACGCGCTGGCCGCTGGACTCTACTCCGTCACACTCTGAATTCTACGATGACCCTCGATGACACATCGGTGAGGCACCTGGCGCCGGTAGTCGTGTGGTGCATTGATCTCCTCCCTGTCTGTTGTAGGTGCCTGGGTGTTGAACAGGTGTGTGGACCACAAGAGGACCTGTCGCTGGCTTCCACGTCGAAGTCCGGTGTTGGCAGCACTCTGTGCTGTGGTGTTGTCGGAAGACAGTTAATTCCTCCATTGGCGAACAGCACGAAGTTCATCACGTGAAGGCCACTTTCGGATGGTTGATAGACTCTCGCGGACCATCTAGGACACTTATTTACTAATCATGGAATTGAGTGCTATTACCGTGAATGCCGTCGCTCCCTATGATCAACTCATGACGACAGCTGGAGAGCTGGAGTATTTAAAGGAAGTTAGCGTAAGGCTGTGACGCAAGGCTCGGTTCGTAGTGACCGAATGTATCCTCATTATTCTGCTATGCTCACTTAACTGGCCGTTAGCTGTTGTGTGCGTCATTTGCTACGTGTTCTTATGAAAGACATGGAGTCTCTTGCAACACATCCCTCTCGCTTCCTTTGGTTTTCTGTTACAGTCTACGTTTTGCTGAATGTGTATTCTTACGTGGCAGACAGTGTTGTCGAACTGACCTTCTTGCGTCATAAAGGCTCACTTCCAGCTTCCACTTCTGTCTCTGGTATGACTGGAATTTGACTGTCGTAACGTGAATTTATAAACCTTACTATTCTGTGCTAGAACATAGCGAAAGGTCACAAGAAACAATGACACTCGAGACCCATGCCTTTCCAACTCTTGGAATCGTGGTGAGGGGACCTACTTGATATGACAGCATGAGAAGTGTCAGGCCTTCCTTGGCCTGCCTCTCCTCATTTTTTTTCTCTTTCTCATATGCAAATTCAATTAACAATCGGACAAATCACATTAAGACCGATCGAATGCCCCTGTGATTTAATAAGAGAATAATAGCAATGAGTGTATGGTCGAATCACCTTCTTGTCTAATTGTCAATATGGGCTAACGCAGACGTTGAGTTTCGGTTTTTTTTGGGGCGGGGGAGGGGGGCGGTAGTAAGAGCGAAGTGCGGATTGCGGCCCACTCGACGGGGAGAACGCGCAGCTCTAGGACACACCAATGAGGTATGGCAATTGTAGGGATGTGTGGCGTTACGGCGTGGCGAGAGGCAAGTTTCGCCAGTTAAAGGACAGTCCTAGCAGACTCGCCCTCCATTAAGACGGTACCGTAGCGAATCTTCCCAGCAGAGGAGTAACAGTCTTTACTGTGCGGCTCCCCTACTAATGCACTACCTGTTTTTTGAGGTTTGGTCGATGCCCGACGAACTTCCGGAAGACGGGAGTAAGGACATACATTTCTCCAGATACCTGTGAGTAAATCACTGCGGAAGACGTCATGTACGTCTTTTTTACCAAGTGAAGAGCCAACTGTCTGACCTCACAGCAGAGGGATTGGAGCAATTTCGCCCTCAACGGGCGGAAAGAAGCGTGCTGAAAACTCGTATAAAAGCAGATGCTGGGAGTGAAGTGACTTCACTTCACCGTTGCGGCCGAGCGGGTCTAGGTGCTTCAGTCCGGAACCACGCTGCTACTACGGTCGTAGGTTCGAATCCTGCCTAGGGCATGGATGTGTGTGATGTCCTTAGGTTTAAGTAGTTCTAAGTCTAGGGGACTGATGAGCTCGGATGTTAAGTCCATAGTGCTTAGAGCCATTTCAACATTTCACTTCACTTTACACTCGATTGTAGGCTTCTCTTCAAGTCATTTGACATCCAGAGAGCGCAAACAGTCTCCGACTTGGAGATGGCGAGAGGCAAAGGCTATATCTGTAACTAGACTGATAGCAGCTGGAATTCTGGTGACCTCCACCTACACGTCTATAGGTATCTCGTGTATTCACAATTATGGCGAAGATCGTTAGGGCTTCTCTGGACTCAAGTAAATCCAGACAGGCTCACCATGACTGAATTCACAGGCACAGGCCACGTGTAGTTTCCCTTTTTTCCTCGATCATACAATCACTATACTTACGTGACTCCGTTGTATCTAATAAATCCGTTAGGAAGCGGTTTACCATTGTTATACATAACCTTATCAGACAGCCTTCCGAAATCCATAACGTACCTCCTTTTGCAGTCTATATCATGTAGCAGTTGAATGGTCTCGAAGGGTGTGTAACGAAATGTACTTTTTATTACTCTCTGGATCACAACATGCAATGTAACTGGCATTTACCATGCGACATTTCCAAAACAACTAGATCTCTCTCATGAGATTAATCAGTATAATAGTTATGGAGCTGGTGGTACTTGGAATTCAACGTTAGCATCACCTTACTATGAAAATTGCGTTAAATTTAACTCCGTTGCATAAAATCACTAAGCATTTGGACTGGAGCGATCTGCCTCTCAGTAGATTCAGTTAATGCAAATCAGGCAAGCGCATACAGGGCCTTTCGCAAGCAGGACTGATGTAATTGTTGAAAGGCGACTGAAGTTTTGCCAATATGTGGCAAGGATGGTAAATCGTTACCACCAATAGGCTACTGTATGGCAAATCCCAGCGGGGCAATTTAAAACCTAAAACTGCACTTCAGATCACAAACGCCTTGAGGAAAGCACGGGTCTTTGGCAGGACTGCCCGATCGACAATGATTTGTGTACTACTGAACATGTCTAGAAACAAGTAAGAAGAGTAAACGTACATACGAGCCTACAGCCAGTAATCTTCATGAAATGACACAGCGTGTGTTTCAGGAGGGCAAGACATTCCTGAAGATGACATTCAATGGCTATTTGCGGCCGTGCCCGTCGATGCGTTTTTCCCTACTTGGTGAAGCTTCTAGTACTCATGCTAATGGGGAACATCAGTTCCGGCTGGAATGAATTTTTAACCTTTTAATACCTGTAATGTGATGAACATCTGCACAAAGTTCAGTAAATGTCGGATTTGTGCGACATGGTATAATATTTCCCATTTCTATCAGTGCATGAGACTTTTAAAAATTAACATTCAATGACGTGAAAGTGTGTGTGTGTTTGTGTGCGTATCCATTTATCAATGTGTGTGTGTGTGTGTTTGTGTATGAGAGAGAGAGAGAGAGCGAGCGGGGGGGGGGGGGGGTGGTACAGGGAGGGACGGATGGTTGTGCTTTGGTGACAGTACTAATGTAATGCGTCTCTCGTGCATTCGATTCTCTGTATAGTATTCGCCTGTAATCTGCTTACGGATTAGGGCACATTCCCTTCCATAGTGTCGTGTTTTATTATTGATTACTGCTCTCTGTTACGCCTTGGTAAATACGACTAATAGCTAGAAGGCATTCACTTTTGCGTAATCAATAGAGCAGTTGCGCTGTAACGAAATCAGATATTTGGCTTTTACTGAAATGGAGAAATGCGAATGCTCACTGTACACACTGTAATTCCGAAAAAGAGAGAAAAAGTCTGTGCGGTGTGCTTATATTTGAAGTGCAACTTATTGGTAAATGAGAGACTACTTACAACTTCTGTAATTGGACCTTCACTGTAAGTGAGTGAAACCTTATTAACACGTATAACATTTTAACAAGTGTAGAAACTAAAGAGAAGGAGAGCTCTACGATCCGCTCCAAGGAGTAGTGCTACCATTAATCGACAGCTGCTTTACCTGCTACCTAAAGAGACACTGATCGAGACATCGGACAGAAAGTGCTTGTGGTTACCACACCGCTCTACCAGCTGTTGTGTCAGCTTTCGAAGAGAGTTACTTCGAAAAGCAGCTTTTTATTTGTCCGCGTGATGGTGAGCCCCTTTCCTGTACAAACAAAACTGGGAAACGGTTTACTGGTTTCTGTGGTGGCTGTCAAATCTCTTGACTACCGAAGCAAATGCTCAATAAGTAATTTATGTAAGCAAGTAATGGTTATGTTCAGAGTTGTGGTCCAAGACGGTCCAATCTGACCCGACCGACCGCCATGTCATCTTTTTGTCAATGACGTCACTGGATACGGTATGCAGGAGCAGGTTTTCAACACACCCATCTCCTAGCACTCTTTATGTTTCTTGACCTTATAACCATTCTAATCGATCGCATTGTTCCTGAGTTGGCCTCACGAGGCTGACTACACGCCGATCCAGACCTTCCACCAAGGATTAATCCCTGGAAGTACTGGGAATCGAGCCTGGGACCCCTCCCCCTCCTCATGGCAGTCTGATCTGTTTACTAACCCGTCATTCACCAACAACATAGGATTACCGCTGGGCAGCGCAAGCTATTTGGCAGCTTTCACATTCAGTCATTCTATTTCTCATTGTTTCTATAGAAACATCACAATCCACGGAAAAACTTACGCAAGCGTGTAAGAAAATAAGGCAGCACTAAATACAAGTAATTACTCTCAACGGAGGATGGCAGAAATGTCACAGATCCATTTATACGCCTTACGCCATAATCCGTCCACCACAGTGTCCTATCAGTTAGCGTGACACATCATGTCATATGGTTTTGATACACTCGTACCCTGTCGTCATTGTGTACCAACGTTCACTGCTCTCATCAGCCCAGAGGAGCTTCCTTCTAGCTTTGAACGTGAAGTAGCGTCTTTCCAGTGCCAGCAGTAATCTGTAATTTCTGTACAATATGGCAGAGGGTGAGGGTTCTGCATTGAATATGCGAGCAGTTTACTTTACTATGATGTGGGGACAAGGAAATTATTAATATTTACTAGAAATGACTTTAATGTTTTATTTTTTATTTGTGAGGAGAGGGGTGGGCAAAAATCGCCAGGCCTCTGACAGGTCCTATGCGGCCTGCAACGAATTGCACTCCTGTGCCAACTGCTTTATCTCTGAGTAGCACATAATTAGTGGGGAAAAGAGCGAGCTGCTGCATTTTGTAAGTGTCAGTTACACATATGCATACATTCGGCCCTTTTATTATGCTAACTGTTGTATGACCCCCTGGGGATAATCAGTCCTTCTGAGAAACACCCCACCCCTCCCCTCCCCCTGATTTATGACCCCCTGGGACTAATCAGTCCTTCTGATAAATCCCCAACCCCTCCTGCCCCCTTCATTCACGATCCTCTGGGGATAATGCATCCTTGTGAGAAACACTCCACCCCTTCCCTTTCTGCCTCCCTCCCCCTTAACTTATTTGCTGCTTATTTCCTCATCCTTCCCCCCTCTGGGAAATCCTGCAGCCTTCCCCTCCTCCACCTCCACAAAAAATTGGCAGAGAAACTGATAAGTCTGTGCAGAACTGTTTGTGTGGAAGGTGCAAGGATTACCCTGTCTAGAATATACATGTGCTAATTATGTAATTTGACTGCTGCAGATCGGAGGTGTTGTCTTGTTGATGTGCAAGGATCGACTGAACTAGTGCGCAATACCATCACCATAGGATGCCCCAATCCATCCATTCCCCATCCCCTCGCCACCCCTTCCAGAAAAAAATTAGAGGGAAAAATTGCTCACTCCTTGTTTAGCTGGTGGACTAGAAGCATCTCATGACAGGAAATTCAGCTACAATTGCAGAGGGCATAATAATTATTTTTAAAATTCAATTTTCATACGAATTCACAGGCTTTAGATCTCTTTATTTGGTGGAAAAAGCTTATCATTCCCTGCTGTTTATTTAATTTTGGAAGATGCAGGTCTTGTAAAATATATTGAAAGGAAGTAATTAAATAAGTAAATGGAACGATTTTTTCCTGTACTCGCAAGGAATATCATCATGAAATCGATGTCAACATAAAACACTCTCTGCACATAACTACGCTGTTACAGATCACACTAAACATATCTGGCAAAAAGAAAAGCATTCCAACTGCGTCTTCCGCCATCTACTGGGCCGCATCACATGCCATCCGCTGCCAGACTTGCACCTGCGGCTGCTGGCAAGAGCCGACTAGCAGGCAGCCGTAATGTTTCCTTGTACCCACGGCTCATGTGAGGCTAAGCTGCTTCAGACTTGATGTTCTGCTCTGATTATAGTGCTACACATTGGCAGTGGAAATAACATGTCACAAAAGAAACATCGCTAATAAAGACCTAAACATTTCACAAAGGTCGTGAAAAGCCCCACCTGACATGTGTACTGCTCTATAAAACACACATCTTCTAACAGCTCCTAGCTGTTGCATGGTGCCAGAAAAATAACTCCCTTAGTGCACTTCACTGGGACTGTTGGGTCAACACCTTTGCTTCCTACGGTGTTCAGAAGTCTTGTGCCCAGGCCTGCGGAGTACTGGGCTGTGAATGTCTTCGAAATTGTCCAGTCACTACTGCCATTCATCAACTTGATTGAGTAATTATTTAAATTGTAACCCTCTGTATGGGACAGTTTTTCCTTGCTTGATATTGGTGGATCCTAGGACTGGTATATTTAGTGGGAAATTCTGGGGATATCTAGGATTCTAGGATTTCATCCCACAACTCTGCCCTGTTTCCAACCCCCCCCCCCCCCTCCGGTCATTTGACAGGTGATGCTTTACATTAGAGGTAGCTGAAAAGTAGTGAGAATTTCAAATTTCAGCTCAGTAGCGCCATGTCTTCAAGCAATTTGCAGGAGACATGGCTGGGGTTTGACTGGAGTGTACTCAAAATACCACTATCGGAAACAAATTGATCGATCGGGAATTTCAAATTGCAGTGGGAAGTGGTACTGTATAAAATAATAGTTGTAATTTCAAATTTCGGTGTGAATTTGTGCCGTCACGTTTGTGTAATTCCAGACTACCTATAGGTCTGCTAAGTGAATTTTTGAAGCACTGTGGAATTCTCAAGCTGGTTATCTCTGATACACCAGAAAGAAGGAGGGGAAAGGGTTTACCGTTTGATAGGATAATAAGAACTACAAATCCACCGTTATTTGAACAAATATCTCTCCATCATTCTTGTGCAACACAGAGTCCACTGGGATGTATTGAGAAGTACTCAATGCCACATACAGCAGCCATTACCACAGGGGCAGGGCACTTTGTAAACACATACACTTAAACTACAATCCTTTCGGAAGTAGGTGTCATGGTTAAATGTCGGAGATATCGGAAACTTCTGTAGGCCCCCACGCGCCACCACCACGTAGGCCATGCCAGCAGTTGCGGCGCCATTGGCCAGAGAGACTATCACCACGGACACCAAACAGTAAACCAGTCAATTTATATTGGGGGGAGGGGGTGTGTATAATCGTCCTGCTCAAACACTCGCCCCTCAACATAAAAACAGGAGATTACTTACCACAATGCAAGTGATCACGAAGGCCGCCCAATACATACCGAGTATTAATTTGCCATTCACCTATCCAGAGGGTGACACATTTAGGTCAACTGCACACTCACACCACACCTGACTGGTTTGGGAGGCTCAGTGGTGGCTAACGCCTTAAGCTAGAAATGTCCACTCATTCCAGTCACCAGGTGACAGGGCGCCAAGTGGAGTTGTCCTAGGAAACCAGCCACATATTTATCAGTGTAATTACAGTTAAATATTACGAGTGCAGCACCAATCTGGAGATGTTAGAAACTGTGGGCAGAATCGAAAATAATTCCTCCTGACGACTGTGGCTCTGGCAATATCGATTTTCCACGTTAATCTGGAAATAACTTCTCAAGTAAAATCCTTCGTACCCCATACAGCTATCGATGTGTTGAAATCACGGTTTTCCACAGCAGATCTATACCTCTCTTACAGCCGGACATAGTCCCACCCACATAATCTTCTTTGCACCTTTCGGAACACTGACCACAGTGACTTTACATTCCAACACATACATATCTCAGACAAGTAGTGCAGTTATGTTTTATATGTGTATAGCATCCGAAAAAATTATGTTACGTTCACGCTCACACCGGCTAATGTCTCGATTCTCCTGAGTTCTAGGAAATTATTTGACAATTAGTTCTTCCAGCCAATTAGATTCGAGAATAGATTAAAAGTATTTTCAAATAGCGCTTCTGGAAGGTGCCGCAAGCACCAGGACTGTTTCAAAGGGTTTTAAAGCACAGGTTTCCGGCAGCAGGTGATAACAGAGCTCCTGTGGACTAAATGATTGGAAAGACATTACTGGTATTAGTTGTTGTACTATAATAAACTTCACAATCATGCGACAAAGAACTTGGGAGGATCTGCTTAGGAGAGCCAATGAGAGGACGTTCTGTGTTTCCATGATGTTACAGCTGTCTTGCCTACCCTGTTTGTACATCATATCAGCTCTAGTTGAACCATTGCATTGGTATATTGTGTAGGTCTTTACGAAATGAATCGATCGCCCCTTACGGTCGGGTGTACACGTCAATGCGCTAAAATTGCAATTCCCCACGTAAGATCTATCCTCCCCTTATGGCTAGCGATACGTAATTTTTTTTACAGGAATAGTAGTCTGATCACTTCCCACACACGTCTGGTCAGAATACTAACTTTACGTTCCAACAGCATAACATTTACGACAAATAATGTGATTATTATAGGTACACATAGTCCGGAAAATTATTCTACTTCCACAATCACACCAGCTGGGTGCCGTTTCACACGATCTACCTTAGTTTCGCACCACCAAAACCCTCCTGCCTCATCCCGCTATCACATATTTGTCTAGGAATAAAGGACGTAATTACAATTAAAAGCCCTCGCGTCTTATATTTATGTTACGTACGTTCTTGCACGATAATCGGTGAATTGGCGTGTGCCGGAGCGGGAAGAACTTTCACATTCACATCTACGGGTGGATATGATCGAACGTGGATTTGTGGCAGCATTAACGGAGGAGGAAAAGACCTACAGTTGCTTTCAAGAGGATGGAGCAACCGCCCATACAGCCGGCCGAATCTTGGAGCGCATTTACACAATCTTCATGCCTGACAGATTTGTTAGTGGAGGTTAGTTTGGTCGCGGCTCTAGCTGCCCACCCAGGTCACTTGATCTGTCAGTGTGCGATTTCTTTGTGTGGGGAGCCTTCAAGTCTGAGAGGCATCACAACGACAGTCATAGTCTTCAAGAACTACATCAGAACATTTTAGATGACACTGCAGCCATTCCAGCAACCCAGCTTCGACCCATCGTCACATAGGTAAAAAACGAGGATTACTATACTTTCAGCTATCTAGTTTCAATTACTTTTCAAGACCGTTCCCCTTTCTACAGCCCCACATCCTAAAGAAATAAACATAGATCTCTGTAGATATTTGACTGTGTTGGATGATCGACTGGGTAAAGAACAAGAAAACAAATATTCTTGTACAAAAACTTTTATTTAATTTTTTCATATACATTTACAATAAGAAAACAACTCTTTCTTCATTTTTGTTTGGTGTAGTTTTAATAACTTTTAACTTATAATGTAAGTGTACATCCGAATCATATAGTTCTTTCTCCAGGCAGTAATTTAACAAGTACAAAGAAGTTTTCTCCAGTTCTACTACATATCAAGCTTTTTCCCTGTAAACTATCTCCTTTATGGCTGTAACAATTAGTTGCGTTCCTTCATGGAGTTCTTTTAGCCGAGAGCGATCGCGAATTTTCATTTTCCCTCTTATGTCTTGCATAACAGAGTTCCTAAGACGCACCACGTCATCCTGGGTCATCAATACCAAATATTTGCAGAATTTTCATGTAAAACTTTAACTTCCAACATTTTCAGACGAATTATCGTTAAATGTTGTTACTCCATCAGTTTTAAACTCAGCAAACTATTGTTCTGTTGTTAAGTGCACAATATTGTGTCCACAACATTTAGAAACAATGAAACCATCAACAAACAAATGGGAATAGAGCTTTATAAACACATTTTTATGTGTCCTTTAATCTAGTAAACGTTTCGATACAGGCGTTTTCGTCCATTACTCCAACATAAGGCCACTTATCACTACTGTTTCAGTGAGTGGTGATGTCATATATTCTCCACTTGTACCCAGACTTCAACCATACTCTGTGTATAAAGGAATGTGTTAGTTTTCCCTGTAGATCTGCAGCGGCTTCTTCTTTTTCCAGTAGCAGTTTATGCTCCTCCTTTGTGGCAATTGTTTTCGTCATATATTACAGTTTTCGTTTTTCGTCTTCGACCTCTTCTATTTCGAGTTTTCTTTTTCGTTCACTTAATACATTAACTGCACTTAA
The DNA here is from genome assembly GCF_023864345.2 of Schistocerca serialis cubense. Classification (NCBI taxonomy): domain Eukaryota; kingdom Metazoa; phylum Arthropoda; class Insecta; order Orthoptera; family Acrididae; genus Schistocerca; species Schistocerca serialis. The sequence goes on along the minus strand of NC_064638.1, from coordinate 1,062,522,673 downwards.
CGGAGTAATATCTTTAATACAGACTGGTTTAAGTTTGTTTGATGCATTGGTTCGTTTTCCTAAGACTTGTGGTGTAACATTATTTGCAGAAACCAATCCCAGTTCGACGATATCTTTATACGACGATATTGTGGAGAACAATGTCCTGTATTGAGAGGAATATGTTTCTCCTGCTTTAATATAATACTCCTGCGTAATATTTACATTGTCTTTGTTGGAGTCAGTGTTAAGAATCTCCACATAGTTTACAGACAATTAAAACTGCGTGCAGACAGTGTATAACGTACAAGCTTTCTTCGGTCTTGAGAGTCTGGCAGACACTTAACTGCACACCCGTCAAATTTTGGGTATTCTTATTAGCCCAGTAGACAAACTGCAGAACGTTGTTATACACCACACAGCAGCTGTTCTGTAGGCTATTACTTAGCTGACACCATATGGATGTGACTGGACACTACTGTAAATACTACTTGTTAGAGTTTAAAGCACTTAAATTGTTTTCCACAGGATCAAACACATGATCCATTCTGTAATTGTATATTGTTGCCTCCGGTCCGGTAAACCATGCTGTGTAGCAGAGGAGGACGTAAAAGTTTCTTGTAGTCGCAAGTCTCGACACACTCTGTCAGACGGTTGCAACAACTTTGTTCACACTTGAGCTTGTGAGCTGACGTTTACATTCGTTATAGGTCTTTAGTTCACAGCTGCAAGCCATCGATGTGCAACAGGCTATTACAACTATCTTACCGTTGTCCCCAGTCACACTTTTGCCTTCCTGGAGGCCTCCTCCCATGCAGAGGTAGTGGTTTGACATTTAATAGTCGCACGTCTCGATTTTATTAAAAGTCCCGGTGAAGTCCTGCGTTATGTCCACATCCAAAAGATAATAGTCGTATACAAGTAACTGCTGTAATATTCCAGGCAGCTGTTCCATTAGAATATCAATTTTAATGTCAGCTAATTCAATTTTATATGGTATACCAAAGGATTTATGTATTTCTTCGAAATGGTTTCCAGTGATTCCTTGCCAGTTTCATCCAATATTCCTCTTGCTGAGATGAGAGGTGAGTTTTATACCGTTTCTTCTAAGTATTGTAGACAAACATATCACATCATCTCATGTATGTCTTGCGAAGAGACTGCAGTGAGAAAATTATGGGCTATTACGAATGTTTTTACCGCGAGACAATCAGCAGCAGAAGTTCCAAGTTTTATTTCTCGATAAATAAGAGACAACATTCCTCCGTGATTTTTGTGTGTCTATAAATTGCTGGGCTGATATCTTAACAGGTAGAGTAAATTTACATCTATATGCATACTTCGAAAGCCATTGCACAAAACATGGCGAAGGGTACTCTGTACCACTACTAGTCATTTCCTTTCCTATTCCACTCGCAAACAGAGCGAGGGAAAGAAAGACTGTCTTATGCCCCCTTGTGAGTGTTAATATCTCGTATCTTTTCTTCGTGGTCCTTACGTGAAAAGTATGTTGGCAGCAGTAGCAACCTTCGGCAATCAGCTTCACGTGTTGGTTCTCAATAGGGTCCCTTGAAAAGAACATCGCCTTCCCTCCAGGGATTCCCATTTGAGTTACCTATCGAGTGTAATCCGACTGTAGAGAAAATAAATACCGTGCAAAAAGGGTTCCCTTTAGTTAATCAGTGATGTGCCGCCGGTAGGATGGAAGAGAGGGCGATAGTACCACGGATATGATTCGCGGATTAGTGTGTTAAGCAGGCGCTATTTCATTGCAACGAGATCTTATAACAAAATTTGAATCTCACACCTAGACAGGGAAAGACGGCCATTATAATAAAATCAGCTATATTAGCGAATTTATAAAATGATGCATAGTATTAACCTGATAGCAGAGCATACTCTTAGCTCTCTCTATAATGAACCAAAAATGAGTTTAATATCCTAGTCCTGTGGTGCAGGACATAACAAATATTAATCTGATAAGAAGAGATTTTTATTCTTTTTTACAGGACGAGAAAATACTTAGAGGAAATACAGCCTATGCCATGCTGTTGTACTGAATTTTCACAACAAGTAAAGATACCTTAGCGATGTGAAAACGTGTGCATGGTTCGATTCCTTCTGTCTTTGATTGGGTTGATTTGGGAGGGAGACCAAACTGCGAGGTCATCGGTATAATTGGATTAGGGAAGGATGGGGAAGGAAGTCGGCCATGCCCTTTCAAAGGAACCATCCTAGCATTTGCCTGAAGCGATTTAGGGAAATCACGGAAAACCTAAATCAGGATGGCCGGACGCGGGATTGAACCGTCGTCCTCCTGAATGCGAGTCCAGTGTCTTCTATCTTTGAAAATACCTCGTATAAAAGATACGAATCTACATTTTGTGTGAGAAATTCGATGTGTATGCACAACAACATTCCTATTTTGGGTTGGGTAAAGTAGATTTGTTAAACTGGGGAATCGATGTTGGGGTGGAATTGCAGTTAGAACTATACATCCAAGCCATGCCTGCTTGTTTCGCGTTGCCCACAGGCAGCTGCCGACCGGAAGATGTGACTTAGCATCGTCCGAGTGGCGGGCACAAAGAATTCTCTGACATGTCAGCTCTTGCCCACAGCCACGGGGACACCCTCCTGCGGCACTTTCTAACTGTCTGATTAGTGATCTAGCCAATGTGATGGTAGAGCATTGAGAGAAGCAGACACGTGTGTTGCGTGAGAAGATTCAATATAGCAAATGTTTGCTGGTGCATGATGACCAGTGGCAGTGGCCTACAGATGTTTCAGCTATCTCTGACATCTAACTATATAACTACTACAGAGTGGAATGTGGTTTACAAAGTTCCCTGTCCATGTGGTGATTGCTGCTGTGCATGGCACTGGGTGCTTCTCAGTAGATCTCAGTGGATCCTTGTCTTGCAGTGGAAAGTGGGGTGGTATTTGTTTAAATAAAAGTGTGTTTGATGTTATTATTGTCCTGTCACACAGTAGACCCTCCCACCTCCCTTCTCTTTTGTGTAGCAGAGGAAACCAACTTTGGGACTCTATAGCGATATAAGAATTATACTTGGCAGACCTGTAGGTGGTCAGGAATTACACAAACGTGACGGTATAAATTCCCGCCGAAATTTGAAATTACAACTAAGATTTTATGCATCACCACTTCTAATCGTGACTCAGATTCCCAACTTTATTGTTTCTGATAGTGGTATTGCAAGCAGACTCCAGTCAAACCCCTGCCACGTCTCCTGCAAATTGTTTAAGGATATAGCAAAATTGGGCTAAAATTTGAAATTCTCACTACTATTTTCAGCTACTTCCATCGTAATGGATTTCCTGCCAAACAACCTTTGTGTCAATATCCATCAATAGGAGGCAAGTAAAATCCAAAAGAGGGAAGAGCAGGATTTGGAAACGAGGCAATTGTGGCACTGAACCCAGATAGCCCCCAAAGTTTCCCGCCAAATATATCAGTCCTAGTGTCCTCCAATAGAAAGCCATGAAAAACTGTTCCACATAGAGAGTATCGATTTACTAAATTAGTCAATCAGTTTGATTGAATAGGGGCAGTGCAAATGGACTAGCTCCAAGAAATTCACACCCCAGCATTTTGGGGAGAGCTGGGTATTTGCTAGGTATCTGCTGCTTTGTTTAGGACAAAACAAGACATGTGATGCTTAGTGGCCAGGAAGTAACCACTTGAGTGCCAGCGAGAGAGAGAGAGAGAGAGAGAGAGAGAGAGAGAGAGAGAGAGAGAGAGAGAGAGCATGTGTTTTGACAGGAGTGTCCCAGATATTAACACCAAAGAGTTGCCACCATCTGATGCTTTGTCTGACAGGAAATAACCAGATGACCAAGGGGGCAGGGGAGTTGGGGGAGTGATGGGAAGGTAGCTCCTGTCAGTGTCCTCTGCTGATGGTATTGTGAACTAACTCGGTATCTGCACAGCAGGGTGAGCATGTAGAGTAGCTGCTTCCACTGACGTGGTGTGAAGTTATGTTTTGGAGAGAAAACAGGAAGTTAGTCTGGTACCAAATTTCAAAGAAAGCAGACATCTATTAACCTGCATAAGGTGACCGGTGCCTCCCTGTCCAGTACTTGGGACCCAAAGGGTAGCCAACCACTCCAAACTGATATGCAATTGAATTTTGCAAACAAACAGTATATTATTATGCTCTCTGCAATATACTGAATTTCATGTCATGGGATCCTTCCAGTCTGCTAGCTCAGCAAAGACTGAGCGATTTTTTTCCAGTCAGTTTTTCCTGGGAGACATCAGAACAGAGGGGGCAAGAGATGGCAGAGTGGGACATCCTCTGGTGGTGGCATTGTGTACTTGCTGACTCGATTCCTGCAGGTCAAGGTAAACACACACATGAAAATTTTCCACCACAACACCTTCTATATGCAGCAGTGCAATAACATGATTAAGATATGCAGTTGCTTGAGAAAATAATACTTCCACCTACCACAGACTTCCACAGACTGATCGATTTTCCTGCTAATGTTTTTCTGAGAGAGAAGAAAAATAGGATGGGAAAAGGGAAAGTGGAGGAGGAGAGGGGAAGGCTGTGGGATTTCTGGTGAGGGGAAAATGTGGTTTGGAACTGAATTGGGGTGGAGTGACAATGCCTTTATACAGAGGAGTGGGAGGTGGAGGCTGGGAAAGGGGGTTTCTCAGAAGGACAGATTATCCCCAGGGGTAACAAATCAATCCCCAAGCTGTCATAAACAATTAGATAACAATAGGTTGGGGGGGGGGGGGGGAAGGGGATAACTCGGCCCTGTCTATATTCATGCCCCTGAATGCATGCAACTGCATGAACAAAATGTACCAGCTCTCTCTTTGCCCCACTACTCCCTCACACTGAAGGTCCTCAATCATTTGTTGGATATTTTTCAATCACTGTCTCTCCTTATAATTTTTACCCCCTATAGAACTCCTTCCAGTTCTTACCCTCTATAGGTCCCTCAAATGTCATGGATGTTCATCTTTAATATCTTAACAAATGTCTCATCACCTGTCCCTTCATATTATGAATATTTACATGTGTTACTCTCCTCACGATTTCTGCAAAGCTCCAGCTAATTTCTTATCAGTCGACCTAATGTTCAAAGTTCTTCTGCAGCACTGCATCTGAAATGCTTCAATTCTCTTCTTTTACGATTTTTACACAGTCCACGATTCACTTCCATAAGTGCTGTGTTCCAAACGTACATTCTCAGAAGTTTCTCCATAAATTAAGGTCAGATATAGGGCAAAATTGCGAAAAAATAGATTTTTCTTATTGCATAATTTATTAGATTAAGTCTTCAAGGATAACATCACAAACTTTCATAATGCAATTCTGGCTAGAAATATGTTTTAAGAAAAGTTTGTATGGGCGCCCCTTCCTTCTATGCTGTCATGCACACCTCTACGCTAGAAATGTTTTTCGCTCAGTCGATCGAAGCGAACTGCAGATGGGTCTACAAGGCTGTGAGAAAGATTCTTTGCTTCTTCCTTTGTTTACAACATGGTTTTTTATAATAGTACATGCTACAAACTTATTTAAGTTTGTTGTATGGCATATATCAAGCTGTTTTGCTCGAAATGGATGGTAACAGTGGACGTATGTTCAAAAATGAGAGGAAATTTCGAATTTCAAATGTAAACGGTACAGGAAACTTAAACAACAGTGTTACAGATGCTGCTCCTAAGTGTGAAAAACAATTTTCGGTGAAGTCACCGAGTTCATCGAAGAAGAAAATTAGTGAAGGAAATGATGATTCTGTGTACAGTGCCACAGACAAGTTTTTCAGTGGATTTAGGTTAATTGCTTTAGAAATACTGGCTCATATGATTAATGTTTCATGTGCATGTGGTACTTGTGGGTCAAAGGGCCTTAGACTGTGTGATGGCAGTGACAGAACTGGCATTGTAAGTAATATACATATGATATTCAGCTCAATAGTCTCCATGGGAAGATTATGAGGCGAATACGAGATTATGTTATGCCACGAGAAGCTTAGGTGCACGCAGATACGATACAATTTTGGCGATCAAAGCAACTAATTAATTTAGCGCTCTACAGCAGCTAGAGCTGCATCAGCATCATGGTCGTATAACATTTCCACCCACAAACATGATTTGCCACTTGCTGTTTTAGATGTTATAAAACCAACTTACAGGAACCTAGCTGGTCCTGAACTGCTGAAAAAAAAGTACATGGGAAAACACAGAATACAGATATGAGCTAAAATCATCTTATATGGGCGTGTTGTCCAAAAAAAAAAAAAAAAAGTATTTGTATCCTCAATTTTTGTGATGGTAGCTACATCTGATGCCTGTCTAGCGTTCAATAGTGGAAATGTAGGTAGGATCAAGTGGCTTCAGAGACTAGCCTTCCATCCAGGTACATTCACACTGAAGATGAATGCATCCATGAAGCGCAACTGGACAAAGCTTAGGTATCAGAAGGAAAGATGCAAAATTTGGCTAAGCAAAGGAGGCAGGGGAAGAGATTACTCCAGAAAGACGAGGAAGAGAATAAAAACTACGATGTGGTTAGCATTAGTCACTAGACGTATCTGTATAGCAATATTTTAAAAATTGAAATAAAAACTTTAAATACGAACTGACGTGAACTGACTTTTTTGAGCACCGAGCGAGGTGGCGCAGTGGTTAGACACTGGACTCGCATTCGGGAGGACGACGGTTCAATCCCGGGTCCGGTCATCCTGATTTAGGTTTTCCGTGATTTCCCTAAATCACTCCAGGCAAATGCCGGGATGGTTCCTCTGGAAGGGCACGGCCGACTTCCTTCCCCATCCTTCGCTGATCCGATGAGACCGATGACCACGCTGTCTGGTCTCCTTCCCCAAACCAACCAACCAACCAACTTTTTTGAGCAGGAACTATAAAAGCTAACATCCTGAAATTTGCCATAGTTCTCTGGAATTACTTTGATGAATGATCTCGTGCAGTACTTATCTGTTATCTTTTCTCTGAGAAAAGTTCTCCTTTAAAATTTGAGAAAAATAGAGCAATCCTGGGCAACACAAAACTGAAAAATTAATTTCAAAGCAACTATGACCTTAAAAAAGAATCTGTTCCAGACATTTTATTAGCCTCTTATGTCGATGTAAACTATGAAACTTTAGTTTTTTGTTTGATTAGTTTACGAGAAAAGGTACGGTATAGAAACAATGGCAATTAAAAATTCAAATCCTTATAAAATGTATGTCGTTGCGCACTTTCAAACAAAAATTGCACAGAATATCGAGCATTTTCTTGTACATAATAGACTCAAGTTTTACTATTTTAGCAACAATATTTTTGGAGGTAGATATGTTTAAGTACAGGGATGCATTTTGACCTAACTCTCTCTATAAGGCACATGTCTGACTTCTTTTAGCTGGGAATACCTTGCCGGCCAGGATGGCCGAGCGGTTCTAGGCGCTACAGTCTGGTCGTGCAAAGGAACTTTGAATTGTAATTCAGAATAACTCAGGCACTGCGATATCTTACAAATGATGTAAGTGTCGCAGCCACGGCGTACGACATTCGTACAAGATGACGGCACGTTGTTTCAGATTGATCAACCAGTCACTATGTGGTGACCTTTCGGGCATTATTTTACTACTTGGGATTCTATTTCTCTTTATCTACTAACCTTCCGATGCAGTCATCACCAACACTTCAATTCTATGAGTAGCTGTCACTTAACACGATTTCTTGTTCATTCGGTCTATCCTATGGTAACTTTTCCAGTCCTTTCCCTCTGAAGATCCACAATTATCATACGCTCATATCTGTATAAGCACTCATTCTCCAATGAAGAGTGTTTGACCCTTGTGTGTTCCGAGCAATCGCTGAAGACATAACAATAAATGTAGATTATTTGTAACCCTCGTTTCGTTACGGTAGCTGATAGTTCCCATCACTATAGCTGATAGTTCCCATCACTAATTACCAATTATTAGTTTGTAATCAGCTCACATACCTACATTTCACTTGTAGCGGCCAACCGTTTCGTCCCGTTTCAGTGCGCACGATTCCTCTACGTACACCTCTACCATAGTAGTGGGGGATTTTCACCTTGAGAGGGGACACTCAATGCGTGTCAGATCGGCTAGAGCCTTACCCCAGAGGCATCTTGTATTGTAAATAAAATAAACTTTACTTCACTGTAAGAAACTCTACACGATAGAAGAAAATTGAGAACAGCTTTTAAAAATATTTTTGTTTTCCTTCAATTGTTTCATGCAGACCGATGTTATTAACTTAAAATACATTACTACTTTCTTTCCAAATTCTACAGTATAAATGCCTTTACTTTGCTGTGAAGAATTTTCTTTAGTTTTAAAAGGTTCTCTCCACTTCACACGATGTTAGCAAACATCAACATGGGAGTTCAACGAACTGACATAATGAGCAGTATGTTGCTTTGGTAGTGAAAAGTTCTTTGGTTTCCAACTGGGTCGTAGACTTAAAATAGCTCGATGTTTCGACGAGCGTTATACACTATGTGATCAAAAGTATCCGGACATCCCCAAAATCATACGTTTTTCATATTAGATGCATTGTGCTGCCACCTACTGTCAGATACTCCATATCAGCGACCTCAGTAGTCATTAGACATCATGAGAGAGCAGAACGGGGCGATCCGCGGACTTCGAACGTTGTTAGGTGATTGGGTGTCACTTGCGTCATATGTCTGCACGCGAGATTTCCACACCTCTAAACATCCCTAGGTCCACTGTTTCCGATGTGATAGTGAAGCGGAAACGTGAAGGAAGACGTACACCACAAAAACGAATAGGCCGACCTCGTCTGTTGACTGACAGAGACCGCCGACAGTTGAAAAGGGTCGTAATTTGCAATAGGCTGACATCTATTCAGGTGACCACACAGAAATTCCAAACTGAATCAGGATCCACTGAAAGTACTGTGACAGTTAGGCGGGAGGTGAGAAAACTTGGATTTCGTAGTCAAGCGGTTTCTCATAAGCCACACAGCACGCCGGTAAATGACAAAAGACGCCACGCTTGCTGTAAGGAGCGTAAACATTGGACAACTGAACAGCGGAAAAACGTTATGTGGAGTGACAGATCACGTTACACAATGTGGAGAATGCCCGGTGAATGTCATCTGCCAGAGTGTGTAGTGCCAACAGTGAAATTCGGAGGCGGTGGTGTTGCGATGTGATCGTGTTTTTCATTGACGGGGCCTTGCACTCCTTGTTGTTTTGCTTGGCAATATCACAGCACAGGCCTACATTGATGTTTTAAGCATCTTCTTGCTTCCCACTGTTGAAGAGCAATTCGGGGATGGTGATTGCAACTTTCAACACGATCGAGCACCTATTCATAATGAACGGCCTGTGGTGTAGTCGTTACATGATAATAACATCCCTGTAATGGACTGGCCTGCACAGAGTCCTGACCTGAATCCTATAGTACACCTTTGGGATGTTTTGGAACGCCGAATTCGTGTGAGGCCTCACTGACCGACATCGATACCCCTCGTAAGTGCAGCAGTTCAGGTGCTTCAGTCAGGAACCGCGCGACCCCTACGGTCGCAGGTTCGAATCCTGCCTCGGAAATGGATGTGTTTGATGTCATTAGGTTAGTTAGGCTCAAGTAGTTATAAGTTCTAGGGGACTGATGACTTCAGATGTTAAATCCCATAGTGCTCAGAGCCATTTGAACCATTTTTTTGCAGCAGTTCATGAAGAATGGGCTGTCATTCTCCAAGAAGCCTTCCAGCACATGATTGAACATATGCCTGCGAGAGCGGAAACTGTCATCAAGGCTAATGGTGGGCCAACACCTTACTGAATTCCAGTATTACTGATGGAGGGCGCCACGAACTCGTAAGTCATTGTCAGCCAGTAGTCCGGATACTTTTGATCACGGATTCTTTAATATATTAGTGGCGTGCTACCCTCCACTTTGCTGCTGGGAGGTGGGTGACGCTGCAGTGTTGAGGGTAGGGAGTGCTTCGCTCGCATTCTTGTGCGCTCCTTCAACTTCAACGCTCAGTAGCTGCATCGGATTGGCTCCCTGGACATGAGTTCCGATACTGATGCACCCTCTAGAGACTCTCGATTTGTTACACTCTGCATACTGACTTTTTTTGTCGTGATAGTCGCATTGGAGAGCCCGGTCCACTCACAAGGTGGCAGTTTCCTCACCGCAGTTGATACAGGGCCGTAGTCATCAGCAACCAGCGCCACCCGCGTCCACTTGTGACCGGACCACTGCAATTGAGTGCCCGATCCACATTGTGCTCGAGCGTTCGCAGAGCTCGTGAGAGAGGGCGACGGTGCGGCTGTTCCCTGCGGACTTTCGAGTCCTCCTTCGGGCATGGGTGTGTGTGTTTGTCCTTAGGATAATTTAGGTTAAGTAGTGTGTAAGCTTAGGGACTGATGACCTTAGCAGTTAAGTCCCATAAGATTTCACCCATACACACACACACACACACACACACACACACACACACGCACAGAGGGCGAATTAACTTTGGAGGCGTGCTCAAGATGACCAAAACTGCCTCGTGTAATGGAATTTCCCTTTGCACGGCTTGTATAAGGTTCGTTCGAATAGCGATCACAAACGTCATGATCAAGCGCATGCGTTCGGCAGAGACATTCTCCCAGTTCCAGTGCGTTATGACTGGCAGAACGTCGTTGCCACTGAATGGCGGCCAATGGATGCTCACAATTAGTTTTGACTGACCAGGAGCATTTTTCCGGCGATTCCAAAGCGTTTAATAACCTTGATCCAAACAGATAAGCCCGTACATGTGCAAACCTCATTCTGTTCAGTCTCGTGTGTTGATCAGGAGAAGGAAAGTTGAGGGCCTGCAACCAACCTGTGTGCATGCTAGTCACTGCAGTTACGGTCTGGGCTGCGATTTCGCATGACAGCAAGAGCACTCTCGTGGTGATCCCACAACTATGACTCCAAATCTGTATGTCGGTCTGGTGATTAGACCTGTTGTGCTGCCATTCATGAATACCATTCCAGGAGGTGTTTCGCAACAGGATAACGCTTGCTCACATATCATTGTTGTACTCAACATGCTCTACAGAATGTCTACATGTTGCCTTATCACCTCATCTGCCTCCAATCGACCACATAAGGTACATCATCCGACGACAACTCCATCGTCATCCACAACCGGCATTCGCCGTCCCCGTATTGACCGGCCAGGTGCAACATCCCACAAACTAACATCAGGCACTTGTACAACATAATGCATGACCGCATGCATGCCAGCATGCCTGCATTCAACATTCTGGTGGCTACATCGGTTATTAATGTACCACCATTTCTCAGTTGCAATGGCTTATCTCGCGCTTACGTTAACCTGTGATCTTCAATGTTAATCATTTAAATACGTTCCTAGACAAATGTATTCCCAAAATTTCATTACTCTACATTTTATTTGCTGTTGCGTTTTTTTCTGTCAATGTATTTTTTTTTTGTCGTTCTGCCTCTAATTTGCACTGTAGTCGTGTTTGTTAGGTGGCTCCCCCATTATGCAGAAAATCAAAGACACACGCAGCGTCACTCATACTGCCCGCGAAATTTCATATTGTGTGTGTGGTTTGATGCGTAAAGGCAAAGACACAGTACCTTACAGTCGCAAACAGACGACACAGTACACAGCAAAAGAGGCACAACGACGTTTATATCGGAAACGTTTGAGCAACGTGAAGAGAGCGAAAGTGTCGACTAACTCGACAGATGGCCGGATATCGGAACAAACGAAATATGCGTCCGAGTAACGCAAAGATTCCATGACAATCATAACGATCATAAACATTCGCGTACGCGATAGAGACAGTTTGAAAATGGATGTGATCGGTCGTGATACCTTACTCGAACCCATAGCTACGCGTAAGCCACGCCGATGTGAACAGGCAGCAAAGCTGCACTTGCGCACGCTTGTCTCTCTTCGATATGACTAGCGCTGCCTTATGACGTAACTAATCTTCAAGTTTCCTTAAGCCGTCGGCACACGGACCGTGCATCCGAGCGTTGAGCGTTGAGCGTTGAGCGTGCCGAATTTCGGACGTCATAGCGTGGAATACCACGTTCGGGAGTCTTTTCGAACGTGCAGCTCAATATCTAGCATGTCAAATATTCTCAGCAGGCGTCTGAGCGTTGACCAATGAGATGGCACAACGCCGCCTACATCACATGCACGCCGTCTCCTTTCAGTACGAAGTTGTGAGGCGTCATATTGGCATTCATTTCAAGCCTACAGATATATATGCCGTTTCTGAGAACCAGTAAATTGAGAATCACTGGAAAACCCGTTGTTAACTGTGTGATCCGTTCCAATAAAATAATGAGAAATATCATATTCGTGGTAAAAGAATTATTGTAACTTGCGTATTATGAGAGTATGCTATTTGAAGGCAGCGATACACGGTGGATGCACCCAAAACGCATTGAACTTGGTACAGTTCGTTATAATTAAATTTCAGTTAGTAACATAGCTACGATTAAATCTTTCAGCAAGTGCTAAGAGTGGTAACGGTAAGATCCTAGAAATGGCAACAAGCTTCATGATGTTGGTTTAGCGTGGTGAGTAGCGTTACCAAAGTGAAATTTTTATGTTTGTGCGGTTGTTCGCGACTCGCCAGTGCATAAAATTTTTTCCTAACATTTGAATTTTTATTAGGTTCTGTTACTTTATTATTAATTTAATATAAGAATATACTATAATTTTTGATGTTATGTAAATATAAGTCCACCTTTCTTTGCGTGTTCGATTGGCTTGATCTACAGGAAACCTTGCGCTACTTGCGTAAAGCTATTTTGCTCCTTTTTCTTTTACGCTTCGTAATTCACGTTTTGCAAAGATTCTGCTACTGAGTAGGAACAGTGATCAAGTAAAACTGACCTTGGGGTTTTACTAAAATGTGGGAGTGATGAAATAATGTTTATCTTATGTGAAGAAGTATTGCAAATTTGTATCGTACTGTTTGTAATGGAACTTTTATAAGCCTGTGTCTTTATTGATTGGACATGGTACTTTCCTTTTCGTGGACAATGGAGGAAAATGTGCGGTTCTATAGAGCTAACGTGGGAATTTTACGCTCGCCCGTTTAGTAAACAGTGTGATTTACGAACTAGAAACTTCCCGCAACAGCCGCCGGAGTGCGTTGCGATCGCGTGTACTACGTTGGGGCCCACGTACCGTATGCGCAAGTCGCATCGTTTCTGAGCGTTCAGCATCACGTTGAACTTAGCACGCTCAGCGTTGACGTACGACAGCAAGGTCCGTGTGCCGACGGCTTTAGTCACTTGGGAGGGTCTACGCTCTCTCACTCGCTTGGCAGCGACGGAGACCGGGCCGCTCACTCGGAAGGCCACGTGGAAAATGCCGGGATGGTTCCTTTGAAAGGGCGTGGCCGATTTCGTTCCGCATCCTTCCCTCATTCGATGGGACCGATGACAACTAACCGACCGACCAATCCGATCGGTACACGGATACCGGATGTTTCTACGAGGTAGCAGCTGGAGCGACCGAGTGCAGACTTACAGAGGGTAGCGGAGTGAGCTGGACACTCTAGTAGCGGAAGGAACTAGCTGGGGACAGCGGCGTGAGGAAGGCATTTGGCAGGCTAGCGGCGTACATCGCAGGCGAGTGAGCAACGGGGCAGCGCCGTCGCCTTCCAGCAGGGAGGACGACACAGAAGCAACGGCGCCGACCTCAGAGACGGGTTCCCACGAGAGTCTTTCGATCGGCTTTTTTCCTAGTGCCTCCTAAATTCTTATAATTGAACAACTTGCACGGTGCCTGTAGCTCTGTGCTGAGCAGCCGGAATTTAAGATATTGCTTTATAGCTGACAGTTCTCTGCTTCATTGCGCTTACATCGTTTTACGAGAATGTTCTGTCTGGCAGGGCTTGATGTAATGGTTACGTACATGTTACATCACTTACTTCGTTTTAAAGCATATCTGGGTTACATACGATGTTGAATTTACTGACATTATACGTAACTTATTTCGTTACCTGAAATTTTACCTTTGTAGGGTTCTTTTATTATTGTTATTTAAGGCGAGAGGGATATAAGTGCAGATATTTTTATTGGCAGTGTACTGAACAACATTGCAACAGTATTTGCTCCATCTACTGACTAATAATGATAGCTATTACGAGTAGTATGTTTTTAGGTTGGTTAGTACCTTTAAGTACATGTGGCAAGGGCAAGCCATTAATGCTTATTTTCCCCTGGGCAACAGTTCAGTTGCTGAAGTATGGACGCTTGGAAGCAAGACGGCTAGTCTATACTGATAGGTGTAGCCCACTTAGTAGCGCAGTTACATCATGTAGTAAAGTATGTGACGTGTTTATAGCCTGTATGTAAGTGACGTGTTTATAGCCTGTATTATTAATCAATCAACAGATTACAGTAATACTTAAAAAGTGTATTTTTGTGCATAAGTACACTATTTTAAATGAAATAATTCCTATTGTCATCAAAAAGTTAAGGACGATAAATCAGAATGTCAGTGGTGTTTATTGCTGCATTCTAGTGCGAGTCGTTTACGAGATATCACGTTTTGAAATGTTCCCACTCCGACACTTGTACATTGACTGTAGTGGTACACTTTAAAGAACAACACAAATGGATGCAGTAGTTATGTACATCCTGACCAGTAACGAGACAACTGACCATCGCAGGTTCTGTTCAAAATGATCACTCACAGTGGCAGTCTGGTGTGGAACTACTGCTACACAAGTGCTAGCATTTCAGCAGAGATATCCGAGCAGCTTGCAGTAATGTGTCGTTGCATATCATCGGATGTAGTCGGTCTGTCTTCATACACATCGTCTTTCAGCTTTCCCCACAGAAAAAAGTCTAGAGGCGTCAAATCCGGGGAACGGGCCGGCCGAGGTACAGGTCCTCTGCGTTCAATCCAATGATTTGGAAACAATTCGTGAAGACATGCTGTAGTACATCGCGCACTAGGTGTTGGACAGCCATCATGTTGGTTCCACGCGTTCCTCTTAGTCTGCAGAGGGACGTCTTCTAGCATTCGTGGAAGATGGTCTGTTAGGGCTGCAATACCTGTGCGCGTTCAGTGTTCTGCCTGTGAAATATGGGCCTATGAGCTGATGGTTCGCAGTCCCACACCAGACGTTTACACTCCATGGACGGGACATTCCACGTCCCATTGTGGATCGGCAACAGACTAACAGTGCATGTTTCCGAGTTGTACCTGGCCATGATTGATAAATTGGACTTCGTCACTAAACAAGATACTTTGTACATCTAGAGTATCCTATCTTAATGTCTATGTACAGAAGGTAACACAATTCTCGTAATAGTGTCCATGCAGCTCTTGATGGAGAGAGATGTGATAGGATGGAGCGTATGTCGGTGGAGAAAGCGTTGCAGACTTGCCTGACTAATGCCACTTCCTCGTGCGATTGCGCGGGAGCTAACATTCGGATCAACAGGAACAGCAGCAAGAACATTAATTTCCTCTGTTTTTGTCGTCAGTTGCTTCCTTCTGTCACGTTGTCTAGGTCTTACGATACCACTTTCACGTAACTAGTTGCAGAGGCTGATAAGTAATTCAAAATGGTTCAAATGGCTCTGAGCACTGTGGGACTTAACATCTGTGGTCATCAGTCCCCTAGAACTTAGAACTACTTAAACCTAACTAACCTAAGGACATCACACACATCCATGCCCGAGGCAGGATTCGAACCTGCGACCGTAGCAGCCGCGCAGTTCCGGACTGCGCGCCTAGAACCGCTAGACCACCGCGGCCGGCGATAACTAATTGCCAAGATGGTTGACGTCTATTGGAATATCTACGATTAGCAGCATACAGCGTGAAAGAACGAACTGCATTCTTCCAACACTCTCTATACGCCATGATAATATCGGCTTTTTCTGCATTGGTAAATCCCATCGCCACTCAGGACCTACTGCTTCTAACTGTCACACACCAACTGACTAGCAAGTCGCAGTGCACCCAAGGAACACACAAACACTCTGTAAGCAAACATAACAACTTCATACCTAGCAACCGCACGGGATCAATGGCACAAACAAGACGTGTTGGTATGGTAACTTTGCACAGCACGGTATCCCCCGTAAACGACTCGCGCTCGACTCCTGCAACGAACAGACATTCTAATTTACCCTTCTTTTAGTACTGTAACGTCAGTAGGCATTGCTCCATTTCTAAGTACTACTACACTCTGTTGCTTGGCTAATAATACGAGCCCCTTACTACCAGCCCAAGCTGTGAAAACCATATGGCCGCTGTGGCCGAGCGGTTCTAGGCGCTTTAGTCCGGAGCCGCGATGCTGCTACTGTCGCAGGTTCGAATCGTGCCTCGGGCATGGATGTGTGTGATGTCCTTAGGTTGGTTAGGTTTAAGTAGTTCTAAGTCTAGGGGACTCATGACCTCAGATGTTAAGTCCCATAGTACTTAGACTATTTGAGCCATTTGAAAACCATTTCCATTTCTGCAATATTTACAGTGCAAGTTTTAGGTGATTCACATTACATATATCAAAACGTGGTTTTCGGCAAATGTTAAAGAGTCGAGTGGCATCGTGTTCTTGTTTGATTAATGTTCTTAGCACTGGCATCAACTGAGATATTGAAGAAAGTGGTTTTTTTTAAATGGAACTGTGTAGTTTTTATAACTGCGTTCGACACCTCTTGAGAAGACAGTTACAGCGATATAGCGTTTGTTAATATTGAAGTCGAAACTGTCGTAAAAAATCGAGAAATGTCCTAGAATGTGTGAGCAAGGCAACCGGAAACGGCATTTGCGGTGCGAACACTGCCAAGCAGGCGTCTCGGACCATACTGCGTACACTGGTGTCCAAAATTAAAGCATCAAACCGCTATATCCATAGTGGCTATACAATAAAACCAACTGTCAACAGTTGACCGTACGATCGTGTTCTGCACGAAAGATGGCATTCCGGTCAACGGACAACCCAGCCAGCGATAACGTCAGGGCAGCCGTCAAACGGGGAAGTATTTGTCGGGTAGTCCCACATCCACAATCGCGGTGTACACAGTTACAGAGGATGAAGTATGGCACAGAGAAGACCCCTAACAGACTCTCTGCAGTGGAGAGCCGTAAGAAAAATGGAAGCAGGACAGTCTCAAACTGATGTGGCCCGATGGTTTAATGTGAATCGTTCTGTTGTTTCTCGGATGTGGCGATAGATTGTAGAGACCGAAACTGTTTCCCAGAGAGCAGGGCAGAGCGACCACTTGTGACATCAGAAAGAGAGGACCGGTGTTTGGCTGTAAGAGCACGACGCTACAGCACGGCAACTAGCATCTGACCTATCAGCATCCACTGGACATGTTGTCTGGAGGGAAACGGTGTAGGGAAGGCTTCGGAAGAGTAGCCTTTACTGTCGGAGACTTGCTGTAAGTGTACCACCGACATGTCTTCTCAGAAGGGAACTTCTAGAGCGGGCCGGCCGCGGTGGTCTCGCCGTTCTAGGCGCTCAGTCCGGAACCGCGCGACTGCTACGGTCGCAGGTTCGAATCCTGCCTCGGGCATGGATGTGTGTGATGCCCTTAGGTTAGTTAGGTTTAAGTAGTTCTAAGTTCTAGGGGACTGATGACCACAGATGTTAAGTCCCATAGTGCTCAGAGCCATTTGAACCATTTTTTTTCTAGAGTGGAGTCGTCTCCATGCCACCTGGACAGTCGAAGAGTGGGCCAATGTTCTTTTCACGGATGAGTCCCGATGTGATCTCTAGTGTGATTCTCGACGGATTCGCATCTGGATGGAACGTGGAACACGATTGCGGTACCCAAACTTTGTGGAAAGAGACCGACATAGAGAAGCATCCCTAATGCTGTGGGCAGGGGTTATCCTGACCACTCGAACAGTTCTTCATTAAACTGTACGGATGATTCGGTAAGGTTTAATTGCTCTAAGGTATCGTGATGAGATCTTGGGATCTCATATGTGGTTGTTGCGAGGTGCTGTGAGCCCAGACTTTGTACTGATGCACAATAATGTTCGACCTCAGAGAGCATGGGTGGTTAATGTTTCCTGGAAACGGAAGAAATTGCACGCAGGGCGTAGCCTGCTCGCTCTTCCAATTTGAATCCCCTGGAGCATGTCTGGGATGCAGTGCGGAGCTTGGTTCCATCACGTCGGCATCCACCAACGACTCCCCAAGACTTGCGAGCAGCTATGCAAGAAAGACGGGCGTTATTACCTCGACATGAGACTGATGACATCATTCATCGCTTGTCCTGTCGTTGTCAGGCTTTATTGCTACCAGATGTAGTCACAACCCATACTAAGCACATTAATCAGTTGTCGGAATGTGTGTGCAAATAGGTTGAGGTGAAAAAAACGAAGAACATTTTTGCCTAGAGTTATGCAGGTTGCAGTTGTTTACGTTTTGTAGTCTCTACATTTGTTCTACTTTACTATCACCTGCTTATAGCGTTTTGTGGCAAAATAAACGCAACCTTGCAAAATTTCTATTTATTGCTTTAATTTTGGACAGCAGTGTAGCTGCATACCGTAAGGCAGGCCTGCACTATGAAGATAAAGCTTTCCCATACGAATGTTGTATAGAGATATACGATATAGGCTAGAATATAACCTATCACAAAGGGCTAAGGAAAATTCACATTTGTGAATCCTTCCACATTTCGTGAGCTGAAACAGAGAAATCAACTGTGCATTCTTCAAAAATAAAGAAGTCTTATATACTGCAAATAGCAGCTAACGTATTAAATATCTATTGGTTAGGAGGAAGATGTGACCTATCTTTTCCTGTACGTGGTTGTGCGCCTCTTAGAGGTAAAACACATGCTGTCGGACAATTGTCTCTACCCACTTTGTTCTGAATTATACCATATGTGATACATTCGTCAAACAGTTTTATTAAAATTACTTTTGTGACCACGTGTATACGGCAAAATAAATATTCTTTTTAACGAAACGTCGTGTACGCTGAACCTAAGCGCATAATGACAGTGTTACCAGCTATGAACAATACACGCTGTCGACTTCTTTGATACTGCAATTCAATTTTGTGCACATGTAAATGAAATAAACAGTTTACTGACAATGATTTGGTAACAAATCAAATGACGTCACATAAATTATGTCCTCAAAAAAAAAAACTTTATCCTTTATTTAAGCATATGTTCAAACTGGAATGAGATTTTCACTCTGCAGCGGAGGTGCGATGATATGAAACTTCCTGGCAGAATAAAACTGTGTGCTGGACCGAGACTCGAACAGTTTTAATCTTCCAGGAAGTTTCATATCAGCGCACACTCCGCTGCAGAGTGAAAATCTCATTCTGGAAACATCCCCAGGCTGTGGCTAAGCCATGTCTCCGCAATATCCTTTCTTTCAGGAGTGCTAGTTCTGCAAGGTTCGCAGGAGAGCTTCTGTAAAGTTTGGAAGGTAGGGGACGAGGTACTGGCAGAAGTAAAGCTGTGAGTACCGGGCGTGAGTCGTGCTTCGGTAGCTCAGTTGGTAGAGCACTTTCCCGCGAAAGGCAAAGGTCCCGAGTTCGAGTCCCGGTCGGGCACACAGTTTTAATCTGCCAGGAAGTTTCATATGATCAAACTGATGACCATGGACCGAAAAGCAAATTTGCAATCACTGTTCGAAACAATGAACTGCTGTAATTATAGTGAATGATATGGTAGAGCATGCACTGCCGATTCGACGACACATATGGTCTAGCGTAGTTGGGGCTTCGTCATAGACTGCATCACTGAGTGCTCCCCAAAGAAATAAATCAAGAGAGTCATCTCGGGGGACCACGCAGGTCATTCGACAACATAATTTCGCCCGGTCCAACGTCCAGGATAGTTCTCATTAAGTATTTGCTTTGCAACACGGGGCGAGTGAGCTGGACAACCGTCACATGTCACTGTCGAATATCCAGTGGTACCTCTTCTAGAAGAACCGGAAGAATGTTGGTCAGAAAGTGTGCCCACGAATGTCCATGTAGAACGCCTCAGTTGAAGTAATGTCTCAAAATGCATTTCCCTGTGATGGCGCACCATACGTTTACGTTCCACTGCCGTTGATATTGCACCTGACGAAGCCAGTATGGATTTTCGGCTGCCTAGTAGTACCTCTTACGCAAATTTACATTAGCGTGGTTAGTAAACGTTGCTTCGTCGATAAAGAACACACGCTGGTAAAACGCAGGGTCGTCTCTCAGTGGGTAAAGGACAAACCGACAAAAATCTGTACTGCTTGGTAGTCGAGTGACTGAAGTGGTGACAGATGATAGGGATGGAAATTATGTCAATGCAGGATGCGAATGACCCTCCCCTGCAATAAGTCTTGTGCTACTGTGAGGATTCCTTAGCAAACTGGCCAGAACAGTTTCTTCATGTTCTCTGCCAGTTGCAGTCTTCTTTCTTGTCCTCCTTTTGACGTTCAAGTAGTCTGTCCACATTAGTGTCTTAATAATTCGTGCAATGGCCTGGCCCGTCTCATATTGGTGATCTGACAATGTAGCCCTATATCGCTGTACTGTTTCTACGGCATTTCTTTTACATTTATCCAACTTCTCCTCATTGGTGTACATGTCTGCACGAAACGAATAATGGAGCAGAAATGAATGGCCTGCAATGCACATAAGTAAACAGGCAAATATATTGATATTTTGACGCATTGTAGCACGAAAACTCTGCTTGACGGTGTTTGCACCGTTAATGCTGATTCCGGCCACTATTCTCTCAAATTCTAGGACATTTCTCGAATTTTTTTGCGATAGGTTGTAACGTCAACATTAAAAATCGCTATATCATTGTAGTTGTCTTCTCAAGAGCTGTTGAATGGAGTCATCAAAAGTACACGGTTCCATATGAAAAAAACATATTTATTTCAGTATCTCAGTTGATAACAGCGCTAAGAGTTTTAACCAAACAAAAAGAAGTGCCCTTCGGCGCTCTAACGTTTGCCAAAAACCACGTTTCGATATGTGTAATCGTTCACGAAATAAATGGGGTGTTACGTCTTACGTGACTCACTCTATATATATATAATGACCATGTGGGAAATCACAATTATCAGACTTTTTCTCTTTCAGATTCCATCACCCTTAAACAACAATAACTCTGCATCACAAATGCGTATCTTCCACAGGTGCCTAGCTTGAATCAGATGTGATTTATCTATAAACTGAAAGTATATTGCACTGCAAATGGAGAAAGCATAACGAGTGAGGTAATTAGTAACAAATCGTGTTATGATGGCTGGATAATACCATTAAAAAAAGTTACCTAAAATGGCGTGTAACGCAAAGCCATTATTAAATTACACAAATATTTATGAGCCATGAACTTCTGTGTAGCAGGAAAAAACAAACCGGAAAACTTGTGGGAGCAAAATAAAGAACTGTACTTCTTTAATTTCTAAATAACCGAAAATAATATTTTTAGAATGGAACTTTCCATGTAACGTGTATAATCAGTCGATGAATACTTTAATTAGATGCTCAGTTACATTTTATATTAATGCAACAATTTCAGAATAGTTATTTCCCTTCTGCTCATTAACACCCTGATTTTCTCATTTGCAAAGGTCTGTTTAGAATTTTTAAGCGAATAAACAAGAGTATGCAATATTTACTGCTTTAGCGCAGCTCTCTTACCATGTCCCATTTACTGGTCCAACTTAGAAATGTGTCTATGTTATAAGAAAAGCATAACTAAGCTAACACTTCGAAGTTGATCTAATTACTTTTACTGCCAATTTTCAGTCCAGTGAAAAATTATTTCCGTTTTAATTACTTCCAGTGCGAGATACTGTAAATCAATCGTGCATCTGACAGTCCTATAGGCTGTATAGTTCTTTAGCGTCAGCTGCATCTTTATTTACTCCTCCCGGGATACCGGGAGGAGAACGGAAAATAATCAGATAACAGATACAGACAGAAATTAGGGGAATACTTGTAAGTTGTGAATAAATGCCGAATATACAAACTCTGTGAAAAACTGTAGTCCTCCGTCCTATATGAAACTACAAAAAAGAATCATTTCCTTTATTTCTAAAAAGTAAATCGAAATTTCAGCAACGTTCTTCTTAATTATGACTGGCATCCGTTAAAATAAAAGATGAGAATTAACAACAGCCATATAACATCTACATTTACTGAAAATAGTGGAATTACCTTCCCATTAAAGTCTCCGAAAATAACCATGTTGTCACAAAATTCTCCCGTGAAGAACATCCTCAGTCCTTATGCAGCGTAAATGCTACATCCAGTTTTTACTTTTTGCTAGCTCAGAGAATAAACTATACTCGCTGTGTCCAATCGTGGGATACGCTTCACAGCATGCGCTTTCCGTGCATAATTTGTTTTCGTTTCTGCATGTTCCCAGTAGGTGACAGCATCCGCTTGAAGGAAACTGTTTACCACACTTTCAGCATTGCCTTTGGGAAACAAAGGTAGTTTCCATTTGTTTTCAGTAGTTTATACTGTAGTGTGTTTAGAATATGCTGTACGGTGCTAATTTATTCTACACGATCGAGTAAGAGATCGACTCATCATAACAAAAGAGCGATATTTTTTTTCATTGCAGCACATATTCGATAGTCATGTGGCATTGTACTCATAAATATTAGATTGTTAATTCTGAGATTGAGTGCTGTATATATTTCAGGTATTTTTTAACAAATAGTATTCACTTTGTACATGCCCTAAAAACTGATGAGACACACCAATTTTTAAATTAAATATTGTAGTCGTATTCTGTCCCGCAACAATGCATTGACCACCAATATAAACTTTTCCTCAGTGCTGAGGAGGCAAAGTAGCGCGGTTGGCATTTGCTTGGTTCCATTGCCTGTCTGGCAGTCTTCTTTAATGGTCCTGTATCACTGGCAGCTTCAGCAGAGAGGTACGCAAAATGTTTTCAGATTCTCATAAGTCAACGTATACTTTTAAGAACGGGAAAGAGAACGAAATGCAAATTACTTGTTTACTTAATAAACCCCAAGGGAATGAAATTGTGATCTGAAAAAGGAAAACAGTCTAATTGTCCTCTTCCCTTAACGACAGTAATACAATTCAACATCAGCATACAAACAATGGTCTCTCTCTTCTCTCTCAGAAAACTGATAAAAATTTATTTGAAGTCATCAGTGTTTCGTTTAGTTTGGTGCGATTCCAGTACTGTGCTATTTTTCATATCTACTGAAATGCTATATGCAGCTTTCTGTGTAGTGTGTTTTGCACGTTCTGTTGTTCGGCTGACAACGGTATTATTTCCCTCTACTTCTCCTTAAGTGCCATCAATTACAGTCTATGTACTTCGCAAAGAACCACCGGGGTAGAGATATATTGTTTTTAGGCGTCACTTTGCCACAGTGTGCTGCAGGGCTAAATCCATAGGTGGAATATGACACAACTGTTATTTGCCCGCATCTCGAGGTCGTGCGGTAGCGTTCTCGCTTCCCACGCCCGGGTTCCCGGGTTCGATTCCCGGCGGGGTCAGGGATTTTCTCTGCCTCGTGATGGCTGGGTGTTGTGTGATGTCCTTAGGTTAGTTAGGTTTAAGTAGTTCTAAGTTCTAGGGGACTGATGACCATAGATGTAATAAATCCACTGACAGCCCCAGCAGCAAAACAGAGTTTTTTCCAAACGCCCAAGAACATATTCCTCCAAAGCTTTCCGATACTGTATAGGTTTCAACAAATATGCGATGAACACTTCATTCACCACCATTTCATAGTAGGTAGGACGTTCAAATATGGTCGACAGTATCAGACTATAATAGAAAATACTAGTAGGTGGACCGATAAGAGACAGTTAACTTCCAGCACAGCGACTTTCGGCTTTTGGCAAGATCAATGTGTGTGTGTGTGTGTGTGTGTGTGTGTGTGTGTGTGTGTTGTGAGTTTTTTTTTTTTTCAAGTTCACAGGCTTTATTTATGAAAACATACAGTCGCATCAGTAATAAAATTTACAGTTTCACACACATTGTGTCCTGTATACCTTACGTAAATTGCCTCATCAGGACCAAGCCTACATGTAACATGTGTTGTTACTACAAAAGGCATATTAGCATTAAAATAGGATGTATCTATGTTTTTATTAAAGACTTCAGAAACATTAAAAGTACGATACGTAATTACATCACGATAACTGAAACCTTCAAGTCCGCCAATTTCAGAAATACTTCCATAGCGAACGATAGCAACGGTCACCAATGGTACCATGACAGAACACTTCAGTTTTATTAATAGTGTAGTTCAGTACAGTTCCTACAAAAACACACGTCCATCCACTGCCGTAAAAGACCTCGTACCTTCAATTTCACTTTATTCTTGGTAAGCATATTCCCTGTAACGAATGACAAACTATCAGTTGCTTATGTACACTAGCCGTCTCTCTCTCTCTCTCTCTCTCTCTCTCTCTCTATTTCCCTCTCAAAATGTTGAAATGTGTGTGAAATCTTATGGAGCTTAGCTGCTAATGTCATCAGTCCCGAATCTTACACACTACTTAACCTAAATTGTCGTAAGGACAAACACAAACACACACCCATGCCTGATGTAGGACTCGAACCTCCGCCGGGACCAGCCGACTGCAGCGCCTGAGACCGCTCGCCTAATCCCGCGCGGTCTCTTTCTCTCTCTGTGGAAATATGTACAGGGTGAGGAGCTGAGCCCAAAGGAAATACGAGGGCCATTCTGAAATTAAACAACGTCTATTTTCGCAAGATTAAATCAATAGGGAAAGTTCAAAATTGTGCTGGACGAGGAGCCGAACCTGGATCTCCTGTTTAGCAGCCTGATACACTGGCCACTGTGCCATCCGGACACAACGTCAGCGCAGCTGCACATATTACCCTAGCGCAACTCCTGTCAGATCCAAATTCTCAACTTTGCCACACCAGGCTCGAACTCTCACGGGATTCGCCGAAATGCCGCACGTAATGAGAATAATGGGGGAGGGGCACTGGCGCAGGGGTCAGTGCATCTTCCTAGTAAGTGAGAGACCCAGGTTCGAATTCTGGTCCGGTACAAATTTTCAACTTTCCCCATTCGTTTAAATCAGTGCCCACTGGCAAATAATGTCATTAATTCCTTTGTGTTTTCATATTTTGATATCTTAAAAAATGGCTCTAAGCACTATGGGACTTAACATCTGTGGTCATCAGCCCCCTAGAACTTTAAACTACTTAAACCTAACTAACCTAAGGACATCAGACACATCCATGCCCGGGGCAGGATTCGAACCTGCGACTGTAGCCGTCACGCGGTTGCAGACTGAAGCCCCTAGAACCGCACGGCCACACCGGCCGGCTTGATATCTTAGATATACCTCTTGTCCTCTTTAAGATCCTTGTCGTTTCCGTAGTGCTTTTCGCCCAAAAAATTCTCGATGTGCAAAAGTTGATCAGTCGGGGCTGAGTCCTGGCTTATAAAGTGCTATTAGGGGGATGTTCAACAAGTTTTCCCACTTAAACTGCTTAAACTGCCAAAGCTAATCCTTCATCAGCGCAGCAGAATGTGGGTGGCTTTATCGTGAAGCAGCACAATGTCATGAACAAAAATCCAGCCGTTTGTCCAGTCGCTGGAAAGACTGACAGTAGACCCATGCATTTATGGTCAGTCCTCCCATTTCTCGACACCAGTAACAATGTAGTCCAAACACTCGTCATCCTAGTCGCAGTGTTCATCTGTCAAAAATCGATGTAACCACCGGGAACATCTTTCACTAAGCGAACAGTATTACGTTTAAAAAATGTGTACCTTGAGGCAAAAATAATTGCATGTGCGCAAATAGCAATATTTGAGAATGAAAGAACTTAGCGACTTCCAAGAAACTTAGGACATAATTTTAAACCTCCCCTAAAGTTTATATCGCTTACGTGCTTAAAGTCAAATATTTAACATTAACTCATTCTCAAAGTAATAAGATCTTTGAGGCTGTTTTATACACGGAAGTTCGATTCTTTAAAGAATGGGGTTTTACTGGTACTTTTCTCTACTCCGAATCACAACTGACTATTTGACAGAGAACTGACCGTGACATTTATGGAAAGCAAAAGTTCAGCGCATCAGTTGTCAGATTTCTGTCCCGCTGAATAATTTTCTAATTCTTTTATTTGTGGTCGTCAGTCGCAATTGAACATCAGATTGATCATCATGGCTATTCGTTCATCTGCCATTAAACATGATGTGTCCAGAATTCTGGAAACATCCCCCAGGCTGTGGCTAAGCCATGTCTCCGCTATATCCTTTCTTTCAGGAGTCTAGTTCTGCAAGGTTCGCAGGAGAACTTCTGTAAAGTTTGGAAGGTAGGAGACGAGATACTGGCAGAAGTAAAGCTGTGGGTACCGGGCGTGAGTCGTGCTTCGGTAGCTCAGTTGGTAGAGCACTTGCCCGCGAAAGGCAAAGGTCCCGAGTTCAAGTCTCGGTCGGGCACGCAGTTTTAATCTTCCAGGAAGTTTCATATCAGCGCACACTCCGCTGCAGAGTGAAAATCTCATTCTGCATACTTCCAGTATTTGTAATAGCTGTCCTTACACTCTAAAGGTAAGTAGGAATCGGAATACGAAATCTGTATAATTAAACAGCTGACAGAAACTGAGCGGCAAAGTCCACGGGGAAGGGAAGAAAACTAACTCACGAGGTCATTCAAGCAAATTAAGTAAACGGCTTCAAATCGGACATTATGACAGTGCCGCTCTTGTGGGGTTAGGGTAATGCGTACTGGAAGCCAAATAACTTATGATTAAACTGTCGACTGCCAGAGTATGATTTAAAATGAGATCCACTGTTCTTTGACTGAAAACTTGTCTACTCCTACCTCATCACTAACATCTTTGCTGCCAAAACTCAAAAAATTGCTCTGAGCACTATGCGATATAACTTCTGAGGTCATCAGTCGCCTAGAACTTAGAACTAGTTAAACCTAACTAAACTAAGGACATCACACACATCCATGCCTGAGGCAGGATTCGAACCTGCGACCGTAGCGGTCGCTCGGTTCCAGACTGTAGCGCCTAGAACCGCACGGCCACTCCGGCCGGCGCCAAAACTCACCAGCATTAAGATGCGGGAAGATGGCCAGCAACTTCAGCAACTGCAGAAGGCATTTGCAATGCAAGTGCTGTCCATGGACTTGACAGACGTTGAATCTCTCGCCTCGGTCACCACGAAGCCAAAATTTCTGCTAATGCTCGGTCCAACCAAGAGTACCGCTTTGCTTCCTTCCGTGTCTTGATAACTAGAATTTCTCTGTTTCGGGTCTCGAACAAGAGAGTCTTACCAAGACGACGCTTCTCTGAGCCCTCCGTGGAAAGACTGTCAAAAACTGTTACTTGTACAATCAAACAGGACGTTAGAAAACCACCAATTAGAGGAAACGTACGAAAGATATCCCTCTCTCTTCCGAAAACGTTATTACTTGAACCAGTCTCTTAATATATCAGTTAAAAAAATTTACATCAAACCCCCCCCCCCCCCCTGGGAGAATGGCGGAAGCCCTGACTAACGCGAGAGAACTAGCGTTTCCTCCTCTACGAATGGCGACACCTGTTTTCACGTTCTGGCTAATTATTAAGACAATGTCCAATCAACAAGTGCTCCGTTTCCTGGATCAAAAGTTCGGATTGATGACTTCCAAGTATTAGCATCATGGAAGCGCTGGTGAAATTCAGGAGTAGGTCTAATGTGCAAAATAGCACTCCACGTTCACGGAAGGTCCTATTTCCAGTACTAACTACTGCCCAAATTTTCCAAAAGCATCCCTTTCGGTTCGCAGGGCTGGATCCCCAATATGATGTATTCCTGAATGGATCTAATATGTACGCAGTTGCCCTCCTCCAGCCTCTTCAAGATATTGTCTGAACCCGTCAGAGCTGCTCGGAATAGCTGGACACGTTCTGTGGGGTCGCGGCTGCGGCACTACACACGATACGGAGAAGTACCAAAGCGGGCTTATTGCGCGTGTGAGTGCTCTCTTGCGACCACTGCAAGTGGTCCAGATCCTCTGGACACGGGCCTGTACTCGGCAATACGCCGCCATTCGCAATACTGAGACCACTCACGCGCGTAACTTTCCGGACAGTAACGTCCAGGTAAAGGCTGGTCCCACAACTCGACGCAGCCAAAACGAGCCAGATACCACAGACAAACATGTACGTAATTAATGGAAAATATTTTATTAGAGGGAAATTGTAACTTCAGCAATCATCATGTAAGATTCAGCTGCATATCCAAACCCTCATTCTACTAACACAGAAAAGAAAGAAATTTCTCTATCGCTCGATTGAACGACTGATGCTCTTAATAAATATGAAGCCGACACACTGGCTCTAACCTGATGCCTTTCAAAGCAGACAATGAAGGACCATTTGCACTAGCGCCAACGATTAGGAAGGTCCATGACACGACGGTTGAGGGTAGGGGTAAAATTTCATGGCTCATCCCATCAAAACGACGTTTACTTTTGGAATGACCTTCGCATACCAAAAACGAATAAATATATCGAGGAACGATTCTCGAATTTATGGCGAATAGCCTGGTGAATTTTCTGATGTGTGAAAGTAATTTTTGAACTTTGTAGTTGCCGAATTATGACAGATACTTTTTGAAAAAGAGAGTGTATCATTGTACTGTTTTTGGCGGCAATGTAAAGAGCCCTAGAAGATGAAACTGCGTAACAAGTGTGGAACTTGATCAAATAGTAACAAGACAGTAGTACTACAACGTACTCTCCTGCCATTAGGGAAAGAGGTCCTAAAGTCCGCCTTCTGTACCAAATATAAGCTAATGTATGTGCCCGTGCTTTGCTGTCATAGGGATCAGACAACTTTCTTATGAAGCTATTCAGATTTTCACAATGTACACAACAACTGAAAAAGTACGTATAGTTATCATTTATGGCCATGTCGCCAAATTCTTAGAACAGAACTGACAGCTACCCTGATAGTGCTTAACCTTCACAACCTGTCGTTCCAAAAATTATTTTTTAACGGGACTGTAAATGTGAAAAATAAAACACACCAAGCAAAAGCAGCAGCATCAGCTGAACGAAATGCAACTAACATTTTAACAGCGTAACTCACAGTTCACATGTCTCTACGAAGCAACTTGAATGTGTGAATGGGATTATTAAAAGGAGTGTTCCGAAAATATTATATTCCAAAGCATTTCATGCTTTCCATAATCCCTCCAATAACATATTCATGGCAGCGACTTTCAAAATGGGTTACTGTTTCCGACTGCTATCTACAAAAACTGCAAAATGATGTGGCGTTTCGAAATGTGATTTTGTTTATGTGTGAAGCGTTGTTGACAAACGATGAGTAAATATATATTTGCAATAAGGACAACTGGTCAGCTACAAATTCTCGCTGGCTGTATTGATATTTAGAGAAACACAAAACGGTTTGCAGTCTCATCAGGGTTAATACCTCTGGAGTTTAATCTGTGGAGAAAGTTAAATGCGGTCATTCTGCGACAAAGCAAGGAAAGAAAAAGAAATCGAGCATGTTTTTTTTTTATAGAAACCAGGTAAATCCTACATCACTAAGGGAGTTGGTATCCCACTCTAGGATGAAACATTTTAATCTCAGCCATGACATGATTCATTTCTTAACTCGCCACGGGCCATACTCCATGTATTTTCTGCTTATTAAACACGGTCAGGAGACTGGAAGTGCCTATAAAGAGAGAGAGATAGTGAGAAATACAGAGGGAGAGAAAGAGAGAGAACGCAGAGCACATACACCTACATTACGACCATTCGCAGCATGGAAGACGACTAGAGTGCACGCACGATGACTCTTCACAATATCACTTAGTTCTCAACTATAGTGCAGAGCGCTACATTAGGTGTACTTGCAACAACAAGAGTGCAGACAACAGACAGAGGTGACAAATGACTCCAAAGGTAACAATAGAAGTGGTAGCAGATCACAGGACGGAGGCACAAGAAGATGTACCAACATAGAATGACTAAATGGGAAGTACGAATATAGACGAAGTGATATACGGGGTTGCTATAAATCATTCATTCTTTCTCAGTGCTCTATATTTTCCAACGTTTTACGTGTATAAATATAGTTGATGCATGAGCAGAAACGTAAACTCACCAAGTTTCGATTTTGCACTCTACTAATGTTCTATGCTACCCTTCTGAACTCTCGACTTACGTCCAAGTCGTAGTCAGACTCGTTGCACACCTTACCAAAATCCTGCATTGATGCATTCTCTGAGTGGTTCCAGTGTTTTTGGCAGTGGGGGTCATAAACACGGTCCTTAATTTACCCTCAAAGGAAAGGGAGTTGGGCGAGGCGGCGTGGGGAGGCCAAGTGAACAGAGCCGCATCACCTTCACCTCTATACCCTGCGGAGGTTCGTCGTTTAGGTAGCGTCAAACATTGATGCTCCAATGAGAGGATGGCCCGGAATGTTTGAAGATGAAATTATCGGAATCAGCAGTCAGTTGCGGAAACAAACACAACCGCCACGTGTCAAGTAAAAGGCATTCATCACAGTTTTCTCACAGAAGAAGTACTGACAGTACAGTTTCGGCTGTGACACTGCACAGAAAACATAAACCCTGTGGCGAATCTCGTTCATGAGCTACAATTACTTGAGGATGTTCACTGTGACATTGTGGCAATTAAGAGATAAATGGAAGGTTGGTAAATGGAAGGTTGCTTCGTCGCTGAATATCAGCGCAGAGCCAAAAATGTTCTTCCTCAAGTGCTTCCTGCATTTTGATACAAAACTGAAGGCGCCGGCCATAATCTCCCGGTTTTAACTGTTGCACGATCTGCAGACAGTACGGTTTGAAATTTAACTGCCGTCACAAACTTCTTCACACAGTTTTCTGCGGAACGGCAAGTTCGCGGCTTGCGCATGCCGTCTATTTTTTGGACGGCGTACGAAACTTTGCCTCACCCTCTCCACGGTTGTATCTGGTGCTCTTGGTCGACCGCTAATTTTTTTGCTTACAGAGACAGCCAGTGTTCCTAAATGCTCGACACCATCGCGCAATACTGTGGCTGTTCTTTTAACTAATTCCTTCCGAATGCACGCTGCATTGTTTGCAACACACAAATATCTCGCATAATCTAGTATATAGAAACTCTTTTGTTTCTTTGTCGTCATTTTGTCAAGGCCCCGTACCCGCAACGACAAGTGGTGGGGAAAATGGTAGGTTGGTGAGTTTATGATTCCAAATATGCATCAACCATACTTGTACATGTAATGCTTTGCAAAATACAGAACTTTGAAAACAAGTAAATCATTTATAGTAAACCTGTATTATAACTGCCAACTACGAAACGCAGGTAAATCCTATGTCCTACACATACTGACCAGAAGCTAGAACAGTAAAATCATGAACGGGTCATAATGAAACATGACTGGTGACTTCCAGAATGAGATTTTCACTCTGCAGCGGAGTGTCCGCTGATATGAAACTTCCTGGAAGTTTAAACCTGTGTGCCGGAGCGAGCCTCGAACTCGGGACCTTTGCCTTTCGCGGGCAAGTGCTTTACCAACTGAGCATCCGAAGCACGACTCACACCCCGTCCTCACAGCTTCACTTCTGCCAGTACGTCGTCTCCTGCTTTCCAAACTTTACAGAAGCTCTCCTGCGAACCTGCAATATCCTTTCTTTCAGGAGTGTTAGTTCTGCAAGGTTCGCAGGAGAGCTTCTGTAAAGTTTGGAAAGTAGGAGACGATGCACTGGCAGAAGTGAAGCTGTGAGGACGGGGCGTGAGTCGTGCTTGGGTTTCTCAGTTGGTAGAGCACTTGCCCGCGAAAGGCAACGGTCCCGAGTTCGAGTTTCGGTCCGGCACAAAGTTTTAATCTGCCAGGAAGTTACATAAATGGTGACTGTCACTGAAGGATCACAAAAAAAGTGTACATTAGACAGCGATATTAAACTGGAAGAAAGAAAGAAAAATGTAGAAATGGGAGTCGGCACATATTTCCGTGCAGAGTAGATGGAAAACAGAACCTAATCTACATGTAGGATCACAACATCTGAGGGTGAGAGGTTGGAAGTATTGCTGAACTCCTCACCGTCGGATGGCGAATAGCAGTACAGTGGCTGTGCAGGAGAGAGAGGCCTTCCAGTTATATAAAGCTGTAACTTTCTTAAAACATTATATAAATACATCTAGACACGGTAGAGCTACTGGAGTGTTACCCAGTTAACAAAGCTCCTCTATCAGAAAAATGCGGAAAAAACTGTCTATCGGGATAGAACCAGTGGTTCGGCGTGTAATCCCAATGATTTGGTGCTTGTACGATGCTTGTGATTTGCGGATAAAACCGATTATATCAAAAAAAGATAAAAAAATCATCAAAAGATGCACCACTCTGGAACTTAAACACAGTGCGCATTACGCGTGTACCACAGCATGAGACCGGTCCACCTTTTTAGCATAGCTCCAGTGAGCTACTTCGAATGAATTCAGATTTCCCCCCGTATTTATGGCTTATTACAATTTCCCCCTCTTAACTTTTTCCAGCCAAACGTTAGAATTTCCCATCGTTTTAAATAGGGTAAGTGATCTGCTTCGCCAAGATGAATTTTTACGGAGGAAAATGAGTTACTTCTGTTATCTTTTTCCAGGCGGAAATCGAGCTACACTGCATGGCTAGGAGCTGGGGAAGTGGGGACCGAAAGTGATGCAGTTCCTTCTCTAAATCCTCGCACAAATGAAAAAATGGCTGACATCGAAATAAGTGTCCAAGGAATAGAAAAGCAACTGGAATCACTCAACAGAGGAAAGTCCACTGGACATGATGGGATACCAATTCGATTCTACACAGAGTACGCGAAACATCTTGCCCCCCTTCTAACAGCCGTGTACCGCAAGTCTCTAGAGGAACGGAAGGTTCCAAATGATTGGAAAAGAGCACAGGTAGTCCCAGTCTTCATGAAGGGTCGTCGAGCAGATGCGCAAAACTATAGACCTATATCTCTGACGTCGATCTGTTGCAGAATTTCAGAACATGTTTTTTGCACGCGTATCATGCCGTTTCTGGACACCCAGAATCTACTCTGTAGGAATCAACATGGATTCCGGAAACAGCGCTCGTCTGAGACCCAACTCACTTTATTTGTTCATGAGACCCAGAAAATATTAGATACAGGCTCCCAGGTAGATGCCATTTTCCTTGGCTTCCGGAAGGCGTTCGATACAGTTCCGCAATGTCGCCTGATAAACAAAGTAAGAGCCTACGGAATATCAGACCAGCTGTGTGGCTGGACTGAAGAGTTTTTAGCAGACAGAACACAGCATGTTGTTGTTAATGGAGAGACGTCTACAGACGTTAAAGTAACTTCTGGCGTGCCACAGAGGAGTGTTATGGGACCTTTGCTTTTCACAATATATATGAATGACCTAGAACATAGCGTCGGAAGTTCCATGCGGCTTTTCGCGGATGATGATGTAGTATACAGAGCATTAGAAAATTGGAGCGAAATGCAGAAAGATCTGCAGCGGATAGGCACTTGGTGCAGGGAGTGGCAACTGACCCTTAACGCAGACAAATGTAATGTATTGCGAATATATAGAAAGAAGGATCCTTTATTGTATGATTATATGATAGCGGAACAAACACTGGTAGCAGTTAATTCGGTAAAATATCTGGGAGTATGCGTGCGGAACGATTTGAAGTGGAATGATCATATAAAATTAATTGTAGGTAAGGCGGGTACCAGGTTGAGATTCATTGGGAGAATCCTTAGAAAATGTAGTCCATCAGCAAAGGAAGTGGCTTACAAAACACTCGTTCGACCTATACTTGAGTATTGCTCATCAGTGTGGGATCCGTACCAGGTCGGGTTGACGGAGGAGATAGAGAAGATCCAAAGAAGAGCGGCGCGTTTCGTCACAGGGTTATTTGGTAAGCGTGACGGCGTTACGGAGATGTTTAATAAACTCAAGTGGCAGACTCTGCAAGAGAGGCGCTCTGCATCGCGGTGTAGCTTGCTGTCCAGGTTTCGAGTGGGTGCGTTTCTGGATGAGGTATCGAATACATTGCTTCCCCCTACTTATACCTACCGAGGAGATCACGAATGTAAAATCAGAGAGACTGGAGCGCGCACGGAGGTTTTTTGACAGTCGTTCTTCGGCGAACCATACGCGACTGGAACAGGATAGGGAGGTAATGACAGTGGCACGTAAAGTGCCTTCCGCTACACACCGTTGGGTGGCTTGCGGAGTATAAATGTAGATGTAGATGTGATAGCCATTTGTGTAAGATGAACTGTCACGGTACGAATCGAAACGTGTTATTTAGAGATTAATGCGTAATCTCCTTGATAAGGCGGTAGCCTCTTCGGCGCACCACATTCAGCTTTGTAAGAACCGCACCTTCCTCGCGAAGTATTGTCTGGCAGAGCGGAAAGTGTTCGTGACGGCGCGGCGGCAAGGCACTATAAGCCCAGAGCACTGACAGGTGGTGGAACGTTCACGTCGTCTTACTCGATGTAACGTGTTTCTTTTCTGCAGCGGAAGCGCGTTCCCCAGACAAATATTTACTCTCCGTTCAGTCACGTACGTCCCACCGTAATTCGCTCCAGGCATTGTGCAGGCAAGTTAGTACATTGCACTTTTTTGCCGCTCGCGATTGGCCGAGCGGTCTAAGGCGCTGCAGTCACGGACTGTGCGGCTGGTCCCGGCGGAGGTTCGAGTCCTCCCTCGGGCATGGGTGTGTGTGTGTTTGTCCTTAGGATAATGTACGTTAAGTAGTGTGTAAGCTTAGGGACTAATGACCTTAGCAGTTAAGTCCCATAAGATTTCACACACATTTGAACATTTCTTTGCACTTTTTTGGGCGCACCTACGATTTAGTGGAAACTTGG
Source organism: Schistocerca serialis cubense (assembly GCF_023864345.2). Classification (NCBI taxonomy): domain Eukaryota; kingdom Metazoa; phylum Arthropoda; class Insecta; order Orthoptera; family Acrididae; genus Schistocerca; species Schistocerca serialis. Next base: position 1,062,487,842 of record NC_064638.1, on the reverse strand, counting down.
CCGTGTTCTAGCGTTAACGCACGTCTACGTCTCGCGATAGAAAGAATAGTCTCAGGAAGGTAAGCAAATGCCAACATGTAATGATTTGCTGATGTCGCTTTCTCTGTATCTCCTCCTGAGGGTAAGATGAATCATAACTGTCCACGGAACCTCTCACGTCTTTTGTTTCTGTCATATTTTTAGCCTTAAATCAACCGAAAATGTAAATCCGAGGCACAGTCTGAAGAACTCCGGAGGGTGTAGATACTGAACGCAATTTTTTGCTCAATAGTGTCCACTCCAAATCATACCCTAGCTGTTGTGCTCATAATTCCTTTCCCTGATCTCTGCCCCTCTGTCTCCTTCTCCCATCGTTAGCCATCAGTCCTACCCCTTCCCTACCACAGTCCAGAGAAGTAAATATTAGCCTACATTAGTAACGATATTAACAGTAAATACAATGTACTAACAAATCTACTGAGCACATGAATTTTCTTATTCATCAGCGAACTGCACACGAAGTGGCGAGCTGGACTGATTTACAGTCGGAATGAATGATATTAACGCTTTGCGCACGGAAGAACCGTTCATTGTCTGTGGGTCAAATAATAACGAGCAAGGCGGAATAGAATTATTATTAAGTGGGAATTTGTAAACATACACAAAATCAACAAAGGTTTTAAGTGCGCTAAAGTACAAATGTGAACTCAGCACACTCGTAAAATGTTCTAGAAATTTGTGAAAAACTAAATAACTGCAGATTTTAGACTTCGGTCGGTACTACCAAATGGTAAGTACGAGGGCTATTCGGAAAGTAATTCCAATGGAACTCACTGTGAAAGCCAAAAATGTTTTATTTGCAATACTTAGCTACACTTTACAGCTACATCTCTACACAGTCCTCGCTCCTACTTAGACCTTTTTCATAGCCTTGTACCAACTTTCCAATACCCTCGTCATAGCAGGCTGCTGCCTGTGCTTTCCACCAATTCTCTACTCTTGTCTCCAGCTTGTTGTCTGTGCCAAAATGTTGTCTCTATACCGTGCAGTTCATGTGACAAGAGATGAAACTCAGGGCGCGCCAGTTGCGGGCTGTGGTGTGGGTGATCAAACGCTTCCCATCGAAAACGCTGCAGGAGCATCTTCATTGCCCCTGCAGGGTGCGACCGATACTTGTCATAAAGAAAGAAAAGCGTGACATTTACGTTGTTTGCGCTGCGCAACATACGGCGAAATCTCTCACCAGACCCTCATTCTTGGTGGGAGGCAATATTTTCTAGGAATCTTTACGTCCTCACTGTGCGCTCAGAATTGTGAAGAGCGACGTGTCACGATCTACGAGCGTACTAGAGACACAAACCAACACATCTATTCACCAGATTTTCACAGTGGTTTCCATTTCGCAACCAATCAGAACTTACTTTCTGAATAGCTCCCTTACCTACAGTATACAGTATGATTTAGTTGCACTGTCCCTCTCAGATATTTTCTAAGTCGTTGAAGATACTGTAGTTCTGCCAACACCGACATGAATTGTGAAGCCATTTCTAAACGCATACATCTCTTTTCGTAGCTGTAGCTGTATCAGTTACCATCCGTATCAACTTATCATTGAAATGGAATTACATCAATTCATGCATCTAGTATTGTAGTTCGAAGAGAGACGAATTCAACGGTGGTTTACTCTCCAAAATCCGACTTGTAATCTCTAAGAGACTGCAAATATTTATGACTTAGGAGTTATCAGTTTTGGCCATTGAAAGCCATCACCATGTTATGTGGAAGTTCGTTTTGTTACACGGATCTGTCACATCAGGCCGACGGCACACTTCGACTTGTCGCAGCTAAGAAAGTCTCCTTACGAAACGTCAGAAGTGGAGAAAAGTTTAGTTTAAAACTGATAACGATTCACACTGGGCCAGAGAAGCCTGAACAGACTCTGGAGTAGAGATAGAGGCGGAGCGATTACGAGCCTAAACTCGGGTTGCATACTTTACAAATAAAGGCGCCGCTGTTACTCGTACATCAGTGCACTTACATGACTCTAAGCACTATGGGACTTAACATCTGAGGTCATCAGTCCCCTAGACTTAGAACTAAGTAAACCTAACTAACCTAAGGACATCACACACATCCATGCCTCAGGCAGGATTCGAACCTGCGACCTTAGGAGCCGCGTGGTTCCGGACTGAAGTGCCTAGAACCGCTCGGCGACAGTGGCCGGCTACATCAGTGAAAATGGGCTCTCTTTTTGTATATAAAAATGTGGATTTCAGGATGTGTACTTACAGGCATCTCAACAGTGCTTACGACAGTGTGTTTCGACAATTTCGAACGTTCCTTAGGGCAAGACTGTACCCTAGTACGAGTTACATGGGTTTAGAGTCGTCATGTGACACCGTGCAGGCGATTTTCTTGTCACTTGTGACGGTACGAAGACAAGGGCAACACAACACTCAATCCACGAGCGGAGAAAATCTCAGACAGGACCGGAAATCAAACCCAGGCCTCCGGTTATCAATACGCCGTGCCAACACAGCAAGTACGGTGGCGCACAATGGGATTTCTTATTTTGCACTGTAGCTACGCAATTGTGAGGAGTCTGAGAACTGTGGAGCAGGGGTCACTTCAGAGGCGGGCTGCTAGATTTGTTACTGGTAGGTTTGATCATCACTGCGAGTGTTACGGAAATGCTTCATAAACTCGGGTTGGAGTCTCTAGAGGGAAGGAGGCGTTCCTTTCGTGAATCACTACTGAGTAAATTTAGAGAACCAGCATTTGAGGCTGATTGCAGTACAATTTTACTGCCGCCAACTTATTTCGCGGAAAGACCACAAAGATAAGATAAGAGAGATTAGGGCTCGTACGGAGGCATATAGGCAGTAATTTTTCCCTCGTTGTGTCTGGGAGTGGAACAGGGAGAGAAGATGCTATTTGTGGTACGAGGTACCCTCCGCCACGCACCGTATGGTGGATTGCGGAGTATGTATGTAGATGTAGATGTACTCGTCGACTCGTTCTCTCCTACTGAAGCGCGCAGGGGTGTAAGCTAGTCGTGACTTCTTATTAGTAAGGATGATGGTTACACGATTTTGCTACTGTAAAGTAGCGCTGACAATAATTACAGAAACCAGTACCTGTATGTTAGAAGTACTGACTCTGGCTGTTGAAACACTTGTCCCTCTTGACACAAGTTGGTGAATGGCTGTCTCATAAAATTCCCAGGGCTGTGATGTTAACCAGTTCCTCACGTACAGCTGGATGAGTGCAGAAAAGGTTATGCTGACGTTCTTCTTTGACCAAGATGGCCCCCTTCTGTTTAAAAAAATGGTTCAAATGGCTCTGAGCACTATAGGACTTAACATCTATGGTCATCAGGCCCCTAGAACTTAGAACTACTTAAACCTAACTAACGTAAGAACATCACACACATCCATGCCCGAGGCAAGATTCAAACCTGCGACCGTAGCGGTCACACGGTTCCAGACTGAAGCGCCTAGAACCGCACGGCCACGCCGGCCGGCCCCTTCTGTTTCACTTCCTGCAGCACGGGACAGCAGTGAATGTCCAGCGTTACCCGCAAACCTCAGCCACCCTTCGCCATGCGATCAAATCAAAACGACCAGGAACTCTCACACGTGGGGTCATTCTACTCCACGACAATGCAAAGCCTCATACGGATAACACAATCGCGGCACTCCTGCAGAAATTCAAATTGGAGGTTCTCGGTCACCTTCCATACAGCCCGGACCTCTCTCCCTGTGATTACGCCATTTTTGGTCTCCTTAAAAAGTCTATGTGGGGCAAACGATTCGTCTTGGACGACGACGTCCAGCTGTAGGTGCGGAACTGGTTAACATCGCAGCCCCTGGGAATTTTATGAGAGAGCCATTCACCATCTTGTGTCACAGTGGGACAAGTGTCTCAACATCTAACGTACAGGTACTGGTTTCTGTAATTATGCCTCTGGCTCGTTTCTTTTTGCACGCCCATCGACAAATAATCGCGCTATTTCTGTATTGATTTAGTCCTGACAATTTGCTAACAACGAGTTGTGTAGCTAATCACCTGTTACGTCTGCCACAGACGCCCCCTGCCTGGCAGACTACACTCAAGACACCCCTGTGTACCATATAACATACACAAGCACTTGCAGGCGCAACCAAGAGGAAAACAATTTTTCAAAACAAACAGAACTTGCTAGAGACTAATGCGAACCTTTTTCTGCAGAGGTCGCCTCACAGATTGGAGTACTACGCCGGCCTCCGCCGGCTTTATAAGGCCAGCGCAGCAGCAGTACGGCCAGTTCCTCGCCCAGCTAGGACCAGGTCCGACGGACCTCACCGACGCTCTTGATGAATGGTCGTCTACAAGTTAATTGTTTTTCTGTGTATATAGTGATTGTTCGAGAAGTGTAGTTCAGTTTCAATAAACGACATTGTACTGAGTATTCTACAATACTGACAAGGGAACCTCCGCATTGCACCCCCGTCAGATTTAGTTATAAGTTGGCACAGTGGATAGGCCTTGAAAAACTGAACACAGATCAATCGAGAAAACAGGAAGAAGTTGTGTGGAAGTATGAAAAAAATAAGCAAAATATACAAACTGAGTAGCCCATGCGCAAGATAGGCAACATCAAGGATTGTGTAAGCTCAGGAGCGCCGTGGTCCCGTGGCTAGCGTGAACAGATGTGGAAGGTGAGGTCCTTGGTTCAAGTCTTCCCTTGATGAAAAGTTTAACTTTTTATTTTCAGACAATTATTATCTGTCCGTCCGTCCGTTCGATGCGATCACTTTTTTGGGAGTGATTATCACATCCACAAGAAAACCTAAATCGGGGCATGGTAGAAGAGTCTTTTTACCCATTCGCCAAGTGTACAAGTTAGGTGGGTCGACAACATATTCCTGTCATGTGACGCACATGCCATCATCAGTGTCGTATAGAATATATCAGACGTGTTTTCCTGTGGAGGAATCGGTTGACCTTTGACCTTGCGATCAAGTGTTTTCGGTTCCCATTGGAGAGGCACGTCCTTTCGTCTACTAATCGCACGGTTTTGCGGTGCGGTCGCAAAACACAGACACAAAACTTATTACAGTGAACAGAGACGTCAATGAACGAACGGACAGATAATAATTGTCTGAAAGTAAAAAATTAAACTTTTCACTCGAGGGAACACTTGAACCAAGGACCTCTCGTTCCGCAGTTGCTCACGCTGACCACAGGACCACAGCGCTCCTGAGCTCACACCAGCCTCGATGTTGTCTATCTTGCACATGGACTACTCAGTTTGCATATTTTGCTTATATTTTTCATATTTCCACACAACTTCTTCCTGTTTTCTCGATTGATCTATGTTCAGTTTTTCAAGGCCTATCTACTGCGCCATCTTACAACTAAATCTGAGGGGGGTGCGATGGGGAGGTTCCCTTGTGAGTATTCCCCATCACCCATTTCTGTAAGTTATTTTAATAACTTATCACCATTTAGAGAAAGAACTTCATCCTCATGTCACATTTCCTGGTACTGTCATTATACATACTTTCGAGACATTACCGACAGTGTACGTCAACACAATTGCTAGACATTTTGTGAATAGATATTTTCTATACAAATTTACGTGTAAACAGAATAATATTCATTGCTAACCGATCAGTCGTTATACTGGAATATAACTTGCTTTTGTCAGTTAGGCAGGTCGTATATTGAGTGACATTTCAGCTTGCACTCGAGAATGGCTGTAAAGCCAAAACCGTGATTGTGTGAAATAAATGAATAGTAATTTACAGTTTAAGGTGAAAATTTCTTTCAAAACGGTTGCGTGTGTAGCGGGAATGCCGCGATTCCGCGGTTACACTGTACTTGCGAACTCGTGTCTCGCGCTCCTTTCTGAGCGAGTCGAGTCCACTGGCACGCGACAACAGACTCAGGTGACGACTGCAGCGGAGACGAGTCTACGAGGAGACAGAGACGGCTGGTCCTGAGATGACGTCACAGGACTCGCTGGTGAGGTTAAAGCGAGTATGCGGAGTTTATTTTTACTCATTACATTGGAAGGCAAGGATGTGGCATTTAAGGGTGAATAGTCAATTAATTACGGTAACAGTTCTGCTCTTATTTCTCCCAGAACCTTGAAACAAGGCATTCACACGTTGAAAACTAAATGGATATTAAAAACATGAATTGTGGTATAAAGACTGTTAAACAATAACTTCGCATTATCAGTTTAATGCCGAGATAAGTACTTACACTGGAAAATTACATCAAGTACACCAACTAAAACGAAACCTCTAAGAAATGTAGCCATAAAGGCTATTTGAAATTCCATTTATGTCAGGAAAGGTTCGAAATACCCACCGTCTGCAGTCACCGGTACAAGAACTTCTGAGCAGACTGAAGAAATTCCTAGAATATCGTCAAATCAGTCGAAGATCTAGGCGAACTGGTTACGCCTCCACTTCCTGTCCAACGACCAGTAAGAGCTGTGTGAGCGCTTTCACAGCCAAAAGGGAATTATGAGCCCGAGATCGATCGTGCTGGTACCACACACAGCCACGTATTTCGTGTGGTATTTCCGAAGTGCGCATCTTTTGTCCGTTAAGTTTTCTTCAGTGCTGTAAAGACCAATGACGCAGTCTCCAGCAATCCCGTAACGAATGATCGCACTCCACAATGTGGAGGGGATTCTCTGTAGCCTGCTAGCGCACGAAATGACCACGAGCTTCGGGCTTCATCCACGAGGTGAACTAAGTATTTTGAGTGTGCTATATTCAATTTAGATCGCCAGGATACTGATCCAAGACATTATCCAACGTAAGTAAAGAGGAGTTGTTGTTGTAATGTAATGTGAGAGAAAGTTAAGACTTGGATTTCCCTGGATATACGATATTTTATTTTTCACAATTGCAGCGACAGTTTTGTAGTGTGCTAAGCTACTACTCTGAGGTAGCAGATAAAAACAAGCATATTCCAATTTCTTGGAAAAACTTCTTTGCACCTTCCACATTAGCAGCTGGGAGGTTAGTGGTACTACCTATAAACGAGAAAGTGAGTGAATAGGTTTAATAAAAACCATCCAGCTAATACACATTCTCGCTTTTGTAATCATAAAGGAGAAAACTGTTATGCTAACTGCTATAAAGTAATTGTTGTGAAATGGCTTTTTCAGTTAACCTATTCGGTGAATAGATGTCATGCCGAGCTTTTTTCTGAAAATAAAGTTATAATCGGTCCCTCCGTGAGTGTAATGGCGTGCCGATCCACTACAGCTTACTTACATTACCAGCAACATACCCTTGTACTGAGCTGTGTTTGGAACTAAAAGGCGGTAACTGAATTTTTACATGACAAGAAAACGCCTGCAATCTGTTTACTGAAAGAAAAGAAATAATTACTTACAATGCATTTAATATTCCACTTCATTTGCACACATTCGTTAGTTACACTCTGTTGTAGGTTTATCGATGCTCAATGCTCTTTCCTTCTCAAAATTTTACAGAAAAGCTGTCCATAATCCAGGCGCAGCACATTTTATTTCTCCATCCAAAAAACCCGACAACATTGTTAAGAAAAGGAAATTAATCATGGAATTGATACATCGTTAAAAAAACTCACTGGCGCTGTTTAGGTTTGCACACTCAGGCACAGTTGTCACACTCATCGACAGCTCATTGTCCTCTCTATCGAGTTCTTCGTAATCCTGACAGATGGCACTTCTTTGTCCCACATTGTCTCTCTCGCTATCGCCATTGCTTGCGACATGAAAAACGAAATGAAACCCATTTTAACTATCGCTTCGTCTTTATCTACAAAATTTAAAACATTTTATTAAAATTACATTCCATTTGTGTGCTGCGAGGAATTATCTGCACTTGATGCGGTACAATAAACACGCTGCTTGTGAACGGAATCCGCGTGAAAGTATATACTCGAAAAAGTGTTACCTTACAAGCCTAATGACTCACGTTTCTTACATTCAGCTCCTCATAATTTGTAACGATAACTTCACCGGTAAGATTTCCTAGATGTAAGAAACTGTAGACCTGCTGCAGCATCGGGACCGAGCGACAGAATTCCATGCATCATTTACAATCCGTCTGGTTAACCTCACGGGGAAGAGGCACCTGATAGAGATGGACGCTGTTTGCGCGCAAAATGCGAACAATACTGGACTGACTTGTTCTAGAGGCGCAATTTCTCTGGCGTTAACACGTGAATTATGAATTATGAGCTAAAACTGGCAGAGCATCTATTTCCTTTGGGTCTCTCGTTGCAGGCTTATTTCTAACACCCAGCGCCGTACTCCGGCCATCTTCCAATAACAATTTTTTGCGTTTCCGCTGAATTTTCGTTTTTCTTGGAAACGACTGTTGTTATACTTCCGTGCTTACAGCTCGTATGCTCTCTCCGCATTTCTTCTGCACTCTCCATAAAAAAGTAACATATCTAATTTCTCATGGTTTGTGAAAGACAATTTTTTTCACACTAACCCTCACTCGACCCAAATGAACGACACCATTCGTAAACTGCATTTCCTCTGGGACTCTGGTATACCTATATCCAACATGACGTATGAGTATGAAATCACGAACTTACCTGTTAGACAGAAATTGATGTTGAAAATAGATAAGTCCTAAATTCCAAGGATTTACTCAGAAACCAGTAATCGTATTTTTCACAGGAAGTGCTACAGCTTTATCTGAAAAAGTAGAGCTGATACCGATATCTCTATAATTAACATAGTTATGGAAAGAGACTGTGCGAAGTTTGGTGAGGACTTTCTCACAATTATTCTGTCTGAAAATACAATTTCGATATCTTAAACTGTTCTGGTAATAAGTTTATACTGCATATTTAAACTCTGTACTAAGTTTCTGCCGGAATATTCACTGCTCTGCTCTCAAGGTCGAGCTAGATAAAGTTTCAGTGGAAATAAATGAAAGTGTGGGAGAATGCTGCCAGAGGTCTCCCACTCTTACCCATAAAGTTGCGTGACTATACCTCCAAATTGGCTGGCACAACAAGACCAGGCAGTTGAAGGAACGGGAAAAGGAAAGTGTATCAATCAATGAGCAGTTACGGTGCATCCTGGTGGTTTTATTCATTACAACATGGCTCGGAGATAACACCTGGATTACTTCACACAGGGTAGAATCATGGGGAAACTGGAAGAAAGACGAAGTGTGACGAGCGTAGCCTAGGCTTTTGGTATTCCTCATTGCAGTGTTTCACGTGCATGGGGAGCGTTCCGAAGCACAGGTATTGCTGCCCTAAGGAGACCATCAGGTGACTGGTACATTGTGCAACAGGGAAGAAAGGAACAAAGTCAAACAACAGGTGCAACTGCAACCACATTTAATAGGACTGCAAGGTCAACAATCTCATGCTTCACAATAGCTCGGCGACTGCATGGGCGTAGTCTCTTCGCCCGATGTTCAGATGAGAGCAGTGGGTGGTGAGTCTTGATGCAAACTCATATGGCGAGAGGTGAGAACACTTCTGTACCCAGGAACACTGTCCAACACGATAGTTATGGTGGTACAGGTGTCATGGTGTCTGGAGACATGGGCGCACTGGTCTCATAATCTTTGAACAAGGTGCATTCACCGGTCAGTGTTATTGTGACACTTAGCTCTTACACCATCTGAGACTTTTCAAGGGTGCATTCAGCCCTGACTTCATTTTTATGGATGACAACGTGCGACCTCGTCGAATAGGGCAGGTGGAGGACCTCTTGGAGCGAGACACTGTACTCCTTCCTCATGTGAGTCTTTTCAGGGGTGCTTCCGGCACAGATTTCATTTTTTGGATGAAAATGCTCCATCATATTTAATAGCGCAGCTGGGAAAGCTCTTGGAACGAGAGGGTATTCGGTGAATGGACTGGTTTGCCCACTTCGCTGACTTAAATCAGAAGGGCACGATTGGGATGTGGCAGGGAGAGGTACTGCAGTGCGTCCACTTGTATTAAGGACCACCAAGCGCGTTGGTGGAGGATTAGAATACCCTACCACAAAAACATGCTATTAAAAACCACGTCTTTCCTTTTGAAATGTCCAGAGAACCATCATAAATCGCAATGACTTTAGTGTAATTATTGTCTTTGATTATGTAAACTGAAGATGGAGGGGGGAGAAAGGAAAGGAAGGGAAGGAACTAATGATATCAACTGCAGCAGGACTTTACGTAGCATCAGTGGTGACGAGTGAAAATGTTTGCCAGACTGGGACTCGAACCCAGGATAGCCTGCTTACTAGGCAGTTGCGTTAATCACTGCGCCACCCAGACACAATGTTTATAGCAAATGCATGGATTATCCTGGCACGCTCCCAGGAGGCTCGCATTCACATCTAGCGCCACCTGTCTGCTGTTTCCATCGATGTCCTCCATGACGGTAATTTCAGGTTCTCGCTAGAAGTCGAAGTACAGTGATCAAAAGTATCCGGAAACCTGGCTGAAAATGACTGACAGGTTCGTGGCGCCCTCGATCGGTCATGCTGGAATTCAGCATGGTGTTGGCCCACCCTTAGCCTTGATGACAGCTTCCACTCACGCAGGCAAACGTTCAATCAGGCGCCGGAAGGTTTCTCGGGGAATGGCGGCCCATTTTTCATGGAGTGCTGCACTGAGGAGATGTATCGATGTCGGTCGGTGAGGCCTGGCACGAAGTCCCCGTACCAAAACACCCCAAAGGTGTTGTATAGGATTCAGGTCAGGGCTCTGTGCAGGGCAGTCCATTATGGGGATGTTATTGTTGTGGAACCACTCCGCCACAGGCTGTGCATTATGAACTAGTGCTCTATCGTGTTGAAAGATTCAGTCGCCATCCCCGAATTGCTCTTAAACAGTGGGAACCAAGAAGGTGCTTATAACATCAATGTAGGCCTGTACTGCGATAGTGCCACGCAAAACAACGAGGGGTGCAAGCCCCCTCCATGAAAAACACGACCACGCCATAACACCATCGCCTCCGTATTTTACTTTTGGCACTACACACGTTGGCAGATGACATTCACCGGGCATTCGCCATACCCACATTCTGCCATCGGATCGCCACATTGAGTACCGTGATTCGACACTCCACACAACGTTTTTCCACCTTTCAATCGTCTAATGTTTATGTCCCTACACCAAGCGAGGCGTCGTTTGGCATTTACCGGCGTGATGTGTGGCTTGTGCGCAGCCGCTCGACCATGAAATCGAAGTTTTCTCACCTCCGCCTAACTGTCATAGTACTTGCAGTGGATCCTGATACAGTTTGGAATTCTTGTGTGACGGTCTGGATAGATGTCTGCCTATTACACGTTACGACCCTTTCAACCGTCGGCGGTCTCTATACGCTTTTGTGCTGTACGTTACCCTTCATGTTTCCAATTCACTATCACAACGGGAAGAGTGGACCTATGGATGTTTAGGAGTGTGGAAATCTCGCGTACAGACGTATGACGCAAGTGATACCCAATCACCTGATCAGGTTCGAAGTCCGTGAGTTCCGCGGAGCTCCCCATTCTCCTCTCTTACGATGTCGAATGACTACTGAGGTCGCTCATATGGATAACCTGGCAGTAGGTGGCAGCACAATGCACCTAATATGAGAAACGTTTCTTTTTGGGAGTGTCCGGATACTTTTGATCACATAGTGTAAATGTGCTTCCGCACTGGGGGTTGTGGATTCATTGCCCATCGAGACGAATCAATTATCTGAATGTGTGATATTTATTCTTTTGAACATGTCCGAAAGGACTAATACCAACCATTCATGTAACATATACTGTCTTTGAGTTACAGCATTATTTCTGGCTATCATACGTTTTTTTCACATTTTTTCAATTACCTTCTGTTCTATTCTATACTGTAACAGTTCTTTCAATATATGGTCCAACTTTCATCGAGCTTTGTTACTTGGCAGTCACACATTCAGTTAAGATACACTAGAGAACATTGCTTTAGAAAGCTAAAAGAATACACTGGGCGACGTTTCTACGAAGGCGACTGCAGTCTGACATATGGGTGAGACCATATAAGCTATTGACTGAAAATATTAAGGAACTTACTGTCACGTTCGTAAAGAGGATGACTCAACGACGGCTGAATGTGGAGAGTGAGCAGAATAAATGCTCCCCGCCCTCCTCTCTGATGATACCACTAGCACAGATACTTAAATATACGCACAACTTAGAACTGAATTAGACAATGAATACGACAATCACATGTTGGTGATACCTTTCCCTCAATAAAAAGTTGCTATCGCAATTTTCAAGCTCAAAACGGTAAAGGCTTGTACCCTGAGGTCGTGCGGATGGTAGTTCCACTAATAGTGTCATATATTTGACAGAATTACTAAACGAAGCGTTATGAGTAGGTAGGATTCCGGAGATATGGAAAAAAGCTAGAGAAGTAGTGATTAAAAAGGGAAAGGATAAAGATCGGATGACCTATAGACCTATTAGTTGATTACAAGTCTTGACCAAAGTTCAGGAGCGCCTGCTCTAAAACCGGTTGCTTGCACAAAGGGAGCTCTTGAGTCTAAACCAGTGTAAATATGGATTCAGAAAAGGGAAGTGTATACATGATGGGGTTAACAGAGCTCTTTATATTGCAGAAAATTCGACAGTTAAGTATTCAGTCACGCTCATGAGAGTCATCGCAGGCGCAGTTTATAGTTTTTGGTAGTTTGTGATGTTTGCACCCCTCTGAGATCTCGATGTCCCCAAATGTCTGTATAACAGCTTTGTAGATTACTGTAGCGGACGTAGCGCCCAGTGGATTGCGGGCCAGAGCAAGGTAATAAGAAAAGTTACCAAGGACTGCCCTCAAGGCTACATAAGTGGTCCACTGTTTTGGGATCATAGTACTGAACCCCTATTACACCTGTCAGACGTAACTGAAAGTGTTCTTGCATACGCAGATGACATTCTGTTAATGTGTCTATAGACTCCAGGACGAGATTCGAGCAAAAGATTGATTCAAATGGCTCCAAGCACTGTGGGACTTAACATCTGAGTTCATCACTCCCCTAGAACTTAGAACTACTTTAACCTAACTAACGTAAGGACATCACACACATCTATGCCCGAGGCAGGATTCGAACCTGCGACCGTATTGGTCGCGCGGTTCCAGACTGTAGCGCCTAGAACCGCTCGGCCACTCCGGCCGGCCAGTGCTAGCAGTACTGACTATAAATTACTTATGATTCTCGGGATATGTCCAATGGATATTGTACGTTACACAGCAGCGCTGCATTGGTTGGGGCGTGGACTATATGATGGTGTGTACGAGATCACAGGACTTCTTATTACTGATAAAAGATATTTACGAGCCTGGAAGTTAGTTGAATGGCAGTTTCACTGTGACCCTAGAAGCACTGCAAGGCGGGCTTACAGTATGTTCCGAAGCATCACGTACACCTCAAACTGCGCGACATCGCCTTACTTGAGGTATGGTGCACTTATTAACCGGTCACGGACCATATCCCAAAGAGCTGCATTGAGTATGATGTCGTAGCACACCAGTCTGTGAATGTGGAGACGGAAGGTCCGCTGATCACGTCGTTCTAAGGTGTAAGTGACCAAAACTTGTGAACTACAGTTAATATAATTGTACATGAAATATCTAAAAGAAAGTTGCTTAACCTTGATTCTCTATGGTAAATTGGACGATCTGAATATCAAAACAGAGCACAAGAAGCGTTTCCTCGATTATAGATAATGATACGCACATTATATATAATCCGTGCACGAGGGATGGGATATAGCATCTCCGAGGTAGCGATGAAATGGGAATTTTCTCGTACGACCATTTCACGAGTGTGCCGTGAATATCAGGAAGCCGGTAACACTTCAAATCACCTACATCTCTGCAGTCTGAGAAAGACCCTGCAAGAACGGGACCAACGACGACTGAAGAGAATCGTTCAACGTGACAGAAGTGCAACTCTTCCACAAATTGCTGCAGATTTCAGTGCTGGGTCATCAACAAGTGTAAGCGTGCGGACGATTCAGCGAAACAGCATCGATATGGGCTTTCGGAGCCGAAGGCCCACTCATGTACCCTTGATGACTGCACGACACAAAGCTTTATCCCTCGCCTGGGCTCGTCAACACCGACATTGGACTGTTGATGAGTGAGAACATGTTACCTGGTCGTACGAGTCTCGTTTGAAATTGAATCGAGCGGAGAAAACCTCATGAATCCATGGACTCTTCATGTCAGCAGGGGACTGTTCAAGCTGCTGGCGGCTCTGTGAAGGTATGGCGCGTGTGCAGTTGGGGTGATATGGGACCATTGATACGTCTAGATAGGAATCTGACAGGTGACACATATGTAAGCATCCTGGATTGGATTGGATTGTTTGGGGGAAGAGACCAAACAGCGAGGTCATCGGTCTCATCGGATTAGGGAAGGACGGGGAAGGAAGTCGACCGTGCCCTTTGCCTGCAGTGATTTAGGGAAATCATGGAAAACCTAAATCAGGATGGCCGGACGCGGGATTGAACCGTCGTCCTCCCGTAAGCATCCTGCTTGATTACCTGCACCCATACATGTCCATTGTGCATTCCGACGGACTTAGGAAATTTCAGCAGGACAATACGACACCCCATAGGTCCAGAATTGCTTCAGAATGGCTCCAGAAACACTCTTCTGAGTTTAAACACATCCGCTGGCCGCCAGTCTCCCCAGAGATGAGCATTATAGACCGTATTTGGGATACGTACTCTTACCGATTTATGGGCAGCCCTGCAGGATTTATGGTGTTGGTTCCTTTCAGCACTACTTGAGACATTAGTCAAGTCCGTGCCACGTCGTTTTGTGGCACTTCTTCTTGGTCGCGGGGGCCCTAAACGATATTAGACAAGTGTGCCAGTTTCTTAGGCTTTTCAGCATGTATACATATATAGAAGGAACATTTTTAAGAAGGAAAGAAAGAAAGAAAAAAAATAATGCTATGGCAACCCACACAAGTATCCATACACCCGAGGATTGACGAGGATCACACAAATCCATCAGCAAGTGTCAGCGTGCGAACGATTCAACGAAACATCATCGATGCGGGCTTTCGGAGGCGAAGGCCCACTCGTATACGCTTGATGACTGCACGACACAAAGCTTTATCCCTCGCCTGGGCCCGTCAACACTGACATTGGATTGTTGATGAGTGAGAACATGTTGCCTGGCCGTACGAGTGTCGTTTGAAATTGAATCGAGCGGAGAAAACCTCATGAATCCATGGATCCTTCACGTCAACAGGGGACTGTTCAAGCTGCTGGGGGCTCTGTGAAGATATGGGGCGTGTGCAGTTGGGGTGATATGGGACCCCTGATACGTCTAGATAGGAATCTGACAGGTGACACGCACGTGAGCATCCTGGTAAATATGGAACAGTGTAGCAATAACAGATTTAGAAGTAGGTGAGGTTGTAATTATCCGGCAAACGTCGAGTTATTCCGTGGTTGCCAGTAACAGATCTAGTAATATAAGGTGGAAAGTATTCACTTGGAACTTGAGTTCTTTCCTTTTATTTTATGTTATTTTTTATTTATTTTTTCTGTTGTCTTTCTACATAACACTACAAATGGTTACTGTTCACATAATTTATTACTATAAGCAAATATAAATCATTGTACGTTACGATGATTATTAAATATGTTCGACGTGTTTAGAGTTGATAGTAACAGGCCAAAAATTAGTGGCAGTAAATTGAAATGAATTGATTTGAATTGAATTCCGTCACATGTCAAACAGAAGATACTTACGTCCTTATGTTTTATATACCAGTTGTAACATTACGAGTCAAGACAGCTGTAACGGAACTTGAATAGCGTAAAGTTATCGTTAAAAACGCACGCCGCGCGATTTGTTACGATTTGGTCGGTCATAATAGTAGTAACATGCTTTTGAATACAATTAAAATATAACGGCGATACCTGTTTAGCGTTATTGGAAATAATATGTAATAAATTAATGAGTAAGGTAGCCGATCCTATAAGAAGAGGTAAAATTGGGCATATTAAGGTGTTTTGCTTTATGTCGACTAAGCCGATGATACGGCGTCTTTTTTTCCGTTTACTCTTAGAAGAAGAAAAAAACAAACAAGTAACGAAGTGCTAATTGTGCGTTGTGAAAAATATAGCGGCGAATTTTAAATAGCTACAGTGTATAATCAGACTAACAAATGGACATTCAGTTACGCGAAATAGTGGACAGCGAAGTGTGGTCATTAAATTGAGTACACCTACAGGGCGGTCAATTCCGGGATAAGTCTATTCGCATCTCACGAGGGACGCGGTATTGAGACCGGTTTTTTTTAAATTATATCACGGAGAGCGGGCTTCAATTTATAAAAAGGAGAAAAGCTGTATCATTATCATTGACTGTTGGTGTTAAGCAACCAAAACTGTTCATAAAAGGGATTCGGTGAATGAGTGGTGAATGCGAAATGAAACTGTGAACGAAGTTATGTTAAATAAAGCAGAAGAGAAAAGACAGTTTGGTCGTATCTGTTATTATTCCATAAACCGTAACATTTCTTCTCGTTGTACGAAGCCTTTATAGATGATCGTTATGACAATTTGCTTTGAAGGGATCTCGTTACGAGTTAAGTTTTGGGGACCTGGTCAACAGGGGATAGTTCGTAGATCTTAACTACTGCAGCTATTCTGGAATCAGGTGCTACCGTGACCGTTGTGTGTTGTCAATGGCTTAAGGTCATCATATCTCATGCTCTAAGATCGACGCGCCTTTCCTCTTGGTATAACGGTGTCTCACGATAACCACGGCAACGCCGACGGCGAAGGAAGATACGGTAGACAGTGTATAAAGCAGAAGGGTAAGCCTAAAATAAGACTAAACGATTGCGCGGAAATATCCGACGCGCCGTGTGACTGAAACCGTAATATTTAACGGGGTGAGAAATGGAAGTGAAACGCCTCTGCCAGAGAGACTTCTCAGCAAATATGAGCGGGTAATTCGCCGTGCCTTATTGGAATATCCTCTCGCTTCCTTCGTCGGCTGTTCGGCGCTAAATCTTTTGCGCCAAAGCTTCTCGCTTTGTGCGTTGCTGTAGCGAGACAGAAGCCGGCCGCAAGCCTGGTCGCGCGTGTTAATCCCCGCAGAAGCCGCCTGTGTGGTCGCGGCGGCGGCTAACCACAGTCACGTCACGCCGACTGCGCGAATGTCTCTTCACCCCCAGCCATAGTGCGACCAGCGAACCCTAGCAAATCCTGACTTACGTTTGCTCAACAGTCACTGTGTTTAAGCTGTGAGTGTTGAAAAAAAATAATAACATTACCAACGTCAGCTCAGAGCACTTTACTTCGATGAGCCAGTGGCGTCTCGCATCACACAGGAGACCTGTGTTTAACAGTGTCCGTAGAAAAGCTAGGTGCGTCACTGTTCAGACTGTTTTGCTGTGACAGTCACATCGAAGAAAGATGGAAGAAAAGAAGATCAGGGCTTAACGTCGCAAACGCGATGACGGTGACATCAGAAGCGTGTAACTCAGCAGACCCGTAACACTGTTTCAGAATCCACTTTCTACAACAAATTCCTTCCTACATTTCCGTCATGGCTCATCATCAGAATAGCAGAAAATACTTGACAGAGTGTATCGTATCAAGTGATAAGTCTGCTGGCAGTGGTGCTCGGAAGGAAGTGAGTTGTCACTTAACGCGATAGTTTGTATCCACTTTCTTGCTGGTATTTTACTGATGGGACATACCCGAAACGCAACAATGAAATTAGTACACTATGTGAAAAAAGTCGTGGATACCTCCTAAGACTATGGTCGCAGGTTCGATTCCTGCCTCGGGCATGGATGTGTGTGATGTCCTTAGGTTAGTTAGGTTTAAGTAGTCCTAAGTTCTAGGGGACTGATGACCACAGATGTTAAGTCCCATAGTGCTCAGAGCCATTGGAACCATTTGATACCTCCTAAGATAGTTTCGGGTCTCCTTTTCCTGGCGTAGTGCAGCAACTCGACATGGACTCAAAAAGACGTTGGAAGTCCTCTGGAGAAATAATGAGCCATGCTGTCTCTACAGCCCTCCATAATCGCGAAAGTGTTGCCGGTTCAGGTTTTCTGAGCATGAACTGGCCTCTCGATTATGCCCCATAAATGTACGATGGCATTCATGTCGGACTATCTGTGTACCAAAATCATTCGCTCCAACTGTCTATTACGTTTCTCATTCGCGAACAGTTGTGGCCCAGTGACATAGCGAATTGTCATCTATAAAAGTTCCATTGTTGTTTGGGAACATGAAGTCAGCTAATGGCTGCAAAAGGTCTCCAAGTAGCCGAACATAACTATTCAGTTAATGATCGGTTCGGTTGGACCCTAGGATCCAGTCCATTCCATCTAAATACAGCTCACACCATTACGGAGCCACTACCAGCTTGCATAGTGCCTTGTAGACAACTTGAGTCCATGGCTTCGTGGGGTCTGCGCCACACTCGAACCATACCATCAGCCCTCGCCATCTGAAATCAGGACTCATCTGACAAAACCTCGCTTTTACAATCCTCAAGGATCCAACTGATGTAGTCACGAGCTCAGGAGAGTCACTTTAGGCTACGTCATACAGTTAGCAAAGGCATTCGCGTCTATCGTATGTCGGCATTGTCCATTAACGTCATATTTCGCCATACTGTCCTAACGGATACATTCGTCGTACTTCCCACATTCATTTCTGCGGGAATGTCGCGCAGTGTTGCTTTTCTGTAAGCACCGACAACTCTACGCAAACGCCACTTCTCTCGGTCGTTTAGTGAAGGCTGTGGGCCACTGCGTCGTTCTTGGTGAGAGGTAATGCGTGAAGTTTTGTATTCGCGGCAGGCTCTTGACACTGTAGATTTCGGAACGTCGGATTCCTTAACGATTTCCCAAATGAAATGACCAGTGCGTCTAGGTCCAACTACCGTCGTGCAGCCACAATCACGTCGGAAACCTTTTCACATTACTCAGCTGATTATGTGTATACGTCCATATCGTTATCCCACGACTTTTGTCATCTCATTGTTTAGTAAAAGGGTACTTGATATTTAACGATCTCAAGCAATGTGAAGAGCGTGCTCAGTTAATCGTATATTGTTAGCAGGTCTCTTACTTGACCTTCCATCGCAAGCCACACATTAGAAACGTAACATAACCTGGACTGGAGCAGTAAAGCGACGGTGGCCTTGCAAAGGAACCATTTCATCACTTGACTTAAGCGATTCGGTAATATTATGCGAAACCTTAATGTGGGTAACTGGAGGGTGATTTGAACCAACGCTCTTCGTTTCTTCTTGACTACTGCACATTCCGTTTAATGAAGCACGTGGCGGCTTTAGTTCACATGTTGACATACCGTAGTATTTTATTTCATACTGATATAACTGGCGACATGACTAATGGTCCTTCGATAAAGCTTTGTATTTGCGTTTTGTTTTTACATGTGTTGGGATACATGCGCTCTGAATTATGCCGTACAGACATTATTTTGTCATCTGTAGTTCGAGAACACCGTAGATGTTTTCGTAAATATCACTTAACAAAAAACTGCAACCACCCTGCCACATATTCAGCATGCTCCAATTGAATGGTGCAGACCCTCATGCTGTAATGTATAGAGAAGGCAAATCCTCGCAGCCGTCTGACGATGGGTTCGGGCCCGAAATGTCTTACGGCGAAATAAATTATTCCTTTCAAATGTTAGGCTAGTTGCAGTTTTTTCTTAATTGATATGTCATAAGGGTTGCTGAATTGTTCATGTACATTCCATGAATCAACTACTGTATCGATTTGTTGCGTAGAATCCATTAAAGCTACTTTATAAGTGAAATAATTAAGACAGCTTCAATAAAACTAAATACGCAGCAGCACTGAGTATCTAAAATTGCGTCCGCTTCGGTAGTTGCAGGGTCAGCGTCCGTAAATATTAACGGAAGTAACGTGGGTTCGATTGTCGGCAGGGTCGGAGATTTTCTCCGCTCGGGGACTGGGCGTTGCGTCATCCTCATCATCGTTTTATCATCAACGACATGCAAGACGGCTCAAAGGCGTCACGTGAGAAGACTATCACCTGGCGGCGAGCGGCCACACGACAGTGATATCTGGTTATACGTGGCTATCACAAGGTCCTTTATGAGGTTTTTCGGGAAGGAATGGATACATTTAGTCACACAGTTCAAAACACTAATTAGACATAAATGCAAGAGTTAAAATTGCCCATTTACCGGAAGATGGAAGTTTTGGACAAACTTGAATTGTATCCATTTCAGAAAGAAGAAAAGTAGTGTTAACTCCTCCAAAGATACGGATATCATTAATTAAATGCGAAATTATTGAGCAAAGTCTCCGTTCCCGGTAGCTGTATGGTCAGCGCAACAGAATGTCAATCCTAAGGGTCCGGATTCGATTCCCGGCTGGGTCGGAGATTTTCTCCACTCAGAGACTGGGTGTTGTTTTGTCCTAATCAACATTATTTCATCCCCATCGACGCGCAAGTCGCTGAAGTGGCGTCAAATCGAAAGACTTGCACCTCAGCGAACGGTCTACCCGACGGGAGGCCCTAGTCACACGACATTTACATTTACATCGAGCAAAGTCTGGCGATATTACAGTGAACAACAAATTAAAAAAAGAAAAAAGACAAAAAATACATCGAAGTTACACACATTTCGGAGGGTCTCGTTGTACGTTCTAATTTCTTTTTGTTGGGTTTCGCTTGTGGATGAACAACAGCTGAAAAAGAATTGTACTCCGACATCACTAACGTAAGTGCAAGGTAAACCTACAGTGAGGTAACTGGGGATATGAACGGTTAAAAGAATGTGGCATAAGATTGACGTCATTACAATAAACTTCACAGAAGAACCTAGTACGTCTCATGGAGCTAAGTTAATAATTATAAGAAAATTATTTTAAATAGAAATTTCAGATAGAATACTATGTAAGAATGAGATAAATGCGTGCATCCTACATTTTTGCGAAAACAATTTAACTCGTCACTAGCAGCGATGGATGCATATTGTGCCGAGATAAGAAATGCTGTCTGATATGAAACGTAAGTGAAATCATTTATGAAACGTGTTAAGTAGTGAAGATAACAGAAATCAGTTAGCTTCAAGAGAACTGTAGTATCAGATCATCGAGGAAAGTACTAAGTAGTTGAAAGCCATTCGAAGAGTGGCGACAATTGAATTACGGGTTCCGGAGGAGTGATGGAATAAGTGCCGGGATCGATACGTTTGTAATTAAAGTCTGGGAGTCTTTTCAAAGGAGGCAAACCGCACTCCCGGCTCGTGGCGCATTACCGAAAGTTAAGAAGTAAGGAATAAGTATTCTACTAAAGAAATGCCTTGCAGATAGCACCGGTGTAATGAAACTTAACTCTTTGGTGGCGCAAAATTAACGAGATGTAATAACGGCAGAGCCAGAATAAATATAACAGTGTAACTACATACTCAAAATACCAGAATGTGTCTATTGACACGTTCTCCAAAGTCGATTGAGCAGCTATGAAACACTATAACATGCTTGAAAATTTAGGAATTTGGGTTGCATACTTATAATGCCAGTATGGATGGTTTAAGATGTATGATAACATTTTTACAACAATGTTATGAAGGCTCGACCCAAAATTGGCAGCAAGAACGAAACACATTTTGTAAGAAAGGGAGTTACGTAAGTATGCAAATGTCTTGTATCTTTACTACCGACAATTCTAACAAGCAGTTTTGATATTTCCTCTCGCCATTACTACTGATAGTGTTTTCATGGTCGGGTATCTTCCTGACTTTACAGATTTTAAATCAGACAGGAATCAAAAGACGTGTGGAAAAACATTAGCCTTCAGAGGCTCTGAAGTACACTGAAGAGCAAAAGTAACTGGTACACCTGTCTAATATCGTGTAGGGCCAGCGCGAGCTCGCAGAAGTGCAGCAACACGACGTGGCTTGGACTCGACTAGTGTGTGAAGTAGTGCTGGAGGGAACTGACCCTATCATTCATGCAGGGCTGTCCATAAATCTGTAAGAGTACAAGGGCGTGAAAACCTCTTTTGAACGGAACGTTGTAACGCATCCCAGATGTGCTCAATAATGTTCATCTCTGGGGAGTTTGGTGGCCAGCGTAAATGTTTAAACTCAGAAGAGTGTTCCTGGAGCCACTCTGTAGCAATTCTGGACGTCTGGCGTCCGCAGTGACCTGTTAGAATTGCCCAGGTCCGTCGGAATTCACAATTGATATGAATGGATATAGGCGATCAGACAGGATTCTTACGTACGAGTCACCTGTCAGAGCCGTACCTAGACGTATCAGGGGTCCCATATCACTCCAGTTGCACACGCCCCACACCATTACAGAGTCTCCACCAGCTTGAACACTCCCCTGCTGACATGCTGGTTCCATGGACTCATGAGGTGGTCTCCATACCCCTACACGTCCATCCACTCCATACTATATGAAACGGGACTCGTGCGACCAGACAACACGTTTCGAGTCATCAACAGTCCAATTTCGGTGTTGACGGGCCCAGGCGATGCGTAAAGCTTTGCGCCGTGCAGTCATCAAGGGTATACGCGTGGGACTTCGGCTCTGAAAGCTAATGTCGATGACGATTCGTTGAATGGGTCGCACGCTAACACTTGCTGATGGCCCAGCGTTGAAATCTGCAGCAATTTGCGGAATGGTTGCACTTCTGTCACGTTTAACGATTCTCTTCAGTCGTCGTTGGTCCCATGCTTGCAGGATCTTTTTTCGGCCTCAGCGATGTCGGAGATTTGATGTACTGGATTCCTGATATTCCCGAAGCACTCGTGAAACGGTCGCTAGGGGAAAATCTCGACTTCATCGCGACCTCAAAGATGCTGTGTCTCATCGCCCGTGCACCGTCTATAACACCACGTTCAAACTCACTTAAATTGTGATAACCTGCCATTGTAGCAGCAGTAACCGATCTAACAACTTCGCCTATATAAGGCGATGCCGACCGCAACATCGTATTCTGACTGGTCACGTATCTCTGTATTTGAGCCGGCCGCGGTGGTCTAGCGGTTCTAGCCGCGCAGTCCGGAACCGCGCGACTGTTACGGTCGCAGGTTCGAATCCTGCCTCGGGCATGGATGTGTGTTATGTCCTTAGGTTAGTTAGGTTTAAGTAGTTCTAAGTTCTAGAGGACTGATGACCACAGATGTTAAGTCCCATAGTGCTCAGAGCCATTTGAGCCATTCTGTATTTGAATACACTTGCCTATACCAGTTGCTTTGGTGCTTCAGTGTATTAATTCCTTAATTCCAAGAATTTGCTTTTACTTGTGATTCGTTATTACTGGTGTTTGTGTCGTAAGCCCAGATTATAAACGAAACCTTGGATTAAGAAATCTGCCCTAGGTCACCTAGCTTATTATACACACACAATGCATATCGATGCCTGTGGTTTCATCGGATGAATATTATAGAAATTACCTGTTTGTTAAAATTCCTCTGTCGATATTAAGCAAATAATGCATTACATAAGGAGTTACTTTTTAAGTAGTTTTTTTAAGATAGCGCTCATTTATTTTTCCATCTCAGTTGCACAGTTTTAATTAGATTACATGTTTAAATCACTCAGGATCATCTTCAAATCTAAGTAGTTGCGTTAGCAAAACGTCTTGTTTGCTGAGAACCACGTGTCAGAGTACTGTCACTACTCAGATCTGAAGATGAATCTGAGAGATGGAAAGATGTAATCTAACTGAAAATGTGCAGCGGTGGCGGAACAACGAGAATTATCTTAAACATCAACACAGTTACTGCTACTCACAAGACAAAAATGTCAGCCTTAGTCTTTTCGTAGCACTGTGAGCCTCATCCTCATCCGAACCCTGTCCGTCGCAAAGTGATCTAGAATTCTGTTGGCAGTCACTTGCAGCTGTCGTCTGACTTCCATTTCATATTCCATCTGCTTTATGTAGCTCTTACATGCTGTATCCATATTATGTGACCTGTTGAGAGAGTCCAACTTTATATCTTTACTCTGGGTTACGCGCTGGTATCATATTTCAAATTGTTAATGGTTACGTGATAGCTACGATGTACTCGTATTTGGTACCAGCAAGGATTAAATTTCATTTAATGCTTTTCTCTTGGCAACCAACTGTCCATAACACAGAAAAGAGTCGGTGGTCTTATACGAATTACACGGCATGACAACAGAAGTGAAGCAACCAGAACACATGTTTGTACACGTTCACACAATTGGCTGGTGTGTAAATGATTTGAGTCGCAAGTCTCTGCGACGGAAAGGTCCGCAGAGTGCACTAGTGTTCTCGTGTTTTGTGTTGTTTCCAGACCTGGTAAGGTGTACAAGGAACGTGAACAGCGTCAGATGTTGAATGATCATTCTAAAGGCACTGAGACGCCGGGCTCTCGTGTGAGACAGCGTTATCAGCACCTGACATGGTTTGAAAGTGGTCTCACTAAGAGACTCCATTTGGACGGCTCGTCGAGTAGTGCAGTATCCAGATGTGAACGGACTGCGTGTCCGGGAAGCTCCCCAGATCAGTCACCAACAGAACATATGTGAGTCCAGTTCGGATGTCAACTGCGTCCCAGTACCCGTATCCAGTATATCAAGGACCAGTTACAACACTTGGGGGTCAGCGTGACTCAGAAGAGGATATCACACCCCTACCTACCGAATTAGTGCAGGCATCAAAGTCAGATAGGGTGCAACGTCATTGTGTTAACTGGGCTCATACGCCAAGTTCGTTGTAAATTTTACTGGATTTTGTAATTGCAGATGCACTCTATCTTTGTAATTTCATTTCGCTTTCTGCTCCCTTAATGGGTGCTTCCCCTTTTTTGTCAGGTTGTTTGTATAGGTGTAGTAATAGCAATTTAATTTCAGTGTACAGTTATTCAATACATGTAAACGGCGCAGTCTTAATGTATTCATCAAGCGAAGGTTTTCATTCAGCACGCCTTAGAAACGTCCGACTGAAACCCAAGGCCACCCATGTTTTTCCTCAGGTCGGCAAAAATGTGAAAATCACATGGCGAATGATGCAGGCTGTACTGAGGATGTTGCAGTGTTTCCCACCCAAATTGCTGAAGTGTAGCCTTCGTCCGATCGGCAGTGTGAAGGCGAGCGTTATTGTGCAACAGTATGCTTTCGTTCCAAAGAAATGTTCAAATGTGTGTGAAGTCCTATGGGACCAAACTGCTGAGGTCATCGGTCCATAGTCTTTCAGACTACTGCAACTAACTTAAACTAACTTATGCTAAGAACAACATATACACCCAGTCCGTGATATGGGGCCGCAAACCGCTCGGCCACTCCACGCGGCCATCTTACAGAATTCCGGAGCTTTTTGACTAACTGCGCGTCGCTGTTTCTACAATGTGTCCTCATAGCAGTGTGCATTGCGACGAGTAAAGCGCCACTGCAGTTGAAGAACTTACCGAACTTGAGTCAAAAGCTTTGGATTTCTTTGGCGGGGGAGACGTGGGATGTTGCCACTGTTAATTATGCCGTTTTCTCTCAGTCTGTCGGAATGCTGTCGGACGGTGTCATCCCGTTGCACGATAACGGTCGCTCCCTCACTGCCTATCAAATGAAGGCTGCTACGCTTCATCTTTTTGGTTGGAAAACACTGCAACATCCTCCGTATAGCCCGGATCTTTCACCGTCGCATTTTCACTTCTTTGGCGACCTGAAAAAAGACACACGTGGACGTCGACTTCAGCTGGCCGAGGAAGCGCAAGAGTGGATGCGATTGTGGATCCGTCAGCGACAGACCGTCTCATCTCTCAGTGCGGTAAGTGTCTAACGTGTATATTGAACACTTTTGAATGGAGCCATTCCATGATCCCGTTGTGTCTCATGTTGAGTTTCATTTGACTGTTCCTCATACATCCTTTTATTTCCTTTAGAGACGACCACTGAAGTGACATCTTCAGAATGAAATGAAATGTGCGTAAGGCACATTTTGGCCGCGGTTTTCCTTCTGCGGAGTTCAGCCGCTGGTGCAAGTCTTTTTTATCTGACGCTATTTTGGCGGCTTGAGTGTCGATAATGATCAAATGGATATTAGGACAACACCCAGTCGCCAAGTGGATAAAATTTGTGACTGGCTCGCGAATCAAATCCACGTCCCCCTTAGCTCAGTGGTTAGCGTGGCTAAAAGGTGAACACGGCCAATGTAACTTACAAACCCGTAACGATAGTGAACGAGTTCAGTCATAAGTATTGAAATTTAGATTTCGCCATAAATTGATCATATTCTTTCTGCCGATATGGGTACGTGTGGAGGTGTAAAATGATGCATTTTTTTTTGTCAAGAGTTTAAAAGATAACTCTGGGGAGCCCTGACTTCCTGAGCACCTTCTGCAACTTTTAGGGCACTATATATCGAGACAGAATATCAAACGTGTTCTTTTAGAGAGCGTATTCTTTGTACCCAGCAACTCGCCACACCAGTTACAGCCACACAAAGAGAAGTTCATCTACACCAGTGGCGGAGCGTGAAAGTTATGTATGTCGTCTTAATCAATAGCAACGAATATTATGGCAATATGAAAGTCGGTAATCTCCATCAAAGACGACACGTGGATCAGTAGAACAGTTATGTCTCTGAAGCGGTAAAATTTTATAACATAACAATGCGCAATTCGTATTTGAATGTTACCTCTAAATTTCTAAATTAAGTGGAGTTAAAACGAAAATTTTTTTTACACATTTTCAGATTTTTATCTCATAAAATTTTCCGCAGTTTTCCGAATAAAATGATATATCACTTATGAACTCATATGGAAAGTATTTTATTTTATTTTATTAAATATAATCTACAACAGTTGAAAATGTTATAATTGTTATATACATTACTTCAAGATCTAATGAAATCGGTAATTTTTTGAATAGAAGGCCGTGGACTGCTGTGTTATAAATTACGTGTTTGTATTTGCAGCACCGTCAAAAACAGTATCGTATCGTTTCATAGTACAAACACGCGTTGTATGTTGAAGTGCTAACGTTTTTCTGAGGAAAAATGACGAATAGATTGGTAAATCTCTCAAAAAGTAAAGTATGACGCCAAAACGAAGAGTTTTTAGGAAACGTGGGTTTCATGGTAATATATTTTCGGATAAAGGGGAAAACTGTGTTCAACATGTGACATGTGAAGTTACAGAAAATGAAATACAAGCAGACTCGTTCAGTGTCTAGAGAAACACCCACTAGTGCTTCGAAAATTACAATAAAACGTTGTGATACACAGTTGTCTCAAAACGAAAGTGATATAAATGGTAGGTTAGGTTATATTCTGATAGATTTACACATCTTATCAAGGGCGTTAGGTGAATGTGTGTGTTGTAAAATATGTGGAGGGCCAGTTAGTTTACATGAAGACAGTGAGGTATCAAGTGGACATGCCAGTTGTAAATATACTAATCCATTTTTGAATTATGATAAGTGTAAAGATAATTATTTTGAAGAAATGTTAGGTGATTTTATGGATTGAGAGCTATTGGCAAAGGACACACTGCAGAAAAAACAATGTGTGCCGTGATGGATATGCCACGTCCACCTTGTACAATCGACAAGGATGCAGGATTTATTGGGGCTGTTGTGGAATCTGTTGCATGTGAGTCGATGAAGGGTGCTGCAAACGAAGCTGTTAAAATAAATGATGGTATGTCTAACATACCAGTAGCTTTTGATGACACTTGTCAGAATGGCGGCTACAGGTCTAAGAATTCTGTTGCTATAGTAACCAGTGTGGATACTGGAACGGTAATAGGTTTCCAGATTTTAACCAAACATTGTTATGAGTGTAAATCAGGGAATGAAGAAGGTATATCTGTGACAGAAACTATGAACGACTAAGTGGTGGTATGAAGGCCTCTGCAGCTATTTAAATTTTTAGTCGATCTGTGAACAAAAGCCGGCCACTGTGGCCGAGCGGTTCTGGACGCTTCAGACCGGAACCGCGCTACTGCAACGGTCGTAGGTTCGAATCCTGCTTCGGGCATTGATGCGTGTGATGTCCTTAGGTTAGTTAGGTTAAAGTAGTTCTAAGTCTAGGAGACTGATGACCTCACATGTTAAGTCCCATAGTGCTTAGATCCATTTGAACCGTTTTGTAAACGAAAGAGGAGTGTGTTACACTAAGTTCTTAGGTGATGGAGACTCAAAAGCATATAACAGTTTAGTAGCCGCTCAGCGTTATGGTGAGAAAAAAAGTGGTTGGTTCAAATGGCTCTGAGCACTATGGGACTCAACTGCTGAGGTCATTAGTCCCCTAGAACTTAGAACTAGTTAAACCTAACTAACCTAAGAACATCACAAACATCCATGCCCGAGGCAGGATTCGAACCTGCGACCGTAGCGGTCTTGCGGTTCCAGACTGCAGCGCCTTTAACCGCACGGCTGTTCCCCTACCACAAGGGTGGCAGTATCGAAACGTAACAACTGTGGGGCTATCTGTCGTGCAGACTGTGTGATATGGTGAATGTTCTATTTTTATTTGACTGCCCCTTATACCTCATTCCACAAGCACCATCTCACAAGGTAGCATTTCAAAAATCGTCCTCTATCCAGCATGTCCGCCATCCACACTGCTCTCTCACTGACCACGGACAACAGATTACTGCTCGTGGCAGAATGACAGTGACGTCGTCTGCTCATAGTACAACCACTGGCAACCATAGAGTTACATATCACCATTTTGCTTAGGTATCCGAAGACACATGTTACAAAAGGATCAAGCAGGTGTCGTAATGTAGAAGCCGTACAAGCTCGCTCGCTCGCAACGATTGCCATTCTACAACTGGATCGCTGCACACTGTCTACGGGCTGTCGGTCCACGGCCATCTACTGCAGGCAGCAGAGCATTCTGCCCACGCGGGCAGACTGCCCTCTGTTTGACTGAGCCCAAGATTTCAGCTCATGAGATTTCCTCTTCACGAGTGCCATAGCGCTCGGCCTTGCTCCATACTTTCCCCGCAACCACACTGTGCTGTCTGACCGCGAGCGGGGTGAAGAGGTGGGAAACTGTAAATATGATGCACTTAAATAGCAGTGCACTTTCACTGCGCATGACTTGGTTTTATATTTCACATTTCGTAAGGACACAGATGCCTACGGCCTTGCCGCAGTGGCACCGTAGGTTCTCGTCAGATCATCGAAGTCAAGCGCTGTCGGGCTGTGCTAGCATTTGGATGGGTGACCATCCAGTCTACCGAGCGCTGTTGGCAAGCACGCTGCACTCAGCCCTTGTGCGGCAAACTACTTAATCCAGAAGTAGCGTCTCCGCTCTCGTAAACTGACATACGGACGGGATAGCGGTGTGCTGACTATATCCGCATCCAGTAACGCCTGTTGGCTGAGGATTACACGGCGGCCAGTCGGTACCATGGCATTTTCGAGCGGAGTTTAGTTTCTTTAACAACACAGATGAAACCAAAATAAATTTTCAGTATTATTTAATTACTTTTGGGGTACTGAAGACATGATTTTTATCTAGTATAGTCTGTTGAGACACAGACACAGTTTCACAGATTTTTTTCACTCAGTTTGCCATGCAATCGTCACTTATTTGGTTTCATAATTCCGAAAAGTTCTTGCACACAAATAAGTCGATAGAAAGGTCGTAGCACTTTTGCAGCCTGAATATGGAGGTGTGGAAATTCCACTGAGGAAAGGCATGTAGATAACCAGGACAGATTTACTGTAAAAGAATTTGCCATTAAAAAGGAAATTACCTTGCAGGTCAATCAGGAAATACGAAGTGGTGCTTTCAATTGAAACGGATAATGGTCTCGAAAATGGTCCCGAAGAAACAAAAGTAAAACTGGTAGTGTCCTCAAAACGTTTACGAAATTATCCTTGAAATATTTTCAAGACGACAATGAATTCTTCAAACCTCAGGGTTTTCTCATTTTCTTTGACGTCAGTGAGCTTAGGAAAATGGACGACCTTATTTGTCTGTATTTGACTCCCGCAATGCGATTATCTTCTTAAATGCACAATCCTAAATACGTTGTTTCTCACCTAGCAATGTCTTACTGCGGGTAGTGTGTAGTCAAGTCCAGTTAAAATGCAAATTCAGCAATCCATTCTGGATGCTCCAAGTTTCACCCCTGAACTCCTTTTTTCCTTCATAAATTCAACAATAGCGAGTTTTAAATCGAAAAATCGTTCCAGGCTTGTCCCTTGACATAACCAAAGTACTTTGCAGTAATAAATAAAGTCTCCATACTCTTCGTTCTATTCCATCGAAACCTGTTGCAACTGACAATGGAGTAATGCGTACGACTTCAGAAATGTTACTATTCGTACCACCAATTCCTTCCCGTACTCCATTCCTGCAAATTTAGCACAAAATATTTCTGTCAATAATTGTAATCTTTTGCTATTTCAATGTAAAATGGATCTTTAAATGCTTTATGCGAGGTGTTGTCATGTCGTTTCATAGCAAATTTGTAGTAACCATCACTTATGCAACTGCTTAATGTACACAAAAAATACTGCATACCACAAAGGAATTATCCGAGTGGGACGGAAATCGATAGCTGTGATGTTCATCTACAGACATAAGAATGATTACAATTTAAGAAAGACTGGATAACTTATTGAAGGGAAAGCGCTTCGCAATTTGACCAAGTCATAACGTGTTGGTCCGCCTCTGGCCCCAATGGAAGCAGTTATTCGGCTCGGCATTTGTTGATAGCCCTGTTGGTTGAGCTCCTGAGAGACGTGGTGCCAAATTATGTAGAATTGATGCTTTAGATCGTCAGAATCCCGGCCTGGTTGGAGGACCCTGCCCATAATGTTCCAAACGTTCTCAAATACCGAGAGATCCAGTAACCTCGCCGGCCAAAGTAGGGTTTGGCAAGCATGAAGGAAATCAGAAAAAAGTCTCGCCATGTGCGGGTGGGTATTATCTTGCTGATATGTAAAGCCTGGATAGCTTGCTGTAAAGGGCAACAAAACGGGGCGTAGAAATATCATCGGCATACCGCACTGCTGTAAGTGTGGCGTGGCGTATCCAGACACGTCTTCAGACTGGTCACTCATCGAATGTAGTAGAATTGGCTTCAGTGGTGCGTCCCGCTACGAATTGAGTCCCGAAGATTAACGAAGACGTGCCTGCAGGCATCTCTAACGGATGTGGGATACCAACATGATTGTCGCTCACCATATGGACAGAGAACCAAGATTGATGGTCTGATGTGACATTCTTTTCGTAGAAAGATCCCTTTGGTTGACATCCGTGGCTCCCTTAGAGCACAACGGCACATCAGTGATATTCTACGCCCTGTTAGGTGTCCTTTCATGGCAAGCTCGTGGATTTACATTTCAACAAAACAGTGCCTGCTCGCACACAGCGAGAGTTTCCACTGCTGTCTTCGTCGTTGTCAAACCCTACCTTGGTAGCAAGATAACCGGATTTCTTCCCAATCGGGAATGCTTGGAGCATTATGGGCACAGTCCTCCAACTATCTCGAGATTTTGACGGTCTGTCCATCAACTGGACATAATTTGGCATGATATCTCTCAGATAGACATCCAACAAATACCAGTGCCAAGCCGAATAATTCCCCGCATAAGGGCCAAAGGTGTGCAAATGTTTTATTTACTTTCTTAGTTCGTGAAGTTTTTTTCTCCCACACATCCAGTTTTTCTGGAGCTACAAGTTAACTGTCTGCACATGTAAATCACAGCTATAAATTTCCGTCCTATTCGGATAACTCCTTAGTGGCGCGTCACCTTTTTTTGTCCTAGAGTGTCCTAGACGTGCATTCAAGTTCTAAGGCCTCCGATTTTTTTTCTAATTAACTGCTCACCCGAAATCGATGAAACTGGCATTACTTCTCGACGTAATCGCCCTGCAGACGTACACATTTTTACAACGCTGACGCCATGATTCCATGGCAGCGGCGAAGGCTTCTTTAGGAGTCTGTTTTGACCACTGCAAAATCGCTGAGGCAATAGCAGCACGGCTGGTGAATGTGCGGCCACGAAGAGTGTCTTTCATTGTTGTAAAAAGCCAAAAGTCACTAGGAGCCAGGTCAGGTGAGTAGGGAGCATGAGGAATCACTTCAAAGTTGTTATCACGAAGAAACTGTTGCGTAACGTTAGCTCGATGTGCAGGTGCGTTGTCTTGGTGAAACAGCACACGCGCAGCCCTTCCTGGACGTTTTTGTTACAGTGCAGGAAGCAATTTGTTCTTCAAAACATTTTCGTAGGATGCACCTGTTACCGTAGTGCCCTTTGGAACGCAATGGGAAAGGATTACGCCCTCGCTGTCCCAGAACATGGACACCATCATTTTTGCAGCACTGGCGGTACCCGAAATCTTTTTGGTGGTGGTGAATCTGTGTTTCCATTGAGCTGACTGGCGCTTTGTATCTGGATTGAAAAATGGCATCCACGTCTCATCCATTGTCACAACCGACGAAAAGAAAGTCCCATTCACGCTGTCGTTGCGCGTCAACATTGCTTGGCAACATGCCACACGGGCAGCCATGTGGTCGTCCGTCAGCATTCGTGGCACCCACCTGGATGACACTTTTCGCATTTTCAGGTCGTCATGCAGGATTGTGTGCACAGAACCCACAGAAATGCCAACTCTGGAGGCAATCTGTTCAACAGTCATTCGGCGATCCCCCAAAACAATTCTCTCCACTTTCTCGATCATGTCGTCAGACCGGCTTGTGCGAGCCCGAGGTTGTTTCGGTTTGTTGTCACACGGTATTCTGCCTTCATTAAACTGTCGCACCCACGAACACACTTACGACACATCCATAACTCCATCACCACATGTCTCCTTCAACTGTCGATGAATTTCAATTGGTTTCACAACACGCAAATTCAGAAAACGAATGATTGCACGCTGTTCAAGTAAGGAAAACGTCGCCATTTTAAGTATTTAAAACAGTTCTCATTCTCGCCGCTGGCGGTAAAATTCCATCTGTCGTACGGTGCTGCCATCTCTGGGACGTATTGACAATGAACGTGGCCTCATTTTAAAATAATGCGCATGTTTCTATCTCTTTCCAGTCCAGAGAAAAAAAATCGGAGGCCTTAGAACTTGAATGCACCTCGCACATTGGGCATTAACCCGCCAGGATAGCCGAGAGCGCCGGCCCCAGATCGAATCCGCCCGGCTGATTAACGACAAGGATGTGGTTTTTAGGCGGTCTTCCGCATCCCACTAGGTGAATACTGGGCTGGTCCCCACGTCCCGCCTCAGTTCCACGACTCGCAGATATTTGAAACACATTCACATTATTTCACGATTTACACTAGACGATGCAGATAGCTGGGGTACACTAATTCCGTCCTGGGGGGGGGGGGGGGGTACAGGGTGGCGGCAGGAAGGTCACCCAGCCACCCCTTAAATTAACAATTAACATGCCAAATCCAGTTAAGCATGGCCGACCCTGCGTAACTGCGGGACAAGGAGCAAGCGATAGAATGGTGTATATTGAGCATCCTCATCCTTCTTCCAATGCTTTTTATAGGCTTATGACGATAGATTGCTTGCTGCCTCTTTCTGTGCAAATAGCTACTGGACCTATGAACATCCTGCACGAGACGAACAAACAGCGAAGGGTAGTCAGTTCTGACATCACGATTGAGCGGAACTGAAGAGAGTTGTGTCGAGCGAGAAACGCCACTCCGCGATACCAAACGAATTGTCACGCTATACCTAGTAGTTCCAGGAAGAAACGAGCAAAGCCGAGAGATGGAGAGCCTTGGTCCACAGGCAGCTCGTACATCCGGGCCAGGTGAAAATTGGCACGCCTTGGCTGGCACTCCTTTAGACAGAAACGGTGAGATCAATCTTTCACTGTGAAATGGTGATGTCTTTCAGTCTGTTGCATTGGCCTTACAGCCTGCGATCAGCCTGTGCCTGCCTTCGCACGCGGGTCCACTCACCTTGCGCTTGGAGCGGATGGAGTCCGCCTGCCGCTGCGTCATCTCACCGATGGATCGGCTGCCCCACAGCTCGCGGCCCATCGCGCTGTAGCAGCCCACCATGGCGCCCACCGGCAGTACGTAAGTCACCAGCAGCAGCACCAGGTTGTACCTGCAACACGGCGGTCCCTCACTGACTGGGACTGTTGACATTTTTAAAAGTGCTGGGAAACCGATACATCAATATTTCAAAAGCATCGTTATTGGGACTTTATATATCGATAGATAGTATCGGTATATAGAAGGGAAATACATCGACCTAAAGGCCTATAAAAAATCGGCTGCACGTTGTAAATATACTCCTGGCTTTAGAGTGGGGCATTTACGTATTGATTTATTATTAGATATTCGGTACATCAACAAGTCAACAGCCTGCCTATCCTCCTTAGAGCACGAATTGAAAGAAAAACACTTAATTTGAAAATTTATAATTTAATAATGGGGCTTTGTGCAGACGGAAAGCTTGCAAGAGAATAATTTTTGGGTCGACTGTTCTGTCCTTAATTAACAACGGTAGTAGTAGTAGTAGTAGTAGTAGCTTTATTCATCTGTAGATCTCTTTTTACAAGCATATAGGACATGTCAATCTATTTACAAATTTAGATCAATTTAAAATAAGCTAATTCACACATATATTTACAGACTTCTAGTTAAAGACAATCATTAGATTTACTCCTAGTATGCAATACTTTTTTACAAATAACTTATTAAATGATGTAATGACACATTGTTCATTCATATTTCATTATCAGTCACTTCTCACGCTATACACACATTGTTTCATAACACTTCATTCACCACACACACACACACACACACACACACACACACACACACACACACACACACACACACTGGTGATCTCTGGGCCATTTTCTGTACCGCAACTTCCCATTCGCTATCCTGAAAAACTGAGTCAGCATCCCTCCATAATGAGTGAGATGTTGAGCTCAGAAGGAGGAAGAGGTGTTAGTATTGTGCCATGCATAGCTAGGGGGATAAATATTTGTACAAAGAAAAAAAGAAGGAAAAAACATGAAGTGAATGTGTTACGTGGAATGTTGGATGTTTTATGATCATCATCATCATTATTATTATTAGTATAACATTTTTTATCAAACCCTTATTCTGTTTTAGCTAAATAATCCTTCAATGTATAAAACGTATTGCATAATAGGTACCTTTTAGCTGCCTTTTTAAATAAGTGTATTTTTGCAGTTTTTTAAACCTCTTTATGCAATTTATTGTTCAGTTTTATTCCTGGGTACAAAATGCTGTTTTGAGTTTTATGTTTATTTCTTCTTAGTAAACGTAAGTTGACTCTATCTCTTGCTGCATGGGCGTGGACAGAACTGTTTGTGCAGTAATTACCAATGTTATTTTTGATGTGTACAACTGACTGGTAAATGTATTCACATGGAGCAGTTAAAATCCCCAGTGTTCTGAACAGATCTTTACAATGAGCTCGACTAGTATTTTTGGTTATTATTCTTATGGCTCTTTTCTGGAGTTTGAAAACTGTGTTCATGTTTTGTTCCCCAAAAAAGAATGCCATAGCTAAGAGTTGAGTGTACATATGAATAATATGTAACTAAAAGACACTGCATGTTACACACTGATCATAGGGTTCTAAGGGCATAACGTGCTCATGACATTCTGTTTGTAAGTACCTTTGTGTGTTCACACCACTCAACTGAGAATCAATATTTATTCCTAGAAATTTTGCATTTGTTACACAGTCTATAGAGGTGCCACCTACATTTAATTTAACATTGTCATTTTTACTCATCAAACTGAAATTCATGGTATTAGTTTTCTTTATGTTCGATGTCACTTTATTACTTCTTGATCAATCATAAACTTCCTTGAGAGTTTCATTTGTGTACATTTTGCTCTGTCATGCAGTATTCCGTTCTAGTTAAACTCTCTTACCTTATTTTCTTAATTTTTCATTGGCAACATGCCGAAATTAACCTTTTTCACGCCGATGTAGGATAATTGCGTAATGAAGCTAAGCGTTGCAGTTTCTGTTGGTGGCGCCGAGCGCCGATTACGGCAGCATTTTCCCTCACACGTCTCCACCCGCCGCAAAAACCAGTCCTCTCATTTAGATTTCTGTTCATCATTTTCAGCATTTCCAAGAATGCCGATGTGTAGAAATAGCACACTAGTTGCCTTAAAAATGGTTTTTAACGCAACATGTGAGATATTTCTTCACATCGGAAATCTTGTTATTCCATCCACACCGCCACTCCCAGTGCAGTCGGACTCCTTCTATTGTGCCATACATATTTCCTTCACACAGTCGAAGAGGAAGACTGGACGTGATGAAAGCTCAAGAAGTAGTGAGGCTCCTTGGCACAGTGAAAGTGAAATTATGTTATACTACAATTTCAAAAGAACAATTTCAAATATTTAACGAAAGTTGCGAAAAAAATGTAAGATACCATAAAAATATTGGCACTCGATATTATCATTTTGAAATCGACAAATTTATATATATTGAAGCAGGTAATATTGCCGATGTTTATCGATATTCTACAGGGAAAATATAGATTTATCGATATTTCTATATTTTGTTAACAGCTCTAGCCCAGGCACTGTGCCACTGCAGTCTGACATCGCTGCAGGAGTTAATTTGCGCATTTAAGTGATGAAACCATATATGATGATTAATGGTATTCACAGTTACGTTCATAATTTAAGAAACGTACAAAATCCACGGAAATAGTTATTTCGTAGCGACGATTGTAATATTATGGACACGGTACTGACCGCTTCATTAAAGCTTTCTAGTTCATCTTCACGATTTTGAATGGATATAGATCTTACCACTTAATCTATTCACACAATATGTCACTAGGTAACATTTGTAGACACCCAATAAGGACCATATCCAAGAAATACAATATTAGTTAAGTAAGAGTTTACTGATTATGGAAATTGTCACCCATATAGGTTTACAACTAGATTTTCAAATACACAATTATCTAAAAACCATAAATTATGAAACGAGCAAAGGACATAATACATACAACCAGTCTCAGAATGTTAACAACATGGATACACCCACTTTATTTAAACCAAAACATGAAACTTACTAACTTTGCAATTGTGTTAAATTATATGTTAAATTACCTTTTGGGATTTTAGAACACATCCGAAAGCTTAGGAACCAGCAATACTTTAACACTTTCTAATTTTCGTCAATTCTATCCCAAACAGAAAATTACAAATTTGAAACGTAGAAACTGCATCGTAATTTTGGATCCCAAAACATACATAACTCTCGAAACCGTTAACAACAAAATTCCTTTTATTATTTTTTATTCCTGATACTGAACTTAAAACGTATTTAACTTATTCGAAGAAAAACACAAAACTGCGAAACACCTATTTGACGATCAGACTCGGAAACGTGCCCTAGTCAGATTAAGCATACCATTATCAACACAACATAGTAAATCATATTCTCATAAATAAATACCAATAACGACTGTAACCTTCATTCACAATCTATATTTTTTGTATGTTATTAATTTTTACAATGTTATTAAACTGTCTTAAGAGCATGTAAACAAAAACCAAAATAATAATCCTACCCTGAACCTGAAGGTCTTACAAGATCTTTGATTTCTCGAAGTAAACGCTGCACTTGGTTGTCAGACATTCTAGGAAACAGATGTGTCTCAAGGATCTCTCTGTGAACTGTTATATCTTCATTAACATATCTGAACATTTTTATCTCCTCCCCCCCCCCCCCTTTCCCCTGGATCTTCCGTTCTATCCGCCGTCCGACACATTGCACCGTCCTAGATTAGCGCCCACGTACGCGTGCTGGCAGCACCTCTGCTCTTCCTCCGGCTGCCCACAAAGTCATCTCGTTCTCGTTGTGGAATTTCTTCTTCCTCTTCTTAATCTAGTAGAAGCCGACCTTGGGGAAGATCAGTTCGTGAGGCAATACTGACCCTACGACTTATCTTAGAAGAAAGATTAAGGAAAGCCAAACCTACGTTTCTAGCATTTGTAGACTTGGAGAAAGCTTTTGACAATGTTGACTGGAATACTCTCTTTCAAATTCTGATGGTGGCAGGGGTAAAATATAGGGAGCGAAAGGCTATTTACAATTTGTATAGAAATCAAATGGCAGTTATAAGAGTTGAGGGGCATGAGAGGGAAGCAGTGGTTGGGAAGGGAGTGAGACAGGGTTGTAGCGTCTCCCCGATGTTATTCAATCTCTATATTGAGCAAGCAGTGAAGGAAACAAAAAAAATTCGGAGTAGGTATTAAAATTCATGGAGAAGAAATACAAACTTTGAGGTTCGCCGATGACATTGTAATTCTGTCAGAGAGAGCAAAGGACTTGGAAGAGCAGTTGAACAGAATGTATAGTGTCTTGAAAGGAGGATATAAGATGAACATCAAGAAAAGCAAAACGAGGATACTGGAATGTAGACGAATTAAGTCGGGTGATGCTGAGGGTATTAGATTAGGAAATGAGACACTTAAAGTAGTAAAGAAGTTTTGCTATTTGGGGAGCAAAATAACTGATGACGGTCGAAGTAGAGAGGATATAAAATGTGCAGCGTTCACTTCAAGAAATCAAAGATCTTGTAAAACCTTCAGGTTCAGGGTAGGATTATTATTTTGGTTTTTGTTTACATGCTCTTAAGACAGTTTAATAACTAATATAAAAAAAATAAAATAAAATATAAAAGTGTAAGGAAGTCGTTTCTGAAAGTATTTGTATGGAGTGTAGCCATGTATGGAAGTGAAACGTGGACGATAAATAGTTTGGACAAGAAGAGAATAGAAGCTTTTGAAATGTAGTGCTACAGCAGAATGCTGAAGATTAGATGGGTAGATCGCATAACTATGAGGAGGTATTGAATAGGATTGGGGAGAAGTGATGTTTGTGGCACAACTTGACTAGAAGAAGGGATCGGTTGGTAGGACATGTTCTGAGGCATCAAGGGATCACCAATTTAGTATTGGAGGGCAGCGTGGAAGGTAAAAATCGTAGAGGGAGACCAAGAGATGAATACACCAAGCAGATTCAGAAGGATGTAGGTTGCAGTAGTGCTGGAAGATGAAGAAGCTTGCACAGGATAGAGTAGCACGGAGAGCTGCATCAAACCACTCTCAAGACTGAAGACGACAACAACAACAACTTCTTAATCAGACTAATTGTCAGTTTCCAGGCCTAACTAAAGATGTAGCCACTATCGCGACTGACCACTCATCGCCTTTCTTCAAACTTGGTAAATTCTTTAGTGACACAGTCGCAGAAGTTAGAAGTTTGTGTGGGAAAATTAGAATGGTGGTAATCCATTCCATGTAATTCCAGTAGGCAATGTCGCGCGAGTGCTGACTTGTTAGGCTGCTGCAATCTGATGACGTACATTTGCTGCAATCGGCAACGATGCACGACAGTACGCACCGTCTGACTTACTGAGAGTGAGCCGGAACAATCTAAAAAACCTGAAGGGTGTTGTAGGGGAGGTTGCACTGAGAAATATACACAAAAAAAGTTTTTCACCACCCCGGTTCCCAGAACTCCTGAAGATAGACCTTGACTTTGGATATTGTATCGCAGATATAGTCCCTTTGACTGTTCAGAGATGTCACTAAACCCCCCAAAGACGTAAACAACCATGCATGAGCCACTTCAATGAGACGGAGGGGGTCCGACAGACGATCAATTCCAGTCATTCCACCAGGAAGGAGGTACACGGGTCGTGTTGTCTGTAGTTCAACCATGCCTAGACGTTAGATTACGTCCGCATTGTTACTTTGTGCCAAAAAGGGCTCCCAACAAGATAAGTGTCCAGGTGTCTCGGAGAGAAACACAGCAATGTTGTTCGGACATGGAGGAGACACAGAGAGACAGCAACTGTCGATGACATGCCTCGCTCAGCCCGCCCAAGGTCTACTACTGCAGTGGATGACCGCTACCAAAGTATTACGGCTCGGGGGAACCTTGACAGCAACGCCACCATGTTGAATAATGCTTCTCGTGCAGCCACAGAATGTTGTGTTATGACTCAAACTGTGTGCAATAGGCTGCATGATGCGCAACTTAACTCCCGACGTCCATAGTGAGGTCCACCTTTACAACCACGACACCATGCAGCTCGTTACAGATGGGCCCAACAACTTGCCTAATCGACCACTCAGGATTGGCATCACATTCTCTTCACCAACGAGTGTCGCACGAGCCTTCAACCAGACGATCGTCGCAGAAGTATTTGTAGGCAACCCGATCAGGATGATTTCCGCCTTAGACACGCTGTCCAACGAGTGCAGCAGGGTGGAGGTTCCCTGATGTTTTGGGGTGGTATTACGTGGGGCCGACGTACGCCGCTGGTGGTCATGGAAGGCACCGTAACGGCTGTACGATAAGTGAATGCCATCCTCCGACTGATAGTTCAACCATATCGGCAGCATATTGGCGAGGCATTCTTCTTCATGGACGACAATTTGCGCACCTCCATCGTGCACATCTTGTGATGACTTCCTTCAGGATAATGACATCGCTCGACTAGAGTGGCCAGCATGTTCTCCAGACAGGAACCCTATCGAACATGCTTGGGATAGATTGAAAAGGGCTGTTTATGGACGACGTGACCCACCAACCACTCTGAGGGATCTAAGCCGAATCGCCGTTGAGGAGTGGGACAATCTGGACCAACAGTGCCTTGATGAACTTGTGGATAGTATGCCACGACGAATACAGGCATGCATCAATGCAAGAGGACGTGCTATTGGGTATTAGAGGTACCGACGCATACAACAGTCTGGACCACCACCTCTGAAGATCTCGCTGCATAGTGGTACAACATACACTGTGTGGTTTTAGTGAACAATGAAATGGGCGGAAGTGATGTTTATGTTGATCTCTGTTCCAATTTTCTGTACAGGTTCCGGAACTCTCGGAACTGAGGTAATGGAAAACTTTTTTGATGTGTGTAGTTGTTAAGAAAAAATTCGATAGTTGCGGCGCTGAATTAATGATCGCTGAAATTAGCCAGCCAGTCACCTACGCGCAAATTCAAGCGCTTTCATGCGCTGAAATGCGGTAATGCACAGACATCTATGGATCCGTGAGTTGCCGGCCGGGGTGTCCGAACGGTTCTAGGCGCTATAGTCTGGAAATGCGCGACCGCTACGGGTGCAGGTTCGAATCCTGCCTCGGGCATGGATGTGTGTGATGGCCTTAGGTTAGTTAGGTTTAAGTAGTTCTAAGTTCTAGGGGACTGATGACCTCAGAAGATAAGTTCCATAGTGCTCAGAGCCATTTGATCCGTGAGTTGCCACTACTTTAAATGGTCGTTGCTAGTTAAATGTGCCTTTTCCGGAAGTAATAAATTTAAGCTACTTTTGTTCGGTATGAGGAAACCAATTGAAGTACACGTTTAGCCACACTGTCTCTGGCAGGCTGCTTGACTCTGCGCGCGCGATGACCTAATTGCCAACTTCAATGCTAAATAACTCGGAAACAGCGGAACGTATCGAACTTTTTTCTGAGCAGTTAATTCCCAGCACAATCTCTCCTGCAACACCATTATCAGCTTTTCAGACTGTTTCTGACCACCATGTATTTGTCTGGCCCACACTGGCAGGTTATCTGGTAGACTCCGAATTTCCGTACTCAGAAGTCGTATTTGACTCTACGTAGCAATTCCGATGTTTTAGTTGATGCGTGGATCTCTTTTCTTGATGTTTCTGGAGAATTCGTCCTACATTTCCGGATAATACGCCACAAAAAGGAACAAATGCATTGGCTGCATCTTCATGAGGTCTTCCACCGATTGCATGGTGAGTGTGTGACGTAGCGTTCTTCGAATTTGTCACTCCTTGTAGTCGCTCAGCCAGAACACCACCGTCATACGTTCCCCGTTCTTGACAAGGACTTTCATTGTCAGAGAGGGTGAGAGTTTTATGTACCAATGTTTCGAGAACGCTGTCCCTCCGCATCGGTTGGCAGCAGCTCTCCACGTGTAGCTGTAGGTTGGTGTGCAACTTCTTACGATACGCACCATGGCCCAACGTGCCGCCCGCTCTCCTTTTTTCCAGAACATCCAGGATGGGAAGCGCGCCATTAACGTCGACTTCCAGAGTAATATTCGCAACGGCAACAGGAAAGAGGAAATGACAGTGGTACAGAAAGTAAGCACGCGGATCGTAGATGTAGATGTAGGTGAAGACAAAGGAATGATGAGGTTACTATTCAAGGCAATCCCTACATAACAAAGTAAAAAACAACTGTTTCCCAGAAATAATCACGCGATGTTAGCTGAAATCATTAGATTTTAACCTGCGTATAGAGCAACTTAACGAAATAAAACAAACTATCATACAATTTTGGGATTCAAAGTGCGTGATCTTCTCATACAGGAAATATTCCTTGCCTTCCATTAACCAACAAAACAGAGGAAAGGAAGGACCTTTTAACCATAGTCCATTTTCTTGCAGTGAAATAAAGAGAATTTGTTGCTGGTTGTGTTACTGATGTCTATACCGTCTTCTTTGTTACTGCTCAGAAATAACAGAGGTAATGTTAAGCACATTCAGTGATTCCTTGGAAGAGGAAGCGTAACGCATCCTTACTAAAACTTACAACTTCATATAATTTTTAATTTTGAATTTAGCACACTTTTAGAACAGTTTTTCTGTCAGGCGTTACAAATTATCATGATTTTCATTTCTTCCAACAAAACCGTTTGTAATGTGAATCTTCCTTTCTATTTTTTCAGGTATATTCTTACGATCTGAAACTGCCACTTCCCACGATACCCATTTCCAGTCTACAACTGTAGAAGAATATGTCGCTCTTTAGTATAAAGTAGAGCAAATGAGAAATAATTTTTATCTTACAAAAGTAGGCCATTTTCTTACTGCACGTAACGACGGAGACTGGTACATTTTTCAAACACTTTTTGCAAAAAGTGTTAACTCTACCACTGTGCGCTATACGATTTTAATCGTCTTTTCAAGGGCTTTCGAACGCCGTTAAAAAAAGTTTTCTTTCTATTAAAATACACGCTTCCTTAAATATCTCGGTTGATACAAGAGTATTACCGATAAAACAAAATTACGTTCCGTCTTCGTACTGTCATATGACAAAAACTTCGCTTGGTATATTCAACCATTTACAAAAACACTGTAAATGTGGTTCTGACTTTAGCTGCATCGCCAAGTATGTGTATGAGTTTTATGTGGTTATCTGAACAGTGTTGAGGAGCAAGGTGCAGTGGAGTAAGTTATAGGATAAAGAATGTAACAAGAAACATCGACAAAACGAGCGTAGTAAAATAAATAATGTAGCATAACAATTCGTCCACGAACATCAACAAGACAGCATATTTACATCTGTATCTACTCTCTGCAAGCCATTCACATCTAAATCTACATGAATACTCTACAGTTCACAATTAAATATCACCTTTATCTAACGCTGCGCTCTCGAACAACGTGCGAGGAACAAGGTCACTTAAATCTTCATACGTGAGCTGTGATTTCTCTTATTTCATTACAATAATCATTTCTACTTACGTAGGTGGGCGCCAAAAAGAAATTTCGCGTTCGTAGGAGAAAGTTGATATTTGGTCATAAACTTCTGCGGCACTGTAAACCCAAACGTCTTTGTTTTAATGATTACCACCTCAGTTTGGGTA
Source organism: Schistocerca serialis cubense (assembly GCF_023864345.2). Taxonomy (NCBI): domain Eukaryota; kingdom Metazoa; phylum Arthropoda; class Insecta; order Orthoptera; family Acrididae; genus Schistocerca; species Schistocerca serialis. The sequence goes on along the minus strand of NC_064638.1, from coordinate 1,062,444,238 downwards.
TCATACCCGTGGCACTCTCTCTCTCTTTTCGCGATAAAACAAAACGAGCTGCTCCTCTCTGAACTTTTCGATGTCCTCCGTCAGTCCTATCTGATGCGGATGCCACACGGCGCAAGAATACTCCCGAACGGCGGGCAGTCTCTTTAGTAGAGCTGCCGCGCGGAGTGACCGCGCGGTTTGCGGCGCCATGTCACGAATTGCGCAGCCACTCCGACCGGAGGCTCGAGTCCTCCCTCGGGCATGGTTGTATGTGTTGTTCTTAGCATAAATTAGTTTAAAGTGGTGTGTAAGTCTAGGGAACGGTGATTTCAGCAGTTTGGTCCCTTAGAAATTCATACACATTTGAACATTTTTTTAGTAGAGCTGTTACCACAAAGTGTTCTGCTAATAAATCTCAGTCTTTGATTTGCTTTCCTCACAACATTATCTATGTCTTCTTCTTCCTGAAACCTTTTTATTTATGCAAGTTATTCACATTTTTTGATCCGCGGCTGGGCCTATCGTAGCGTCTCGTAGAGCCTCGTTGCCTGTTACTTTTTGGGCTTCCTGTAGGGCCTTCTCAACTACCGTAGCGGTCTCGGGGCACACACTGTCCCCACTGTACTTCAACCATACAGGCACTCCCCTACTTTATGCATTTGCCTGTCTCCCATGACGTGGACGACGGGTTGGACTTGTGAAAGATATGAGAGTTCTAGTTTAAGTTATTCGTATTTGTAATCGCTAACTACTTAGCTGAATTAACAGCTTTTAGATTTGTGTGATTTATCATGTAACCGATATTTAGTGGATTCTCTTTAGTATTCATGTGGATGATTCACACTTTTCAGTATTTAGACTCAGTTGCCATTTTTCGCACCCTACAGGTATCTTGTCTAAATCATTCTGCAGTTGGTTTTGATCATCAGAAGACTTTACGAAACTTTAAAAGACAGAAACACCTTCAAACAATCTTACGCTATAGGGCGGAGGGTACTTTGAGCACCAATATCATTTTCCTGTTACAGTCACGAATGGTTTTCGGAAATAACGACTGCTGGTGAGTCTCTGCGTGGGCTCGATTGTCTCTAATTTTGTCTTCGTCTTTCTCGAAATAAATGTAATATACCAGGAAACAGTAAATTATTGACTTCTCCAGGAACGTACGCTCTCGGAACTTTAACAGTAATCAACACACTGTCATGCAGAATGCCTTCTCACAACTTCAGCGTCTGCCACTGCTGGAGTTGGCTGAGCACCTTCGCGACGCTTTTGCGCTTACTAACTGCACCTATAACGAAACGTTCTACTCTTCTTTGTATCTTTTTTATTTCTTCTATCAGTAACGAAACGCACTGTTCTTCTTTGTTTCTTTTCTATTTGTTTTATCAGTTCTGTCTGTACTGATTCCAGACTACCGAGCAAAAGTCAAGTATTGGTCGAATGAGAGTAATTTAAACTGCGTCCTTTGTTGTTGCTCTACATCTCCTGAGGATCTTTCCAAGGAATCTCAGTTTGGCATCTACCTCGCCCGCGATTAATTTTATGTAGTCGGTCCCACTTTCAGCCGCTCGGTACCCACACTCCTAGATATTTTATGGACGTATCTGTTTCCAGTGACTGATCGGCAGTCCTGTAGTCATATAATGATGGGTATTTCTGTCTATGTATACACAATGCGTAAAATTTTTGTTTATTTTGAAGGTCATTTGCCACTGCCTGCATCAAGCGTCGACCGTCAGCAGATTTTTCTGCATTTCGCTACACTTTTCTGGCATTGTGGTTTCTCTGTATACAACAGCTTTTAGGCCACTTGTATTCAGGGTGAGTCATTTAACATTACCACTGGAAACACCTCCGAAAGCACAACAAACTGTTAATAATCAATTCCGCAGAGCAAAAGTGAGGAGAGGGGCTGGTGGAATTGGTTAATACAAACCGTTGAGAAATGCACGGAAGTATGATTTTCAACACATACTTATGTTTTTTTAAATGGAAACCTGTTATTATTTTTAGCGCAAATGAAAATAAAAAGAAATACTTAATCAATGACTTTTGTTACATTGAGTAATTGGTAACGTTAAGTTGACGCTTGAAACCTCGGACATTCAGTCACGTGTTGTAACAAACAAGATCTATAGGGGTTTGTTTACGAAGGCTACGATGTTTATGAGTTTGATGAGTTTGGCTGTCTCAAAGTCTGCATGTAGCGCTTGCTAAATTAGTCCCTGTACTCGTAATAACTGTGGTACACTGTGTTACCGGACGTCTGTGATAGTGTACTGTACATAAGTAAGAACAGAAGTACGCATAGTAGGAACGTGAGAAGGTCGCAATTACAACAGTATGTACAGTGTTGTAAGAACTGTGAAAATCTTTCATTCTAACTCTGAAAAGGCAGAGATGATACTCATTTATGGCGAGTGTAGACAAAATGTAGCTGCACTCTGCAGTTGCATGCAGAAAGGTATCCAGACGGAGATCATACAACACGCCGCACATTTGAAAACATCTACAAACAATTGTATGCAACATGTATGGTCGTAACACGCAAACGCATCCGTAAAAAAATCATCACAGGAGAAGCAGGTGAAGTTGGTGTGTTAGCTGCTATTGCCGTGAACCCACACATGAGTTCACGTGACATCGCTAGAGGCAGTGCAATAAGTCAAAATAGTGTAACGCGTATACTTCATCGTCACAAACTTCACCTGTATCATGTGTCAGAAAATGCATGGAGATGACTTTAATAATCGAGTGAATTTCTGTCAATGGACATTAACTGAGAATGCGTTGCAGTTCTACCTGTTTACCGATGAAGCAGGTTTCACAAACCATGGAGCAGTGAATTTACAAAATATCCATTACTGGTCCGTGGACAATCCTGGCTGGCTTCGACAGGAAGAGCGACAGCGACCGTGGAATGTAAAGGTATGGTGCGGAGTAATTGGCGACCATCTCATTGCTCCTCGCTTCATTGAAGGCACCAAAACAGCTGCAAAATACATCGTATTTCTACAAAATGATCTGCCAACATTGCTAGAAAATGTCCCGCTGGAATCACGTAGACGTATGTGGTATCAACATGATGGTGCTCCAGCACATTCTGCAATGAACATTAGGGTGACCCTTCACAGAATGTTCGACGGGCTTTTCATAGGACGTGGCGGACGTATAAATTGTCAAGCCCGTTCTCCTGTTCTTACGCCTTTAGGCTTCTTTCTGTGGGGTACGTTAAAGGAGAATGTGTACCGTGATGTGCCTACAACCCCAGAGGATATGGAATATCGTATTGAGGCAGCCTGTGGCAACATTACACCAGATGTACTGCGTCGTGTAAGACATTCATTACGCGGTAGATTGCAAATGTGTGCAGCAAATGATGGGCACAACTTTGAACATTTATTGGCGTGAAATATCAGGACACACTCTTTTACATTCTGTAATTGAAAACAAAAAACAAATTTGTAAGTTTAACTACATTCTAATGTTAATGAACATTTTCCTCTAACAAATCAGTATGTTAGCATGTGGACGCCACGATCTGTTCATGTCTCTTCTGCACCTACGTTACGTCACTATTCTTTTTGCATCCCTAATCAATTGGGTTCTCTCCGATACACACGATTGAACTACTGAGGAGTTACTCAAGCGTCAACTTTACGTTAGAAATTACTCTGGATGTAATTTAACTTTTTACAATGTAAGAAATGGCACAGATTAAATATTTTACGGTTTTCAGTTGCACTAAAATAAGAACAGGTATCCATGTACGAGGGTCACTCGAAAAGAAATGCACACTATTTTTGTAAAAATACGGTTTTCATTCTGCGTGTGTGAAAGTCTTACAGTGTGTAGATACATCCTTCCCGCTTGTTTTCATACTTAGTTCAACCTCTTCCCGTGAGTGGCGCCGTCACGGCATGTCTTCAAGGTGGCTGCTACACTTGACGTTCGTCAGAAGCAACGCGCTGTCATAGAATTCCTGTGCTGTGAAAACGAGACAGTGGCTAAACATCCACAAGAGGTTGAAAAAGGTGTATGGAGATGCTGCTGTCGATCGCAGTACAGTTAGTCGATAGCAAGCAGGTTACGTGATGAAAGCGGGTATGGCAATATTGAGGATTGTCCTCGCAGCGGCAAGCCTTGTACTGCACACATTTTTGGATAGTTTGAGGGAAGAGACCAAACAGCGAGGTCATCGGTCTCATCGGATTAGGGAAGGATGGGGAAGGAAGTCGTCCGTGCCCTTTCAAAGGAACCATCCCAGCATTTGCCTGGAGCGATTTAAGAAAATTACGGAAAACCTAAATCAGGATGGCCGGACGCGGGATTGAACCGTCGTCCTTACGATACTGCACACACTCCAGACAATGTGCAGAGAGTTAACTTAACTAATTGGTGAATGCTGACAGAAGCTTCACAGTGAACGAAATGTCACGCTGCGTTGGGATAGGGGAAGGAAGTGTATGCAGAGTACTGAAAGTGTTGGCGTTAAAAAAGGTTTGTGCCAGGTGGGTTTCCCTGGATGCTGACAGTGGCTCACAAAGAAACAAGAATAACGGTATGCAGCGAACTTTTGGAACAGTACGAAAATGGTGGGGATGAATTTCTTGGAAGAATTGTGACAGGTGATGAAACATGGCTCCATCATTTTTCACCAGAGACGAATGGAGTGGCATCATGCAAATTCACCCAAGAAAAAAAATTCCTTTTCCGATTCCGAAGGACTGTTGCATGTGGACCTCATGCCAAGTGGAACCACCACAAATTCTGAGGCATATGTGACGACACTGAAGAAACGTGAAGCTCGACTGAGTCGTGTTCGACCATATCGGCAAAAGCAGGACGTTTTGCTGTTGCACGACAATGCACGGACACATGTCAGTCAAAAAACCATGGAAGCGATCACAAAACTAGGATGGACAACACTGAAACACCCGCCTTACAGTCCTGACCTGGCTCCATGTGACTATCATCTCTTTGGGAAACTGAAAGACTCTCTTCATGCAACAAAACTTGACGATGATAACTCCCTTGTTCACACTGCCAAACAGTGATTCCAACAGGTTGGTCCAGGATTTTACCGTGCGGGTATACAGGCGCTGGTTCCAAGATGTCGTAAGGCAGTTGAGAGGGATGGAAATTATGTGAAGAAATGAAAATATTGTTCATAAAGGATCTATCTACACACTGTAAAACTTTCAGACATGTAGAATAAAAGATGGATTTTAAAAAAAATTGTGTGCATATCTTTTGGAGTGACCCTCGTAAAAAAACATAAGTATGTGTTGAAAATCATATTTCTGTGCATTTCTCAGCGGTTTGTATTAACCAAATGCTTACTTTCGGTCTGCGGAATTGGTTATTCATTTCAAAAAATGGTTCAAATGGCTCTGAGCACTATGGGACTTAACTTCTGAGGTCATCAGTCCCCTAGAATTTAGAACTACTTAAACCTAACTAACCTAAGGACATCACACACATCCATGCCCGAGGCAGGATTCGGACCTGCAGCGCCTAGAACCGCACGGCACCCCGGCCGGCGGTTATTCAGTGTTTGTTGTGGTTTGGGATGTGTTTCTAGTATCAATGTTAGGTGACTCACCCTGTATAAGGGGCGATGAAAAAGTTTCTGTTTGAGGGCGTTGCTGCTGTATATATGCAACCCATCGTGACTCCGATGCGGCTGTGTGAGCACCGACAAGTATGCAAGGGCTTAGCGTGTTCTTTGAACTAAAACTTTTTCATTGCTAGTTGTATGATGTGAAAAGTAATTGTTCTATATCGTTGTCTTAGTTTACGCTTGATGTATCTTTTACGTCTGTTGACTTCTCCCATTGAGAATAGCATGCTGTAGTGTATGCTAGAAACTCTTCAATCCAGTCACACAGTCGATCCGTTACGCTCGCATTTGTTCATTAAGTGGCCGTGCGGAACTGTATCGAACACCTTACGAATGTCATGGAACACGGCTTCTGTTTGAGGGACATCTCTATCTACTGTTTGTTCAGAGCCGTGAAAAAAGAGAGCAAGCTGGGTTTCACACGATTGTTGTTTTCGGACCCATGTTGATTTCTACAGAGATTTTAGGTCTCCAGAAACGTCATAATATGCGACTGTAAAACATGTTCCATGATTCTACAACAGGCCGACGTCAGAGATACGGGCCTACAGTTTTGTGCCTCTGCTCTACGACCCATCTTGAAAACGCGAAAGACCTGGGCTTCTTTCGCTCATCCGAGGACCTAAGGTACACTGTTGATAGAGGAGGAGCGAGTTCTTTTGTATACTCTATGCACAATCGTACTGGGGGCTGTCATGCCCGGTTTCCTTTCCTCTGTTGAGCCGTTTCTGTTGCTCTTCCATACTATTCTCATTTATTTCGATATCTGCCATTTTATCATATGTGCAATGATTTAAAGAAGAAACTAAAGCGCAGGCTTCTTCCGTGAAACGTGTCTGTAGAAAGATGTTTAGTATTTCGGCCTTATCTTCCTCATGCTGTTTAACATTATTATGGTCAAGGAGTGAACAGATGGCTTAGATTTGTTTAATGAAAGAACGTAAGCTCAAAACTTCGGTTGACAGAATCTTTCTTTCTAAATCGTTGAACGTTTTACGTATGGCTCTCCTTAGGCTAATTTTAACGTCGATTATTTTTGTTTGTATGTGAGAGAGTGGTTATGTTTAGAAAAGCAATGAAGGTCTCTTTGCTTTCGTGGCACATTCATAACATGGTTCACGTAGCACAGCGGATTTTTCCATCCCTTACAATTTTTCTCGGCACATACCAGTCTAAAGCAAATTTCACCTTACTACTGAACTTTGTCCATCGATGCTCAACATTGCCTCGTCATGAAATTTTCATGTTGACCCGTCACATAATCTAGAATCTGTTCTTTGTTGCTCTTCCTAAACAGGGAGATATCGCCCCCAGTAGCTGAGTGGTCAGCGTGACAGAATGTCAATCCTAAGGACCTGGGTTTGATACTCGGCTGGGTCGGAGATTTTCTCCGTTCAAGGACTGGGTGTTGTGTTGTCCTAATCATCATCATTTCATCCCCATCGACGCGCAAGTCACCGAAGTGGCGTCAAATCGAAAGACTTGCATCCGGCGAACGGTCTATCCGATGGGAGGCCCTGGTCACACAACAGGGAGATCTTCCGGTATTTCTTTATGTTCCTACTTATAGCCGTATGTAGTGATGCTGTAAGAGCTTTGTGGTAACTGATTCACTGTTCTACGCTGAGTCGAGAAGTTCGGGTCCGTTTGTCACCAGCAGGCCTAGGTTCCAGCAGGTGCTTTGATGTACAGTTCAAGGTAATTTTCAGATAAGGCACTTACAACGATTTTCCGCGAATCTCTATCCCTTCTATCCGTCCTAACCACTTGAGTCTTGCATTCTAAAGCTGGTAAGCTTGGTAAGCTCAAACCCCACCTAAAACTATAACATGTCCAGGAGGTTTACGCCAAATTTACTACTGGCCATTCAAATTGCTACACCAAGAAGATAGCGTGTTACAGACGAGAATTTCAACAGGCAGGAAGAAGATGCTGTGATATGCAAATGATCATCTTTTCAGAGCATTCACACAAGGTTGGCGCCGGTGGCGACACCTACAACGTGCTGACATGAGGAAAGTTTCCAACAGCAGTTGACCGGCGTTGCCTGGTGAAACGTTGTTGTGATGTCTCGTCTAAGGAGGAGAAATGCGTACCATCACGTTTCCGACTTTGATAACGGCCCGATTGTAGCCTATCGCGATTGCGGTTTATCGTATCGCGACATTACTCCTCGCGTTGGTCGACATCCAACGACTGTTAGTAGAATATTGAATCGGTGGGTTCAGGAGGGTGATACGGAACGCCGTGCTGGATCCCAACGGCCTCGTATCACTAGCAGTCGAGATGACAGGCATCTTATCCGCATGGCTGTAACGGATCGTGCAGCCACGTCTCGATCCCTGAGTCAACAGATGGGGACGTTTACAAGACAACAACCATCTGCACGAACAGTTCGACGACGTTTGCAGCAGCATGGACTATCAGCTCGGAGACCATGGCTGTGGTTACCCTTGATGCTGCATCACAGACAGGAGCGCCTGCGATGGTGAACTGTACAACGAACCTGGGTGCACGAATGGCAAAACGTCATTTTTTTGGATGAATCCAGGTTCTGTTTACAGCATCATGATGGTCGCATCCGTTTTTGGCGACATCGCGGTGATCGCACATTGGAAGCATGTATTCGTCATCTCCATGCTGGCGTATCACCCGGCGTGATGGTATGGGGTGCAATTGGTTACACGTCTCGGTCACCTCTTGTTCGCATTGACTTTGAGCAGTGGACATTACATTTCAGATGTATTACGACCCGTGGCTCTACCCTTCATTCGATCCCTGCGAAACCCTACATTTCAGTAGGATAATGCACGACCACATGTTGCAGGTCCTGTACGGGCCTTTCTCGATACAGAAAATGTTCGACTGCTGCCCTGGCCAGCGCATTCCCCAGATCGCTCACCAATTGAAAACGTCTGGTCAATGGTGGCCGAGCAACTGGCTCATCACAATACTCCAGTCACTACTCTTGATGAACTGTGGTATCGTGTTGAAGCTGCATGGGCAGCTGTACCTGTACACGCCATCCAAGCTCTGTTTGACTCAATGCCCAGGGGTATCAAGGCCGTTATTACGGCCAGAGGTGGCTGTTGTGGGTACTGATTTCTGAGGATCTATGCACCCAAATTGCGTGAAAATGTAATCACATGTCAGTTGTAGTATAATATTTTTGTCCAATGAATACCCATTCATCATCTGCATATCTTCTTGGTGTAGCAATTTTAATGGCCAGTAGTGTATTCTTCAAGTTCCTCCTCAAATGTACTGCCGCTATTGCTGCTGAGGCAGGGGGTTTACAAAAGCATTCGATGACCTTATTTTATCCAGCTTAAACGGTTATCACGATTGCCGACACATTCGTCTTGTGAGAATCATCAACTATGTTGATATTTAAGATAATTCTCATTTAATTTTCGGTCTCAGTTGTACATTCTTAGTTGGATTTTACGTTTTGCCCATCCATAATGATTTTCAGATCTAAGACGTTGGGTCAGCAGCCCGTCTTTTCTATTCAGAACTAAAAATCAGAGTCATGTATTGGTGTGAAAAGACAGTACTCTGACATGTCGTTGAGTAGACAAGACCGGATACTGACTCAACTACTTAGGTCTGAAGATGATCCATAGCGATCGAAAATGTAATCTAACTGAAAGTGTGCACCTGAGAAAAACAAGAAATGAAAATTATCTGAAACACTTACCCTAATTATTTGGCTTTATGGATGTGTATTAATCTCACTAGATATTGTCTTATTCTTATGGTTATAAAAGCCCAAACATATTTGAGAGTATTGCATTTTCACACCAACATAGCACTCTAATATGTGATTCTGAATAGACAAGACGGGTTGTTGACGCAACTACTTAAATCTGATACGATACTGAATGGTCCAATCATGTAATCTAATTCTTCACCATGAGCTGAACCTATCTATGCGATATACATTCCAATCGCAGTTTAGAATTTCGTTTTTATTAACATCTGGTTTGAGCCACTAAAATAAATAATAAGTAACAGTAAAATAATGTTTTTAGCACCTCATCCACAATTTAAGAAACTAGCATACATAACATGAACTGAGGTGTGTAGCGTCATGGGAGCATGTAGACAGACTGGTGAGAGATGTGGAAAGGCAGCACTTAAACAGGGGATGGATGGTTCACGGTGACGGCCGATAGAGGCCATGAAAGATGGAAAGTTAAGTACAGTCAACGGCTGCAGTGCAAATTTATGATTCTGATCACCAGCCACGGGCGACGAAATTAAAAAGTAATTGAGTGGATGCGGTTCAGATAGCGTGGAAAGCGAGACAGGCGATACCCAACCGCGAAAGAAAGAGTTAGGCGCGGGAAATCAATGGGTTGTAAAAAGTGCTTATGTTATGCTACTCAGTGGTTTTACTGATAAATGTGGAGAAATAGTATCTGAACTTGGAAATATGAATTCTGACCTTTGTGATAAAATAAATACTGTGAGTAGGAGCTTTAATAATACGCTGTTAAAGTCTAATGACGTAGTAGAGGGGGGGGGGGGGGCAATTCTAGCGAGAAAACTGTAGATATTTGTCTTGGGGAAGATAAACTGGATAGTGAAGAAATTAAAGTTAATTGTGTAAATGCAGAAGCAGAGATTAATGGGGAAACAAATGCAGTCAGCGATGAAGTAGTTCAAGATGAGGATAGTTCAACTAAAATCAAAGATAATGTCGAAGGTGGAACTAAAGTTATAGAGGGAAGCAGTCTGGAGATGGAAAGTGTATTTGAGGGACTAGTGATTTATATGGTTGCTCTGTTTCGTGAATTTGGGCATGATGAGGTACAAGGGCAGAAATACATGCAATATAAACAGCAAACAAATGCAAAATTAGGGTGTTTGTTTGTAAATGAATGTAAGAAAGGCAACAAACAGAATAGTAAAAAGTTAAGAGTGGAATAGGTATCTTTGAGAGAGAAATATGAGGGAATGGTGATTCATATGAGTACTGTGTTTTATGACTTTGGGCCTAAGGAGGCACAAGTGTAGGAATACATACAATATAAATTGTAAACAAGTGCAAAGTTGAGGTGTCTGTGTGTAAACGAATACAAGGAAGGCAATAAACAAAGTAGTAAAAGGTTAAGAATTGGATGGGCGTCTTTGAGACAGAAATGTTTAATTTAAGAAAAGTCAAACAGAGTAATGAAATGAATGGAGATGAGCGTCTTTGAGAGAAAAATATTTAATTTAAAGAATCATAAATAATTATGTATCAAGGTAAGGAATTTCATCAGTGGAGTTTGCCAAAGGGCATGATAGGTATAACTGCACTTTTTCAATGAAGGGAAAACGCTGAATTTAAGAGTAAACATGTTCAGTTTGGAATTGCCATGGGGTATGGAATTCTATGTATGACTACTTGTGCAGGAGAAAGAGCAAATTTGATGCTGCAATGTTCCTGGTAGTTGACTGGAACAATTTGACCAATAATATGGATGCTGTGGCAAAAGTGAATAAGAAAAGGGAGAAATCTGTGTGTGATAAAGGGAGTGTATTATAGGGAAAGGAATAAATTTGTGGGAAGAAGGAAAGAAATACTTCTGACTATAGAAGTAATACATGCAATGTGCAGAATGCTAACAAGAAAAGAATTGAATCTTGCGTGTATTACGTTAAGTAGTATGGTAGATGAAAGGGGATGGGGTAAAAATTAACATCGATGAGCGACAGTAATAGTGCCAACGTTAGGAACGTGTGTAGAAGTGGAACTGAAGGGTAATTTAGTTGGTGGCATGGAAGTTATTAATGATGAATTACTGTATTGGGCATGCTGAAAAGAAGCATGTGCTGTGTGCTGGTATTCTCCGATTGTTATTATATGGACATGTCCAAAGGGAGATGTGCCTGATTTTGAGGTGTGCACATACTTGTGAGTGCATATATGAATGCGCATATGGAGATAAATGTCAGTAATTCAGAAACTGAGTAACTGTGGCATGGGAAATATCGTCTGTAGGCTAAATCTGGTGCATTGAGGTGAAATGAGTAGTGGGTGTAATGTGGGATTCAGTTTGTTGAGGGACAGATGAGTATTGCTTTACTGCTATTCATGGGGGTATGAGGACGTCCAGTTTATTAACAGAATTTGTAACGATCAACAGGTCAAGGATTGAGTTAATTTATTTTGTGGGTAACTGTTCAGTTGGAGAAGCAAGAATTTGTGTATGTTTGGATTATTATCGGTTAATATTCAAGGTAAATGTCGGATGCAATAAATATTGTCAAAATTCAAACAATATTTTTTGAAACAAAGTGGTATGTAAACAGCATTTGTTGAAACAAAGTTGTATGTAGTGATTCTATGCAGCTGTTTAGATTTATGTTTGTGCTGTATTCTTGTTGCCTTAGTGAATCTCACTTGAGAACAAAACATAGTGGACATATGCCCAACCAGATATACTTTTCTATTGCCTGATCACTTTAGGGGCAACGCCGTTACCTCAGTGGATACACCGGTTCCCGTAAGATCACCGAAGTTAAGAGCTGTCGGGCTAGGCCGGCACTTGAATGGGTGACCATTCGGGCCGCCTTGCACTGTTACCATTTTTCGGGGTGCACTCAGCCTCGTGATGCCAATTGAGGAGCTACTCGACCGATTAGTAGCGGCTTCGGTCAAAAATACCATCGTAACGACCGGGAGAGCGGTGTGCTGACAACACGCCCCCCCTATCTGCATCCTCATCTGAGGATGACACGGCGGTCGGATGGTCCCGGTAGGCCACATGTGGCCTGAAGACGGAGTGATCACTTTAGGAGTTCATGAATCTTTCGTTTGAGTAATTACTGATAGGATTCTTTCGTTCGAACGTTTTGATGGAGTATGGCTTGTCTGGCAAAATGCGAGACAGTGCTGGTGACTGCACACTGATTAGTGTAAGAGATCTACTGTCTCACAAGCACGACCTTGGACACAAGAAACTGCCAGGTTCAGTTAGAAGAAAAACTGCGTATAAAAAGTACTAAAGTGAAAAAGTATAAGTGTCGTAAACTTGAGTGAAATGCATACAAAGATAAGACGGCTATTTATTTAATTTAAAATTATTTGATTTGCAATCCCAATCAAAGCTTAATTATAGATTTATTCTACACGTTTAGATCAGATACATCATTTTTATTAGTACGTGTTTATGATCCTAATAAATATACGCACGCTCATTGTCTCTCATTCAAAAACTATTGCACAAGTTTGTCGCAGCGGTCGAGAATGTTTTGCCTGGTGGAAAGGGGCACGTGGGAACTCTAGCGGCGTAATGGTGGGATGACCTGTGATGGAGGGGCCCTGTGACTTGAAATACTGAAACTGAATGTAATATTACTGAAAATACGTAAAATGCCTTGTAGGCATGATCGGATGAAACTGAAGACAGCTTTTAAATAGCGCATATTTAAAAAGTACAACGCCAGAGAGGCAAAGAACGGAAGCCAGAATGAATATGTGTATTAGTAAGTACAAAGAAACCGCCACCAACAGGGTATGGTTGTGCATGGCAGGATGTCGACGTAGAGCTCAAGAGATCTCACGTGAAGTAGCCTCGAGGCGCGGAAAGACTTTGGCGGTAACCGTGTGTGGTGACATACGTGGCCTCGCAGGGTGGTGGTCGGAAACACCAACGTGGAACTGGCGACTTGCCCCGCCGTACAGTATAAAGGCGAAAGCTGCGGAGCCCAAAGAGGAATTCAGTTCATATGGCCTCTCAAGAAGGACCCATGTGTAAGGCAGCCCCGAGGCCTGGATGAGTAGTATTCACTCAGGCTCTGCTCGCATTCGTACTTAGAAGAGTACCTCCCTCTTGGGAAACATTATAGAGTCATTCATTTACTTTCTGCTCAGGATCGTTGTTCAGTTCTTGCCTTATGTTTGTACACTACTGGCCATTAAAATTGCTACACCACGAAGATGACGTGCTACAGACGCGAAATTTAGCCGACAGGAAGAAGATGCTGTGATATGCAAATGATTAGCTTTTCAGAGGATTCACACAAGGTTGGCGCCGGTGGCGACACCTACGACGTGCCGACATGAGGAAAGTTTCCAACCGATTTCTCATACACAAACAGTAGTAGACCGGCGTTGCCTGGTGAAACGTTGTTGTGATACCTCGTGTATGGAGGAGAAATGAGTACCATCACGTTTCCGACTTTGACAAAGGTCGGATTGTAGCCTATCGCGAATGTGGTTTATCGTATCGTGACATTGCTGCTCGCGCTGGTCGAGATCCAATGACTGTTAACAGAAATATGGAATCAATGGGTTCAGGAGGGTTATACGGAACGCCGTGCTGGATCCCAACGGCCTCTTATCTCTAGTAGTGGAGATGAAAGGCATCATATCCGCATGGCTGTAACGGATCGTGCAGCCACGTCTCGATCCCTGAGTCAACAGATGGGGACGTTTGCAAGACAACAACCATCTGCACAAACAGTTCGACGACATTTGCAGCAGCATGAACTATCAGCTCGGAGACCTTGGCTGCGATTACCCTTGACGCTGCATCACAGACGGGAGCGCCTGCGATGGTGTACTTAACGACGAACCGGGGTGCACGAATGGCAAAACGTCATTTTTTCGGATGAATCCAGGTTCTGTTTACAGCATCATGATGGTCGCATCCGTGTTTGGCGACATCGCGGTGAACGCACATTGGAAGCGTGTATTCGTCATCACCATACTGGCGTATAACCTAGTGTGATGGTATGGGGTGCCATTTGTTACACGTTTCGGTCACCTCTCGTTCGCACTGACGGCACTTTGAACAGTGGACGTTACATTTCAGATGTGTTACGACCCGTGGCTCTGCCCTTCATTCGATCCCTGCGAAACCCTACGTTTCAGCAGGATAAACCACGACCGCATGTAGCAGGTCCTGTACGGGCCTTTCTGGATACAGAAAACGTTCGATTGCTGCCCTGGCTAGCACATTCTCCAGAGCTCTCACCAATTGATAACGTCTGGTCAATGGTGGCCGAGCAACTGGCTCGTCACAATACGCCAATCACTACTCTTGAAGAACTGTGGTATGGTGTTGAAGCTGCATGGTCAGCTGTGGCTGTACACGCCATCCAAGCTCTGTTTGACTCAATCCCCAGGCGTATCAAGGCCGTTAATACGGCCAGAGGTGGTTGTTCTGGGTACTGATTTCCCAGGATCTATGCTCCCAAATTGCGTGAAAATGTAATCACATGTGAGTTCTAGTATAATGTATTTGTCCAATGAATACCCGTTTATCATCAGCATTTCTTCTTGGTATAGCAATTTTAATGGCCAGTAGTGTACTCTCTGCTCAGGATTGTTGTTCAGTTCTTGCCTTATGTTGCATATTTATTGACTGACTTTCATAATAACTTCAAAACTTTCAGTTAGCAATCTGCAGTTTAGGTAACTCTACGGATCTTCCTCAGCCTCCTATGTCATTAAGCGTCTGGACCGCTTGTTGAACGTCACTTTGTGACTTTTTATTTTCTGATATCAGGCGTGGGATTTGTAGGTCGTGGAGTAGCCTGCAGTTGTGATCACGCAACTAATTATTAGAGTAGGTCATCTCTCTTTGGAACGTCGAGCCTAATGTCACACAAAACGACGGAACAGCTTCGAGAATCGCTTTGTATGACTTGAACAACCAGTACGTAGGTCAGCGGCGGAGCCAGGAAGCAAGAGACAAACCGTTGATCCCAAACGGCTCGATGGCAAAGGTACAGCCATAGAACGTATACGGCTTCGGTGTTGAAAGAACTTTGTTGAAAAGATTTTCGGATCTACTTCTATTGAATGACTATGATGTCAATCTCCACATGAGAAACAATGCAATAGTAATTGGCAACCAATGCTGTACAATCGCAATAAAGTCATGAGATGCTCAATTGACTCTTTCTCTGCTTCGAGACTGCTTGTGTCGCAGTCATATGCTATTCGACACTTTCATTGAGTTGCCAAGGCTGTACGCCTGGTTGGTTAGGAAGGAGTTGAAGTTTGTGATGTCTGAAGATGGGTGTAATCCTGAAACGCGTAACATCTTTTAATAAAAGAGTCAATTGAACATCTCATGACTTTATTGCGATTGTATAACATTGGTTGCCAATCATTAACATAAAAATGATCGCAGGCCTCAGACGGGACTTTATGTCCTGTATATCACAATGCAATAAAGCTGCAATCGCTAGTACGTAATCAATTTTCTTCACCAAGGCTTACCAATGTGCTGAAATATGCTTGATGCAGATCCCCACCGACAATTTGAAATCCTGTTGAATTTTGTTTTGTATTGGCTACTCCGTCTTGTATATTATTTGAAAAAAATTCGTTTATTTTATGTGCGTGTGAAAAAATTTGATTTGAGTATTTCCTTGCAAATTATCATTATTGTAACTAGTTTCCATCAAAAAATTTTTATTACTTTCAGTCAATAAAATGCACGTATGCAAAATGGTAAAATAAATAAAAAACAAAGAAGGCCAAGAACGTAAAACGCAAAAGAAAAATTCAAAAGTTGATTATAGAGTTTTCAGTAAAATTAATTACGTATCAACTTTCATACGAAAAACATTTTTTATATGCACATATGTTTCAGTGGTTTGTACCCTTGATAAAACTGCATTCGGTAAACCTCAAAATGTATGTATTTCCTTTTTAAGAAATGTGACTTATTCGTTGCTGTTAACTGTCTCAAATTATTCAGTAAAATTACCTCCCAGTTCCCAGAAAGAAATCCTCCTGCCACCAGAGATTTTGGAATGGACAACACGTTAGATATTTCTGATACTTTATACGCAATTGATGTAATATATGCTGTATTATCGTTTAGAAGATATTCCCTCTAAACATAAAATACGAAAATACATTCGGTATGTGTTTTACGCCTTAATAGTAAAATTTGGCACAAGTGAAATAATACATTTTTTCCCGATTTCCACACCCACCAACTTATCAGGATCGCTTATTGACACTTGAAAATATTTCCTTGCAACAACACAATTGCAATATTGCATTTGAACTTACAGACACAGAGCAGCATGCTACCGTGTTAAAATTCCTGAAAAAGTAAAATAGTTGGCTCATCACGTAGCAAGTTCTTAGAGACTTAAGCGCCATTTAGCGAGGTGTGCGTGCCATACTATAAAAAACTATGACGACGAAAGCACGCTCGATGTCTGTGTTTGTCAGATGTCTGCAAATAGGCAAGAACATGGGGACAGCGGAGCAGAGTGGGGCTTAAGTTTGGATGCAATACAGCTCGACTTCGTGGAAGCTATCAGAGGTACCGTGCGAGATTCGGAGTTAGAAGGGCGCCTTGGCTCATTTGGAAGTTAATCTGAGCAGTGTTTATCCAAGGGATTAATGATGACAGGATAAACATATAATACGTGCACGAGGTGAGCCGTTAACTTTAACAGTAGCAATAGATATGACTCTGACGGGAGAGCGCAATAGAGTCGGCAAGAGAAAAGACGATCGCCCGAATCACGAAGTGCTTCCTTTGCGCTAAGCCAGATCATATGGCGCGAGACTGTCGCATAGATATAAGAATAAGAAAGGTAGGGACGGTTGTATCAGGAAATGGCAGGGAAACGGTTCGGATCGCGAGTAAAGTACTCGCGAAGTAACTGGCCCGGTCATAAAGGCCCATGTTCGCAGTTGAAGTCCATAACATATTTATATGCAAACGAACCACTCATTAAGCGACAGACTACCACGAGAGCGCTTGCTATGCACAGAACGTGCATAGGTAAAGTAAAATCCAGAAAAACTAAGTAAGGGCGTAAGGAAGCAGTCACTTACGCCCTACGTGGAAAGATATTGTGGACGATGAAAAATACACATGAGTTTATGGAACTGGAGTGCCAGAAAGGCAGTAATAATAGCCTGAGGAGTATGGTGGATAGTGGGGCGCAGGTAAGCTTAATTGAGAGAAGTAATCTGAGAAACGGTGGAATGTATTAGGATTCGGAGAACCGCTAATGCGGTTGCAAGGGCAGAGCGATCTGTAGTTCTCGGAGGTGGAATGCACTTGAGTCATTGCTACCACACAGATGGGGAAGATGTGGATCTTCCGTTTGAAGGGCTGGTGGCAATCCTAATAAGTTATGCCAGCGGAAACCTGTGGATTCTCGGGGAACAGATCGGTACGAAGACGGAGCAAGTGTGTGAGCTCCGCATAGTGCAGTTAGGTATATGAATTTCGGGTTCTTGCTAATACGATTGCGCAGGTACAGGAAAGAAAAGATTTCTTCAGACAAAGCACAGACGTGCAGCGAAAGGCGTGTCGATAAATGAAGAGTCTAGGGGTGAGTTCTGCACAGCGTATTCACGGGAAAGAGAAGGCTCTTTGGAAGGAGACTTAAGGGCGAAGCGAGAGCTGATAGGGGCAGAAATTCATTAACCGGGACAGGCAACAGGGATTTCCGGAATGAAGCAAATAGCACACAAGCCAGTTGTCAACACACAAGCCAGTTATCAACCTTGTTTCAACAGTAACAGTAAGAGACCTAGAGGTGCAAGTGTGCCGGATGAAAACAGAGGCGAGCGGAATGAGAGACGCTATCATTCCAAAACAGGGAACGACGAAGGGCGTGCATCAACTTGAGGCATTAGTAAAAATGGAATTGGAAGAATGCCTAACAAGTGTGGTCAACACTACAGATGGGACATTGTCAGTTGAATGCCCACAGTCAGTGGCAGAAGCAGTCCCAAAGCGGGTAATGTTGCAGGAATCGTGCCAGAAGAAAACAAGGATAAGTACACTAAAAGAACAAAATGGTTCAAATGGCTCTGAGCACTATGTCACTTAACTTCTGAGGTCATCAGTCACCCAGAACTTAGAACTAATTAAACCTAACTAACCTAAGGACATCGAACACATCCACGCCCGAGGCAGGATTCGAACCTGCGACCGTAGCGGTCGCTCGGTTCCAGACTGTAGCGCCTAGAACCGCACGGCCACTCCGGCCGGCCACTAAAAGAACCTGCCCGGCTAGCTGCGCCGTCTAAAGCGCTGCTTCCCGGCGGATTAGTCTCGAGGTCCGGTGTGCCGGACAGCCTGTGGATGTTTTTTAAGGCGCTTTCCTTCTACCTCAGCGAATGCCGGCTGGTCCCCCTTATTCCGCCTCAGTTACACTATGTCGGCGATTGCTGTGCAAACACTGTCTCCGCATACGCGTGCACCATAATTACTCTACCACGCAAACATTTGGGGTTACACTCGTTTGATAGAGACGTTCCCGAGGGGGTAGGGAGGGGGGGGGGGGGAAACGAACCGCACAATAACCTGGGTTCAGTGTGGGGTGGTGATGGGGTGGGTGGACTGATGTGGCCTTTCGTGGGGTTGTGAACCACTGAGTGCTACCGCGGTACGATGCCTCTCCGTCGTTTATAGGTCCCCGGTTTAATACACGCGTACACACACACATACACACACACACACACACACACACACACACACACACACACTAAAAGGGAACATCCGAGTAAGTGCTTTGAACGCTAAAGAGAAAGCGCCATTATGCCATTATACAGGATGAAGCAGCTAAGACTGGGCGCCACAAATACACCCAGAACGAATGAGTATATTGAGGTGCAGTTTTTGCCAAGTTATAGCAGACAATATGGCGAATTTACTGACTTTCTGACTTTATCGAGCACCTTTTTAGGGTTTATATTCGCCGAATTATGACCGACTTTTTTCTAATTGAACTATATATTTTTCTGCTGTATTTGAAAGAAGCTTCTAAGAGAATTTGAACAACATAACATGTATAGGACATCACCAAATAAGAACAAGATAATAACGCCACAAAGCACTGTCCCAACGTCAGTACTTTGTAGGACAGAATACGGATTGAATGTTTGTTTATTTAAACAAGCACCGCACGCCGTGTCGCTTCTGAAGATCGCTGCAACACCCACACAGACCGGTGCAAGTCCAGCATGAAAGCAGAATCTGTTTCGTCGTCTGTGTAGTAAGGCAGGAATACTTTTTTACATATTTAACTTTGATGGACGTCAGCAAGCACAACATCCGCTGGTGTGCAAACGTGATACCGCCGCGATCGTGTGCCGAACGCTTGCGGCCGTAGCAGAGCTGATTTGGAGTGACGGTCGCCGCAGGCTATGCCACGTCCGCTTGTGTGGCGACACATCGGCAGACGTCATTCAGTGTAGAGCTCTTCAAGACCGCGTATTCGAGCACAAAATGCGAGTTGTATGCGTATATGGATATGGTGTCTATTCGTTCAGACACAACCGAAAGGACAGACATCATGTCCATATACGTATATAGTTCTGAAAATACCGGCCATGACCTTCTTCTATGAAGATGCACACATATTACCCGAAATCGTATGGGACTTGATAAGAATGTCTTCCACGAGTAACGATTGTGTTGGGTAGGGACACTATGAATGTAGTGTGTGGACATATAAGGGCCGGCTGGAGTGGCCTTGCGGTTCTAGGCGCTACAGTCTGGAACCGGCCGACCGCTACGGTCGCAGGTTCGAATCCTGCCTAGGGCGTTGATGTGTGTGATGTCCTTAGTTTACTTAGGTTTAAGTAGTTCTAGGGAACTGATGACCTCAGAAGTTAAGTCCCATAGTGCTCAGATCCATTTGAACCATTTAACATATACGGTGAGAATGTGGGTCTCGCGGGAGGCGTGCGCGAGATAGTCCCTGGAGTCGCACTCTATTCTGTGCCCTCGGTGGCTCAGATGGATAGATCGTCTTCCATGTATGCAGGAGATCCCGGGTTCGTGATATATATCAACACACGTCAGCATCTGAAGGTATTAATATGTAATTCTAAATGCGAGGTGGGTCGAGCACAGCCTAACTGGATAGGTTTCCCGCACTAATTACTGTGGTTGAGCATAGAGGCCATGACAGAATCTTAGGTAATGTCTCACTCCAAAAATGCTAAACATTTGTTTAACCGTGCCTGGCTACATGCGGCGCAGGGTTCTCGTTCGTGGTGTGTTCGTAATAATGTAGAGTGAGGAAATCCCGTGCAGTAAGCTGTAGAACTAAAAAGAAGTGGGAGGTTCGAGAAAGCGAAGTATCGAATAAATTTCTGTTGGTCGTAAACGGAAACATGAAGTCTACTGCGTACGTCTCGTGCATAAACTCATATATGTTATTGAATTTTCGGTCGGGACCAGTCCATTTAAAGAAATACAGCTGTAAATAATCCAATACTGGCAAAGCTTCTTCAGGAATACAGACAGTAATGAAAAATAGAACAACGGCAAAGGTCGTTGCAATGTGTGCTAATGAAGTGCCACCTTTTAGTGCTGTTTCCGGTGAATGTTTCAAAGAGATAGACCAATAATTAATTCATCTAGATGCACATTATCGGAACGTCAGCATCGTTCCATCATTATTAAATATGCCAAAGAACAGGCTGTTGCAATTTGAAACGGGATAAGACCTTCTGTTATTAACTAAGCTATTGATAAAACACGTTCTACGACAACTGATATGTGGACTGGTTCGTACAGTTTGATGCATTATTTGATACTTACAGCACGTTACATATACTCAGATTGATCTCATGTGAATAAAATTTTATTTATTGCTAAATTCCGGAACGATAAGTTGACGAGACTGAAGGCTACGAAAGGTACAGAATAGAGGATCACTGATAGAAACATTTCAACGGACATGTTGCATAATTTTGTTCTTGATCAGGGTTCCTTTAGAATAAAAAGTTTGGAAAGTCACGAGAGGGTACCTGGTGTTGCCCGTTGATAACAGAACTTAGCCACATTTGCGATAAAGGTAGCTTCTTGTTAAATGGTGACAAGAGGATCACAGCAACAATAAATGCTACCAAATGACATGAAGAAAAGCGGTCTCTGCTCATCTTTGAAACCAAAGTTTAGTACATGCTGGAACAGCTTGTACACTATACTGGAGCCCTTACACTCTCAGTATAACGAAATTGCTACTTTACTGAAGGCTAAGAATTCCGCTCACATGTTACAGGATATGGAAATGAATTTTCAGGAAGAACTGTAAATTTCGCGAAACCATTTAATAAGCGTACAGCTGGATTATTACAGTAACATGTTCTGTTTCGTTATGATAAGAGGAAAGGATAGATTTATAATTAAGTAGTGTAAGTGATGTATACCGGCAGCTAAAAAGAATTAAAAATCAAGCCATGAATTTTCTTCGTGAGAAAGTTGTAAATACTTCCAAATATAAAATTGTGACGTTCGTGTGGCCGTGTTTCAGCTATCTCATTATGTTTGAAATAAATGAAAAACATAAAAGTCTTAGCCCCGTGCGACAAACGTGTGCACGCTATTCAGGTACAATATGCAACTATTAACGTAATCGTTTTTATGTAGTTATAGTGAAACGGAAGCGTTAAAATTCGTATGGTGTTTCATCAACGTAAAATATATTTCTGCCGGGTACGCCTTCATGATTTCCGCATCAGTTCTGTATTACTTCCTGCTTGTTCATTAACATAGAGCCTTCAGGTGCAGTGCTACTGCCAGCCAGAGAAATAGTTTCACGGACTGGGAGAGTAACAAATTATCCGCCACAGACGAAGTGAATATCTATATTTTACTGCACACAGGGGACGATGCCATGTTCGCCCTATATTACTAAACCATGGTAAATAGTTTCACGGACTGGGAGAGTAACAAATTATCCGCCACAGACGAAGTGAATATCTATATTTTACTGCACACAGGGGACGATGCCATGTTCGCCCTATATTACTAAACCATGGTAAAATTTACGATTACAGTAGGACGTGAAACAGGACAATTTGTACTTCATTTAGTCTGTAACATACCACTGGAAATGTAATAACCTCTAAATTATGATTTGCTTTGAATAATATCCGTTGATTTAGTTGCACCGTTATATTTTCTCTCATTTAGAGTCTACCGTAATATGACTTAGTAGATAGTGTCGGAAGTTCCATGCGGCTTTTCGCGGATGATGCTGTAGTATACAGAGAAGTTGCTGCATTAGAAAATTGTAGCGAAATACAGGAAGATCTGCAGCGGATAGGCACTTGGTGCAGGGAGTGGCAACTGACCCTTAACATAGACAAATGTAATGTATTGCGAATACATAGAAAGAAGGATCCTTTATTGTATGATTATATGATAGCGGAACAAACACTGGTAGCAGTTACTTCTGTAAAATATCTGGGAGTATGCGTACGGAACGATTTGAAGTGGAATGATCATATAAAATTAATTGTTGGTAAGGCGGGTACCAGGTTGAGATTCATTGGGAGAGTGCTTAGAAAATGTAGTCCATCAACAAAGGAGGTGGCTTACAAAACACTCGTTCGACCTATACTTGAGTATTGCTCATCAGTGTGGGATCCGTACCAGGTCGGGTTGACGGAGGAGATAGAAAAGATCCAAAGAAGAGCGGCGCGTTTCGTCACCGGGTTATTTGGTAACCGTGATAGCGTTACGGAGATGTTTAATAAACTCAAGTGGCAGACTCTGCAAGAGAGGCGCTCTGCATCGCGGTGTAGCTTGCTGTCCAGGTTTCGAGAGGGTGCGTTTCTGGATGAGGTATCGAATATATAGCTTCCCCCTACTTATACCTCCCGAGGAGATCACGAATGTAAAATTAGAGAGATTAGAGCGCGCACGGAGGCTTTCAGACAGTCGTTCTTCCCGCGAACCATACGCGACTGGAACAGGAAAGGGAGGTAATGACAGTGGCACGTAAAGTGCCCTCCGCCACACACCGTTGGGTGGCTTGCGGAGTATCAATGTAAATGTAAATGTAAATGTAAATGTAAATGGTGTAGCAGACATGAAAAGGACCTACCAGGCCTGGCTGAAAATGCAAGACCTATTTTCTGTAACCCAACAACAAGCGCACCTAGCGCACCTAGTGGACAGTGCTTTAATGAAGGCAGCAGTTGTTAAAAATCACCCAGCCCATTAAATCCAAAACCCGTCAGTGATGCACTGCTGATCAACCATAAATTTTGTTCTCCTGCACATAAGCAAAAAATGTGAAATGCTACTGCTGTAAATATACAATATGCTTCATATGTTTTCTTTACAAAGACAGTCGTCTCCTAGATTGCAGGGATAGTATTTATTTAATGTGCACGTAATTAATGACAGACGCAAAAAAGTTTTTGTTTGTAAACGGGTCTTATCTTTCCCAGTAAATGTACCGAAATATCATATTATTTACCACGTGCTGTTTGAAATTAAGTGTCGCAATTAAGCGTGCTTGAAAATGTTAATGTGATATTAAAAGAGAGTGAGTGACATCACATAACGAAAGAAAGAGAGAGAGAATGGAGAAGGATAGATAGATAGAGAGAGAGAGAGAGAGAGAGAGAAAGAGAGAGAGAGAGGGAGAGAGAGAGAGAGAGAGAGAGAGAGAGAGAGAGAGAGTCGGAGGGGGGGGGGGAGGGGGTAAGGCGAGACGAGAAGAGGCGAGGCGAAGCGAGACTTCAGTTAAGACCGGCCATGCTCGGTCATCAGACCTCAGACATTGGGTGAGTATGAAACCGAGCTGTTGTGTGGGGCTGGACACGAGCGGCTCGGTCTCCCACGTAGCGCCCAAGCCGTAAACCCATAAAACCATAAAGCGCTCCAGCTCTCTGATTCAGTTCATTGAACCATCCAACGAACGAAACGCGCATCAACCACATTCCAGTGCCCTGACCATCGTTCTGCGAAAGCTGTATGCAGATAACTGTTGTGATCTTAGCGGAATGTATCTGATTTCTTTCGATATCTGTTGTCATGCCCTCTAGAATCGATCGTACTAGTGTCCTCAATGCTAATTTTACTTTACAGTACATTTGATAACCTTCCAGCAAATCTAATTTTTCATTCACTTCTCTTACACTTTAAAACATCAAAGAAACATATAGCGAACTCCCTGACGGCAATAGACGTGTACGAGAGAGCGGCGACTGACGTCCGAACTTAAACAGTATGCTGTACTGCAGTAGTGAGCAAGAACAGGACAGAACACTACATCACCACAATCTCTCTGTCTCCCACACACAATAACTGTCAAGAAAATGGCTAATGAAACATATGAACAGAGCTGACAGAACCTTACTAAATCTACGTTTCCAGCGGGATTCTTATAGTACTGTCTTCTGGGTGCGAAAGTGATGATTTAACGCCATCCAACAGTCCTAGGGTCAATATGTTAAGTAAAAGCAATAGAGTACTACTGAATTGGTATGTAGGACAAAATTTCAGTCGCTTCCTGTCAGATTAAAGCTGTGTGCCGGACTGAGACTCGAACTCGGGACCTTTCCCTTTCGCGGGCAACTGCGCACCAATGAACGTAGTGATACTCTCTGGAACGTTAAATCTGTGACTATAGGAGAGCTTCTGTGAAGTTTGGAAGGTAGGAGACGAGGTACTGGCGGAATTAAAAGCTGTGAGGACGGGGCGTGAGTCGTGGTTGGGTAGCCCAGTTGGTAGAGCAGTTGCCCGCGAAAGGCAAAGGTCCCGAGTTAGAGTCTCTGTCCGGCACACAGTTTTAATCTGCCAGGAAGTTTCATATCAGCGCACACTCCACTGTAGAGTGAAAATCTCATTCTAAAATTTCAGTCATCCCCCGTATAAACAGAAAGCGACCCAGTATTCAGGCGATTCCACGCATAAATTATTTTTTACGTTGTACATAGAACGTCCAACACCCACAGCAGCTTTCTTACAGTACTGTCATCTGTGTTTTAACATAATGTGGCCCTGCGAGCCGCTGAGCTCAGTGTACTTTAAGGATACACCTCGCTGGAATAGATCTTTAGTGTTAACTCTTGCCTGACACTACTGACATGTACATTCCGTTTTCGAACACATTATCCACTAAATTCGTTAATGATATAATACACAAATATCTGTTAAGTCTGGAGTACGGTACTAAATCTCAACTACATTTGTTTTCCAAACATGCTTTGATTTTACTAGTGTCTATAGTATACGACTAGATTTCTTCTGTTCACTACCAGTTATACTTACCCATCTGCATCATCGTTTGATTAACTGTAACGTCTAGACGAGAATGCAACTTGATTTCCAATTTTGCGTCAGAAAAAATAAATCTTATTTGAAAATGGTTTTATAGCTGTTTGTACCCAACTGCCATCCATATAGTCACATTTCTAAGGTTTCTGTTTGTAGCTTAGCACAAGTAACGTGAATGTATTGTACTTACAAGTATTGCAAATAGTTCGTATGTCCTACAACTCAAGAACAGTAAACGACTGGCATACATCGAACGCTTCCAAAGGATTCCTAAATCATCTCTAATGATTTGTAAAGGTACTGGCAGAGGAAAATACTTCAAACAGAAGTGTGGGTCTCTGTGGCTCAGTTGGTAGAGTACGAGTGTTTATGGTAGTAGTAGTAGCAGGAGTAGTAGATTAAACTGATATACTTGAAAAAAGAGACAGCATTGGTCGTATATTTTTTACTATTTCGAAATCGATTTTCTGTCACTGAGTGACCGTCTTCAGTGCTATATTGTATAACTTAAATTGGGATGCACTGTTGTCACTAAACTTACGGCAATCACATAGACTGAGCTATGTGATTGCCGTGCTCAGTCTATGTGATTGCCGTAAGTTTAGTGACAACAGTGCATCCCAATTTAAGTTATACAATATAGCACTGAAGATGGTCACTCAGTGACAGAAAATCGATTTTGCAATAGTAAAAAATATACGACCAATGCTGTCTCTTTTTTCAAGTATACCTGTTACCTGGTCGTAGTGCACAAGACAACATGGAGTCGCCAATTAATAAGATTAAATTGATTCAAACAGTAGTCCCCATGACGAGCTTAGAAAGGTAGACTCGTGCTATGTAGTTCATCAGATATTTTCTGCAGATTTCTATCCATCATGCAGCCCTAGAGTCAAGGGTTACTTGGCATAAAGAGTATATCGGAGCAGCATGCAGATCTGTTCCGAGGCAAACTCCATGATACGTACAATTGCTTACAGACTCCAATGTCTACGCTACTAGCATCACATAGCGCACCAATGAACGTGGTGATACTCTCTGCAACGTTAAATGTGTGATTATAGAATTATAATGAGATTGATAGTTCAGTGTAATGTTAGTTTATGGAAATCCACGATGTGCTCACATGACAGCACTACTTCCAGATTACACTTGCTATGAATTATATCGGAATTCAGCACAAATAACTGCTATGTTCAAGTCGTAAGTGCTGATAGCGTTACAGGATTGCAGTGAGTAAGAGCTATCGCTAGAACAATGATAATATATATATCACCAATGAGAATAACGCACAGTGCACTCACTTTCAGAAACATGACGCATATCAGCGAAACCACCCAGCGTGTGATACGTTTATCAGAACAGATTTTATGGAGTTGTCTGGTGATCCTACGCACTGGTCACTTCAGAAGAATTCTGTCATATGAATTTCTACAATGTTATTCGCATCTGATATTCCAACACAGCAAACAAGTTTGCATGGTAATGATAGGATGTCACTCTACAGGTACTAAACTAAACGATTCTAAGATGGCCATCCACGATGGCAGTCAACGACGTTATTGAAGACGTCAGAGTACAAGATGGCTGACCTGTGGATATGGGTGCAGTCCAAAACACTTGTTCCAATTTCCATGCTACGCCCACCACTCATCCTCAATGTCCAGGCTGGGCGGTTTTTTAGGTTAGATGGCCTTGGGAAGTACAGAAAGGGCAACAGTCTCAAAGGGTGCGGGGAAAGTCAGGACATGCGGGGACCAAGCAGCAATCGGTATTGTAATTGTAAACTGTCGAAGCTGCGTTGGTAAAGTACCGGAACTTCAAGCGCTGATAGAAAGCACCGAAGCTGAAATCGTTATAGGTACGGAAAGCTGGCTTAAGCCAGAGATAAATTCTGCAAAATTTTTTACAAAGGCACAGACGGTGTTTAGAAAGGATAGATTGCATGCAACCGGTGGTGGCGTGTTTGTCACTGTTAGTAGTAGTTTATGCTGTAGTGAAATAGAAGTGGATAGTTCCTGTGAATTATTATGGGTGGAGGTTATACTCAGCTAGGTTGATAATTGGTTCCTTTTACTGACCTCCCGACTCAGCAGCATTAGTGGCAGAACAACTGAGAGAAAATCTGGAATATATTTCACATAAATTACTTCAGTATGTTATAGTCTTAGGTGGAGATTTCAATTAACCAGATATAGACTGGGAGACTCAGATGTTTAGGTCGGGTGGTAGGGACAGAGCATCGAGTGTCATTATACTGAGTGCACTATCTGAAAATTACCTCGAGCAATTAAACAGAGAACCGACTCGTGGAGATAACATCTTGGACCTACTGATAACAAACAGAGACCCGAACTTTTCGACTCTGTAACCGCAGAACAGGGAATCAGTGATCATAAGGCTGTTGTAGCATCCCTGAATATGGAAGTAAACAGGGATATAAAAAAGGGAGGAAGGTTTATCTGTTTAGCAAGTGCAATAGAAGGCATATTTCAGACTACCTAACCGATCAAAACGAAAATTTCTGTTCCGACACTGACAATGTTGAGTGTTTATGGAAAAAGTTCAAGGCAATCGTAAAATGCGTTTTAGGCAGCTACGTGCCGAGTAAAACTGTGAGGGACGGGAAAAACCCACTGTGGTTCAACAACAAAGCTAGGAAACTACTGCGATAGCAAAGAGAGCTTCACTGCAAGTTTAAACGCAGCCAAAACCATTCAGACAAACAGAAGCTAAACGATGTCAAAGTTAGCAAAAGGAGGGCTATGCGTGAAGCGTTCAGTGAATTCGAAAGTAAAATTCTCTGTACCGATTTGACAGAAAATCCTAGGAAATTCTGGTCTTACGTTAAATCAGTAAGTGGATCGAAACAGCATATCCAGACACTCCGGGATGATGATGGCATTGAAACAAAGGGTAACACGCCTAAAGCTGAAATACTAAACACCTTTTTCCAAAGCTGTTTCACAGAGGAAGACCGAACTGCAGTTCCTTCTCTAAATCCTCGCACGAACGAAAAAATGGCTGACGTCGAAATAAGTGTCCAAGGAATAGAAAAGCACCTGAAATCACTCGACAGAGGAAAGTCCACTGGAAATGACGGGATACCAATTCGATTCAACACAGAGTACGCGAAAGAACTTGGCCCCCTTCTAGCAGTCGTGTACCGCAAGTCGCTAGAGGAATGGAAGGCTCCAAATGATTGGAAAAGAGCACAGGTAGTTCCAGTTTTCAAGAAGGGTCGTCGAGCAGATGCGCAAAACTATAGGCCTATATCTCTGACATCGATCTGTTGTAGAATTTTAGAACATGTTTTATGCTCGCATATCACGTCATTTCTGGAAACCCAGAATATAATCTGTAGGAATCAACATGGATTCCGGAAACAGCGATCGTGTGAGACCCAACTCGCTTTGTTTGTTTATGAGACCCAGAAAATGTTAGATACAGGCTCCCAGGTAGATGCCATTTTCCTTGACTTCCGGAATGCGTTCGATGCAGTTCCGCACTGTCGCCTGGTAAAGTAAGAACCTACGGAATATCAGACCAGCTGTGTGGCTGGATTGAAGAGTTTTTAGCAAACAGAACACAGCATGTTGTTCTCAATGGAGAGACGTCTACAGACGTTAAAGTAACCTCTGGCGTGCCACAGGGGAGTGTTATGGGACCATTGCTTTTCACAATATACAGGGTGAGTCACCTAACATTACCGCTGGATATATTTCGTAAACCACATCAAATACTGACGAATCGATTCCACAGACCGAACGTGAGGAGAGGGGCTAGTGTAATTGGTTAATACAAACAAAAAAAATGCACGGAAGTATGTTTTTTAACACAAACCTACGTTTTTTAAATGGAACCCCGTTAGTTTTGTTAGCACATCTGAACATATAAACAAATACGTAATCAGTGCCGTTTGTTGCATTGTAAAATGTTAATTACATCCGGAGATATTGTAACATAAAGTTGACGCTTGAGTGCCACTCCTCCGCTGTTCGATCGTGTGTATCGGAGAGCACCGAATTACGTAGGGATCCAAAGGGAACGATGATGGACCTTAGGTACAGAAGAGACGGGAACAGCACATTACGTCCACATGCTAACACCTTTTTATTGGTCTTTTTCACTGACGCACATGTACATTACCATGAGGGGTGAGGTACACGTTCGACGGGCGTTTCATAGGACGTGGAAGACGCATAAATTGGCCAGCCCGTTCTCCTGATCTTACACCTCTGGACTTCTTTCTGCGAGGTACGTTAAAGGAGAATGTGTACCGTGATGTGCCTACAACCCCAGTGGATATGAAACAACGTATTGTGGCAGCCTGCGGCGACATTACACCAGATGTACTGCGGCGTGTACGACATTCATTACGCCAGAGATTGCAATTGTGTGCAGCAAATGATGGCCACCACATTGAACATCTATTGACCTGACATGTCCGGACACACTCTATTCCACTCCGTAATTGAAAACGGAAACCACGTGTGTACGTGTACCTCACCCCTCATGGTAATGTACATGTGCGTCAGTGTAAAAGACCAATAAAAAGGTGTTAGCATGTGGACGTAATGTGATGTTCCAGTCTCTTCTGTACCTAACGTCCACTACCGTTCCCTTTGGATCCCTACGTAATTCGGTGCTCTCCGATGCACACGATCGACCTAATAGGTAGAGTCGGAAGTTTCATGCGGCTTTTCGCGGATGATGCTGTAGTATACAGAGAAATTGCAGCATTAGAAAATTGCAGCGAAATGCAGGAAGATCTGCAGCGGATAGGGACTTGGTGCAGGGAGTGGCAACAGACACTTAACATAGACAAATGTAATATATTGCGAATACATAGAAAGAAGGATTCGTTATTGTATGATTATATGATAGTGGAACAAACACTGGTAGTAGTTACTTCTGTAAAATATCTGGGAGTGTGCGTACGGAACGATTTGAAGTGGAATGATCATATAAAATTAATTTTTGGAAAGGCGGGTGCCAGGTTGAGATTCATTGGGAGAGTCCTTAGAAAATTTAGTCCATCTACAACGGAGGTGGCTTACAAAACACTCGTTCGGCCTATACTTGAGTTTTGCTCATCACTGTGGGATCCGTACCAGGTCGGGTTGACAGAGGAGATAGAGAAGATCCAAAGAAGAGCGGCGCGTTTCGTCACAGGGTTATTTGGCAAGCGTGATAGCGTTACGGAGATGTTTAGCAAACTCAAATGGCAGACTTTGCAAGAGAGGCGCTCTGCATCGCGGTGTGGCTTGCTGTCCAGGTTTCGAAAGGGTGCGTTTCAGGATGAGGTATCGAATATATAGCTTCCCCTTACTTATACCTCCCGAGGAGATCACGAATGTAAAATCTGAGAGATTCGAGCACGCACGGAGGCTTTCCGCTAGTCGTTCTTCCTGCGAACCATACGCGAATGGAACAGGAAAGGGAGGTAATGACAGTGGCACGTAAAGTGCCCCCCGCCACACACCGTTGGTCGGCTTGCGGAGTATAAATGTAGATGTAGATGCAGAACCGCTCGGCCACACCGGCCGGATTTTCTGGTGCAGCTTCTCACAGTTTCTTACGTTATCCTGAAAGTCCAAAGGTTATATTTTTTGGTACAGCCTCTCACATCCTCCAACATATTACCACTATTAAATATCTTCATATCACATTCCTACAGCGGTGGGAAGAATATGTGACACATTCAACTATTAGGAGGCCAGGTTTACGAAGAGGTAGCGAATAGATGTTTGAAAATCTATAAGAAAAATAAACATTGGATATAGAAAAGACTAGTAATAAATAACATGCAGAAGAAACTGTAGGGAATCATTAGAATATACAAGATCAGGAGCGTGATGGATGGTTTGAGAACTGGTAAGACAAGGTTGTAGTCCTACTGGTCTGCAGTGGATCATGCACATCCAAGAGGAAACGAGTGCTACTACAGTAGTCCAGACAGTTGTTCCACCAGAACTTCAATTTTTAATAGCTGCTAATTCTATTTTACATATTATTATCATAAGTTCTTATATGCTTTCTTCACAATTACACCGAGTATTCCTCCCTTTATCGCATTGTCATCCCCGTGCAGGAGAACCACGTAGATAGCTGTTTAATGCGCCACACAAAAATGGCTCTGAGCACTATGGGACTTAACATCTGAGGTCATCAGTCCCCTAGAACTTAGAACTACTTAAACCTAACTAACCTAAGGACATCACACACATCCATGCCCGAGGCAGGATTCGAACCTGCGACCGTAGCGGTCGCGCGGTTCCAGACTGAAGCGCCTTTAACCGCGTGGCCACACTGGCCGGCAATGCACCACACAAATTTCAGAATATTCGTCAGTTGACTCTTCGTCCTACCAAGAAGCTGAAGTCTGCTAGACACTTTCCACATCCACAGCTACATGAATAACCTGGAATTCTGGAATCTACAGTTAAGTGCCTGGCAGAATGTTCATCGAATCTCTTTCATAGCATTTCTCTATCAGTAGTTCTCTAACAGTTTTCGGGAAGAACGAACTCTCATACCTTTCCGTGCAGGCACTGATTTCCTGGTATTATGACAATGATCATTTCTTGCTATGTAGACATAGCGAAAAACACCTTTCTTTTAATGAGTGCCATCCAAACTCGCGTATAATATCCTTGACATTCATTCCCCTATTTCGTGACAATGCAAAATGGACTGCCATTCTCTCAACTTTTTCGACTTCCTCGGTCAATCCTATTTGATACGGATCCTATACACGCACCAATACGCGAGAAAAGGGCGGAGAAGCGTAGTGTTGTCACTGTATTTAATGGCTCTGTTGTATTTTCTGAGTGTTTTGCCTGTAAAACGCAGTTTTTCGTTTGCCTTCCCCACGACATTATCTGTGTGATTATTCCAGTGTAAGTTGTTCGTAATTGTAATTTCTACCTATTTAGTCGAATTTACAGCATTTAAATTTGTGTGGTTTTTCGTTAACAGAAATTTGACGGATTCTTTTGAGTACTCATGTGGATGACGACACACTTTTCATTATGTAGGTTTAACTGCCTCTTTTCGCAACATACGGATATCCTGTCTAAATCATTCTGTAATCGGCTTTGATCTTCACACCACTGTAGAAATGTGAAAGGAAGGTACTTGATAATGGTCATACGTTAGAAGAAACTGTGAGAAGCTGTACCAGAAAACACAACACTTGCGCGTTTCAGGTTAACGTTATAGGGGATGTAGACCGGAAATGGCATGGTTCTTCTAAGTGGTGTAGTGTGTTGGATTGCCACATGAATAACATGCTAGAAAACTGTTAGCTCTGTCTTACATTGTAACGACTGAACCGTTAAGTTTCATGTCATCTAAAAAGTTCTAATTCTGTTGGACGTAGCAGTATCACTGAACTGAACCTTTTTACTCCACCAGATGTCAGGGAGCTTATCTGCATGCTGACTTAATTACTGCTGCTGTTCAGATATATCAGGAACTGCACCTGATACATCACGGAACTGAGCGAGAAACAGAAGTAAACCACGCAAAAGACACATATTCACATACACATATAACGAATTTTAAACACTCAGAGGTAGGAATGGTTTACTGCTTAGAGTTGGCCGTACAAGTCTTTTTCTTTCTGTCTGCAGGCGGTACATGTCTGATGATGTTTCACGATAATAATCAACTTTTCACTACAAATAAAGAGCACAGGGGCAGGTCCCCTTGGTGCCAAGTAGGCCTGGTCACTGAAGACGAGTGGTGAGGGTAGATGGTTCAAATGGCTCTAAGCACGCTGGGACTTAACGGTGAGGTCATCAGTCCCCTAGACTTAGAACTACTTAAACCTAACTAACCTAAGGAGATCACACACATCCATGCCCGAGGCAGGATTCGAAGCTGCGATCGTAGCAGCAGCGCGGTTCTGGACTGAAGCGCCTAGAACCGCTCGGTCACAGCGGCCGGCGCGGGTAGATGACTGCAGTAACATGGGAATTGGAACAAATATTTTGGACTATACCCATATCCCCAGATCAGCCATCTTGGATTCTCATTTCATCAATGGCGTCCTGTTTCGCCATCTTGGATTCCCAACTTAGAACCGTGCATATTAATGCCTGTATGGTGACGTCATACCATTACCCTGCTAAGTAGTTTGCTGTGTTGGAATGTCAGATGTGAATAACTTGCTAGAAATTCATATAAGAGACTTTTTGTGAAGTGTTCTAATGGGTAAGCGTTATAAGCCTCCGCCAGACGGCTCCATTAAGTCTGTACCCATAAGGTTACCACTCACTGGAGAGTTTTGCTGACACGCGTCAGGTTTCTGAAAGTGAGTGCAGTGTATCTTGTTCTCATTGTTGACAAATATTACCACTGTTCTTTGGGGTGGTTCTTACACGCTGTGATCTTGTAATACTATTGGCACTTGAGAGCTGAACGAAAGTTGAAGTTATTTCTACTGAATTCCGATATAGTTGACAGCAATCTTAATCTGACAGCAGTACTGTCATGTGAGGATATCGTGCATTTCCATAAATTAACACTACATTGAACTCTCAATCTGATTACAGCCCTATAGCAACACATTTAACGTTAGAGAGTAACACCGCATTATTGGTGTGCTTGTGATGCTTGTATTGTAGACGCCGGAGATAGTGGATACTCGACGTCTGGAAACAATTGTGTGTATCATTCAGCTTGTCTGGGAACAGTTCTGCATGTTGATCCAATATACTCTTGATACGTGTCTCTGGGGTGCGTGGTGGATAGAAATCTGTGAGACATGACTGTGCAGTCGTAATGCATCTACTGCACTCTGACCATTGCAGCACCGCAAAACGGCATGAAGCAGGCGCTGACCGACGAGCGAATGGAAAGAGAGGGCAGCGCCAGACCTCGAGGAACACTAAGCTCAGAACCCCCCCCCCCCCCCCCCCTGTCACTAACTTAACCAGCCACTCATCGTTGCTCAGCACACTTCGGTTGCAGACTTCGAGAGCATCAGTCAGCACAAGTAATAGGAAGACGATACTTAGCCTGCAAGACATTAGATTATATTGTGTTTGTAGGAAGGATAGTTGGAGTTTAACGTTTCGTCTACATCGGTTTCAAATTTCCATCACACTAAGGCGTACTTCAATCACATCTTACTGAGTTCCCCATGAGACCTACTGTTTAAATCTATTACTACTACTATAAACACTAGTAATCTACCAACTGAGCAGCCGTGACCCATACGTCTGTATGAACAACAGCAGCATACTTTTCTGTGTAAGCACCCTTACAATTCATCAGAAATGATTTAGTGATCCTTTGGAAACCTTTGATGTGCACGAGGGTCGTTTGAAAAGTCCTTGCAAAGTCCGAGACATGGCACCACCGGCGCGTATCGATATCATGTTTAGTTAGTAGCATCTTTGGAAAGAACGCACACTAACTTTCAGCCATATTGGTCTATTTCTTCGTGTTTGGCATTCGCGTGAATCAAGGAAGTCGGGTGATTGTCAAAAAATGGACGAAAATGAATTTCGTGTGGTGATTAAACATTACTTTATGAAAGGCAAAACACTTCAGGAGACTAAAGAGAAGCTTGATAAACATTACGATGACTCTGCACATTCGATTAGAACAGTATATAAAATTTTCGAAGTGGCCATATGAACACAAGTGATGTTGATCGTTCTGGACGCCCTGTGGAGGTTACGGTTCCAGAAATCATTGATAAAATCCATGATATGTAATGGATGACGGAAGAGTTAAGGTGCGTGAGATTGCTACTGCTGTGGGCATCTCGAATTAACGGATACATAATATATTGCATAAACATTTGGACATGAGAAAACTATCCGCAAGATCGGTTCCGCGATTGCTCACGCTTGATCAAAAACAGAATCGTGTTAAGTGTTGCAAGGATGGTTTGCAGCTGTTCAGGAAGAATATGCGGGACTTTAAGCGTCGTTTCATCACTGTGGATGAAACATGGATACATTACTATACTTCTGAGACCAAACAACAATCTAAACAATGAGTTACCAAGGGAGAATCTGCACCAAAAAAGCCAAAGACCATTCCTTCGTCTGGTAAGATTATGGCGACTGTATTTTGGGATTGGCAAGGGATAATTCTCATCGACTATCTGGAAAAGGGTTAAACTATTACAGGTGCATATTATTCATCGTTAGTGGACTGTTTGAAAACCGAGATCCAAGAAAAGCGCCGGCGGTTGGACCGCAAAAAGTCCTTTTCCATCACGACGATGCACCAGCACACACCTCAGCAGTTGTGGTCGCAAAATTAATGGAAATAGGATTCCAACTCGTTTCACATCCCCCCTGTTCTCCAGACTTGGCTCCCTTAGACTACTACTTGTTCCCCAATTTGATGAAATGGCTGGCGGGACAAAGATTTTATTCAAACGAGGAGGTGATTGCAGCAACTAATGGCTATTTTGCAGACTTGGAGAATTCCTATTATTCGGAAGGGATCAACAATTAGAACAGCGTTGGACAAAGTGTATAAGTCTAAGAGGAGACTATGTCGAAAAATAAAAAAGGGTTTACCTGAAACATTTAAGTAGTTTTCATTTTTGCATCGACTTTTCAAACGCCCGTCGTATATCAATCGCTTATTACATTGAAAAGTAGGACATTCACAGTCCAGATCAAAAGGGCTACTCGTGTCTAGAATTATTTGCATCACTTTTAACTACAAGACTTTCACGCTACTTTACAAACTGAATCTGTAGAAAACTATGTGGGCCGCAATGGGACACAAATCGCCAGAAAATCTACTTCAAAGTTAAATTCGTTGTTGCGAAACTGAAGGTGCAGTTGCATTCGTGTTTAGATGTTAGAGTTCATCAAACTACGATTAGGATCGGGTGAAGCGAAGTACTCCTTTACCGTATCACATCTTGGCTATCGCGTTGGATAGTGAAATGCTTATTGATAATAGTCGGTCTTTTGTATCTATAACAGTTAGTGAACTGCGGAAAGCTGGTAGTTTACCACAGACATTGGTTAAAACTAAAGTATGTTTGGAAAAATTATGTAGTCGAGACGAAATACTACCCTCGATATTTACAGAGATTTGAAATATATATCATCAACGAATCTAGTGGTATTTGTGGTGTAACTTTGTTGCTGATTCTGTTAGAAAACGAAATGTACGTCTCAGTGGAGTTAGGCAAGAGACAATACCACAGATCTACTCCCGCGAGGGGCATCCATAAAGTGCCTACGTTCAGCTTCCTTACGATGACAATGAGCTCAACGGCTCGCAGGTCCACATGATGCTAAACAACAGACGACAGTACCATAAGAAATCTGCTGTTGGTGCTGCATGTTCTACGTGCAACGTAAAACATAACTTACGTGTGGAATAGCCTAATATCGCCACAATACTTGGTCGCTTTCTGTTTGTAGTAGGGATGGCTGAAATTTTGTGTGTCCTACAGACCAATGCAGTACTGCTCTACTGATTTTACTTAACATATGGACCGTAGGACTGCTGGATGGCGTTAAATCACCATAATCACGTTCGCACCCATAACACAGTACCATAAGAAATCCGCTGGATGTGTAGGATGTCTTACGTAGAACAAAAAACCCATATTGCTTTTGGGGGGGTTCTGTCAGTTCTAAGCGCACGTTTCTCTTGCCATTTGCTTGACAGTTATTGTTTGTGAGAGACGGAGAGATTGTGGTAATATAGTGTTCTGTTCTTGTTCACGACGTTAGTGCAGCATACTTTTCGGACGTCAAACACTGCTGTCGTGTACACACCTATTTCCGTTAAGCAGTTCGCTTTAACTGCATTGGTTTTACAATTAGTTTGCTATATAGTTGCTAACTTTAATCGTCCTTTGACTTTGTAAAACATAAAAGAAGTAAATGGAAAGTTAGATTTTCTGGGAACGGTTGTAACGTGTATTACAAAGGAAGAATGGCGTAGAGAACGCTAGTACCACCATTTCTAGAGTACGTGGCGACAGCTATGGAAAGCAATTAGAGGCACACTGCTATGATCATAACAGTTATCTGCCCTGCAGCTTTCATAGAAGAATAACCTTGGCACTGGAATATCATTACGGTACGACCTTTCATTCGTTGAATGGTGCAGAAGTATCCCATGCACTGAACGAGATCTCCCAGTAGTCTCATGCACTAGTGGAGGGAGCAAAGCCTGCACATCCGTCACTGCAAGTCAGCTCTGCTATGGCTGCAAGCGTTAGGCACCCGATCGTGGGTGTCTCACGTCTGCACATCAATGGTTGTTGCGGTCTGTTGATGTACCCTGCATTTTTTAAACAAATAAAAAACATTCCTACCCCACTACACACGGTACGAAACACCTTCAGCTGTGATTGTGGATTTACGGTAGTCGGCGTGGATGCTGTAGCGGCTTGGAATGCGATTTTTGTTTGCGTTAATAACGTTCCGGCCCCATTCTATTCTAGGTCATGCTGACCAGAGGTCTGAAGTCTTCTGCCTCCTCCTAGTACAGTCTGTGGCTAATATCGTTGTGTAGCTACACTTTGCGTATAGACATATTAAATGATGAAGTAACGATACTTCAACGATGGGAAAAGGAGTATGTGCTTCTGTAAGAGTTCTGATTTCTTCTGCATTCAGAATGTGAAACGTTCTGCCACCTGTCACAGCTTTATGTTCTGTAAATACTGAATAGAATGCAGAGTGACATGAACATAAAGAAAACTAATGACATGGATTTCAATTTGAAGAGGAAAAATGACAACGTTAAATTAAATGTAGATTGCACCTCTATAGACTGTGTAACGAATGCAAAATTTCTAGGAATGAATATTGATTCTCAGTTGAAGTGGAGTGAACACACAAAGGTACTTGCAAACAGAATGTCATCAGCATGTTATGCCCTTAGAATCCCGTCATCCGTGTGCAACATGCTGTTACATATAATTCATATGTACACTCAATTCTTAGCTATGGTATTCTTTTTTTTTGGGGGAACAAATGCACAAAATATAAACACAATTTTCAACTTCAGAAAAGAGCCATAAGGATAATAACCAAAAAAACTAGTCCAGCTCATTGTAAAGATCTGTTCAGAACACTGGGGATTTTAACTGCTCCATGTGAATACATTTACCAGTCAGTTGTACACATAAAAAATAACATTGGTAATTACTGCACAATCAGCACTGTCCATGACCATGCAACAAGAGATAGACTCAACTTACATTTGCCAAGAAAAAATAAACATAAAACTCAAACAACATTTTCTACCAAGGAATAAAACTGTACAATAAATTACCAAAAGAGATTAAGGAAATTGCAAAAATACACTTATTTAAAAAGTCATCTAAAAAGTACCCGTTATGCAATATATTTTATACATTGAAGGATTACTTAGCTAAAACAGGGTAGGGGTTTCATAAAAAATGTTATACAAATAAATAATAATAATAATGATTATAAAATATACAACATTCCACATAACACCTTCACTTTATGTTTTTACTTCTTTTTTCCTTTCTAGAAATACTTATCCACAAGCAATGCGTGGCACAATACTAACACCTCTTCCTCTTTCTGAGCTCAACATCTCACACGTTACGGAGGGATAGCAAATGGGAAGTTGCGGTAAAGAAAATGGCCCAGAGATCACTAGTGTGTGTGTGTGTGTGTGTGTGTGTGTGTGTGTGTGTGTGTGAGTGTGTGTGTGTGTGTGTATGTGTATGTGTAGTGAGTGAAGTGTTATGAAACAATGTGTGTATAGTGTGTGCAGCGACTGATAGTGAGATATGAGTGAACAATGTGGCATTACATTATTTAATAAGTTATTTGTAAAAAAGTATCGTATACCAGGAGTAAATCTAATGACTGTCTGTAACTAGAAGTCTGTAAATATATGTGTATACGAATTAGATTATTTTAAATTGACCCAATTCTGTAAGTACTTTGACACGTCCTATATCCTTGTAAAAAGAGATCTACGGATGATTAAAGCTGCTACTACTAATACTACTACTACTACTACTACTACTACTATTACTAAATCAAGAAAGTATCTTCATGCAGTGTCTAAAGAAACAAGAAACTTACGGGCTCTACAAAAAGCTAGGCAACGTAGAGAAGGGCCCAACATTTAAACAGGTGCCCGTCTGATTGCAGTTTCAGGCTTTTACTGATGCATCGAAATTCTTTACCAGGTTTACACAACCAGCTGATTTGTGTGCAGATGAGCTGAATCCTGAGGCCGTACAAGTTAACCGCAACTTCGCGTTGTAACGACAGTCTGATTTATTCAATTTCTTGTAAGAAAATTGAACACTTTGCTTTCACAATTGCCCGTAACTGGAGAATGCTGGGGGGGAGGGGAGGGAAAATCTAGGCAGAAAATGGCGGTTACTGTGCCGCGCAAAATAGAGAGTGAAAGTTAATTCAGCTGTGAAAATCAGAGATAAAAGCTTCATGCTCGATATGGCGTCTTGCAACTGTCGGGCGTGGATTTCCATCGGATAAGCAAGTGAGAGGCCATAGGTCAACGCTGTGCTTCACAGATTTTAAATACAATGGCGTGCAAAGCGGCAGATGGCTCTTGCTTTGTCGTTTGACTATAAAGCAGTTCGAGGAAAAATAAATAAATAAATAAAATGAAAAAAGTCTAACTTAGCGCAGTTGACGTCCGCAGGATTCCGCAGCTGCCACCGCCGTATCGAGTCCTGGATGGGCAAGGCATTTAAGTACAATGCCTCAACATCACTAGATAAAAACTGTCAACTCGAAGCGGATGGTCCGAATTTTAATCATTCACATATTGTTAGTATTATTGAGCAGAGGGTTTTTGTGGACTCAACGATTTTGCGAGTGTAGAGGACAAAATCATCAATTTTAGTTTGCTATGGAAAACGGCATGTTTCTTGATAGAGCGTAGGGGAACGATGCGGGACGCCGGCACCCCCATACTACTCAACGTCTTAATGGCTAAAAGAATCGAGACTTATCGAAGAACACCACAGAATGCTGTTTGCAGCGATCATATTCACGCTTACGTGTCTGCATATGAAATGGTGAAAGATTACAGAAAACAGAAATTCTCGATTCCTATACCTACCCAACTCTTGGAATCATGATGCGGTGAGCTATTGGGTATGACAATAGATTTGGTAATTCGTGAAGGCACGCTGAGTGCTCGCCAGTATGTGGGGAGACTGGTAAACTCTGTGATCATATCCTTCACGACCACGGTTCCAAATGGCATATTCTAGTAGGACAATGCAAGACCACACTATGCAGTCCACATCACATATATCTTGAGGTATGTATTGATCCTTGTCTGGCCTGTTCACTGCCCTAATTTGTCAGTCATAGAGAATTTCAGGAATTGGCTGGGCAGATGTATGCAGGGTTTTAGGGGTAAAACTTCAGATATTTTTATTGCTGATAGAGGACAGGGTACTGAACCACATGACATCAGCATTTACTTCATTTGCAAACTGCTAATTATAGCTATTACGTGTAGTATGTTCTTAAGTTGGTTAGTACCTCCAACTACATGCAGCAAGAGCAAGTCATTAGTTTGTGGAATAATCAGCAATCTGTTGGACGAAAGAAAATTTACTTCCTTTGGCGGTTTCAGTCAGAAGGCTATAATTGTCACATTATTTGCGTGCGTCAAAAATAAGATGCATACAACACATTGCTGCGGTCATGTGGTTCACAGTGGCTGTGCAAAAATGATACAAGGAAGCCAAACAACAAGTGCAAGTGTTTTCCCTGGGAAGCAGGTAGGTTTTAAAGCGTGGACGCATGGACACAAAACGGTTAGTCTATACTGACAGGTGTAGTTCACTTTGTTGTGCAGTTACGACCGTGCAGAAAACAATAGGTAGTAAATTATGTAATGATTTGGCGGGAAAACCGTTAGACGCAGAGAAGAAACAACTAACACACTGAAGTGAGTACATATTAAGGTACCAATCATCACAATATCTGCACTTACACTCCGAACATTCTATACTTTCATACCAGTCTCCAGTAGCAGTTTTCATGCACTGACGCAGTTTGTGTTGCAGGCATGGCTAAAAATTCTCCGAAATCGCAGTATGTCTTATTCCATACCCCAAAGAATACAAAAGTTTATTCGTGCTGTGTAGATCGCAGGTGCCTCTGAAGCTAATAACAGAGAGCAGTTCCGAAGAGAATGAAAGTTTATTCATTTAATTCTTATTTTATGATTTACATCTCGGTGTAACTCTTTCCATTTTCCTCAGCGTATTTTTACCCAAAAATATTTTCTGGTGGTTGGGATGTAAGTTAAAGCATGTTTACTATTTATAAAAAAGACCTTGCTGCACGCAAAAATGATATTATATAGGCAGGACGTTGTAAAAACCACGTTATGATAAGACGATCCGCGCAATTCCCATCATCCGTGCGATTTTAAAATGTGACAGAATTAACGACCTCGTCAAGTGTGGGCTCATAGTGTAATACAGTTTCTGAATGCGTGTTGAAATCTACAGATAGATAGGCCTAACCGCTGTTTATGGAAATATGATGACTGAAGCTTCAGTTCGAAAATGCTACGTCATGTTTCTCTGTGTACAAACAAAAATTCATGACGGAGAACTATCGGGCTGACCTTGGTTACGACTAAAGAACTGAAGAATTGGTGAAAAAATTTAACATGATAGACCCTTCACTATTGATGCACTGAATTTCTTGGAATTTGACTCTTCGTTACCAAATTGTCTGTGGTGATTTCGGCTGTAGAACAATGTGTGCCAGGTATGTCACTCGATTTTTGACAGATGAAGAACAACAATGAATGGATGCTACACTGCTTTTTCTCACTGGGTACGACAAGGACGGAGAGATTTTGAACCTCATTGTTAGTGGTGACGAGACCTGAGTCTCACTAAGAACAGATACAAAACGCCAGTCTGTTGAACAGCATCACTCTAGATTCTCAACAAAACAAAAAAAGGTAAGCACAGTCTCAGCATCAAGAAGATTCTGGCCACAGCATTTGGGGATGGAAAGTGATGTTCTTCATATCTATAGGAGAGGCCCCAAATGCGGCGGCCTACTTTATCAGACCCCTCACAAGAAACTCTACGCTGTCCAAAACAAAATAGGGTGGATTGTTGTCCAGTGGCTTTGTGCATTTTGCAGATAGCACTCGTCCGCATTCAGCAGCGTTGAAGAAGAATTTACTTCGACAATGTAAGAGAAAGTATCTGAACATCCACCCTATTGCCCGTAGGTACTCCTAAGTGAGTGCCATGTTTTTCCGAGATGAAGAAGTTTGGGGGAATGGGAAGGGCAACGAACTGAATGGGGATATTAGTGACTGGTTCAAAATCTTGGTTGCGTGGGGTGTGTTACGCCGTCTCAAGGCAAGGGTGCAATGAAAATTTGTCAATAACGCGGTGTTCTTGACATGATTTGTTATAAATAAATGTCAGTTAATGACAGATTGGTAGTCGAGGCATTTACGACACCATAACATGAAAGGCAGAGATTTGCAGAACACCATTTCAGAATAGTGGAGCGGATAGAAGCATGGAGTTCTGATCGCAGATGTAGTTGTTAAATGTCCTGCTATTTGCTAATATTATTTTATTCACCTTCACCTTTTATAAAAGGTTTCTGGACTTTTTTTATTCATTTAATAGATGTGTATTCCGTAATAATCAATGTAGTCAATGTATAATACAATAGCACTCTCTGAGGAATATGTTAGATTTTTTTAACATGCCAATACTGATTTGATAGCAGTTCAGTAGTTAAATGCAATGCTTGCGTGTACGCGAGAGCACACACACACACACACACACACACACACACACACACACACACACACACACACATACTTACAGCAGAGAAATTTTACCAGTTATATTTCAGTATATAAATGATTTTCTTTTTTTTGCTTTATGTACAAGAGCTTACACTACTTGCAGTAGGAGATTTGCCATTTATTAGTTTCATGTCTTAAATTTTACATGTACTCCTAAGCGTTTTGCTGCGGTATAAAAGGTGTGGTCTAGTAACAATGATCTTGCGGAATTACTAAAAAGTGATAATGATGGAATAACTATCTTATTTGGAAGACCATTGTAAATTTGTATCGCACTATTTGTAATGGAATTTTTAAAACCTGATATCCTTAGCTTTGTATC
The DNA here is from genome assembly GCF_023864345.2 of Schistocerca serialis cubense. Classification (NCBI taxonomy): domain Eukaryota; kingdom Metazoa; phylum Arthropoda; class Insecta; order Orthoptera; family Acrididae; genus Schistocerca; species Schistocerca serialis. The sequence continues at coordinate 1,062,400,455 of NC_064638.1, read as the reverse complement.
GGGCTCACAGAGACTAAAGTTTTTACCCATGTGCATTACAGACTTAACAACACAGTAAGAATATGGACGAGGGACTGTGTTTTTTAATAGAGATAATGCGATATTTTTACACATGTCCATTTTCGTAAACCGATTGTGTGATGTGCGAGCCAGATAACGCCGACTACTGCCGCTGGAGAGCGCTGCAGTTGCAAATCGCGATGACATGCATGTGTGGTGTAATGTCCCAGCTCGTTTCTAAGCGTGTATCTACCAAGATTGCAACCACGTCAGGCGCGCTCCACATTAAGACGATTTTAGGTATCCAAACTTTCTTTTTGGCAATCTCTTCATCTCAGAGTAGCACTTGCACTTGTAGCAGTTATTTGTTGGATATATTCCATCATCTGTCTTTCCATACAATTTTTAACCTCCATACCTCCCTCTAGTACCATGGAAGTTATTGCCCATTGTCTTAATATGCATACTATTATGCTATCCTCGTCCGCCCCCGGTAGCTGAGTGGTCAGCGTGACAGACTGTCAATCCAAAGGGCCCGGGTTCGATTACCGGCTGGGTCGGAGATTTTCTCCGCTCAGGGACTGGATGTTGTGTTGTCGTAATCATCATCATTTCATCCCCATCGACGCGCAAGTCGCCGAAGTGGCGTCAGATCGAAAGACTTGCTCCAGGCGAACGGTCTACCCGACAGGAGGCCCTCGTCACACGACATTTCATTTCATTTCATGCTGTCCCTTCTTCTTGTCAGTGTTGCCCGTCTGTGGACCTTCTTTGCCGATTCAGCGGATACCTCCTTATTCCTTATCTTATTGGTCCATACACAGTCAAACCATAGTTGTTGACCAATTCCATGTCAACACTTTACGGCGAAAGATACGCAGTAAAGGTAGGTGGATCGGAATATTTAACCGACCGTGTGCCTAAATTGCAAGTACTTGCTTTTTCCCTCGGAGCTTATACTCCTACTGCTGAAACCATAAAATACAATTTAATGCTGCAGTTGTTTATTTAATTAGCTGCAGAATAGTGAAACTGGCACATAATGAGAATCACGAATATATGGTAAAGATCCACGTTTATTCTACCAGTAAAACACATTACTTGGTGCTGCTCTTTCATACACTTTTCAGTAGTACAATATTCGAAAGTTGTAGTTAGCACGTCAACCACAGTTGCCTATTTACTACGCATTATAACTTATTGTCATGGTGTTCAATCACATTGTTAGTGTCCTCGCACCTGTATTATTAGTAAGTCACTGTTGGGATATTTAATTCTGCTATTAGTACTTGACATAGTTTCTGGAAATTGACATTGGTTTATCCTCACGATGCTACCGAACTCTTTCACAAGTGAACCTAAGACAGTTTCGCGATGCGGCTGGCTGTTAATCTTGTGACTCGATATACGAACGAAAGCATCTCAACTCGTGAATTTTAAGTACACGCAATTTACAAGTTTTTCTCAATTGGAATGTTCACAGAATTATGAACAATTCACGTTTGATTCTCTAACCGGAGCGACGTGGTTAAAAAAGTTCAAATACTTTTACTGGGAAACACTGATATAAAAGACACAACTTACACGATGAAGGTTTTAACCATTTTTGGCAACTCAATAGTTTTGTAGGATACGCGTCCGGCAATATTCGTGGCGCCCACAACGGAAGCTCAGGCGCGACTCTTTAAACATAAACAATCACACCCCGCGCTCTACAGAGAGGGAACTGTGGACTCCGAGCCAGGCAGCGATACTACAGTAGGCTTACAAACAGGCTCGTAAAACTCTGAACCTAGATTCCGCGAAAACGCTCCAGACAGACAACGTACTAGAGCAGCAATTGTTACACTTAAGTATGTACTGTAATGGAGTGAAAGGTTATCAAAATCGGTCACCGGTTGGGTGTTTACTTCACTTGTAAGACCATCGGCCTACTGGCCAAAATCGACTTACTCCTTGTAAGTGTGCGTCATGTACTTGCGCGTTAATCCGCAGGCAACCACGTCGCGAATCTGTCAGTGACGTGAATAGACTGCAGACTGCGCATGCGCAGGACCAAGTGACTCTGGACTATTACGGTAATGAATTTTTTGAGCTTTTCTATCTCCTTAATCTTTATTTTGTTGTTTTTTTCGTCGCACACTGCAGTAGGGTCCGGTATTTTCGCTGCAAGTGCTCTGCCACATCAGAGACCAAAGACCTGCTTGTTAGGAAGGCGGTGAGCACTAAAACAAACGGTTTTAGGTCATTCCCGGTTTCTTCGACTCCAGTTTAACCTGACTGTTAAAACCGCTCATTATATTGGAAATTAGAGATTTTCGGTATTTGATTGCTATTATTTCCAGTAATAAACCTAGACGTCGAAGAAAGACTGCAAAGTCTAATTGAGATGAAGGAGAATGAGCTCTTGATTGCTATGGGATTGAGGCTGTGGCAGAAACTGGTCTCATTGTCTCCAGAGAAAATGGCGACGATAAAGGAGACGGGAGCAACGATGGCGAGAGTGAAAGGTCACCAGTGGATGACTTTCATATATCGTCATTTTTAGATGCCATCAGTCATTCATCCTGAAGGAAACATAAATTAAGATTCGATTATTATCCCCAGTTTATAGCAAGAATGAAATGCTCGGACTGAAAGGGTGTAAGTCACGGATGTAGTCTTTTGCCACTAATGTTCGATCTGTACATCTAAGAAGTAATGACGGGAATAAAAGAAAGGTTCATGAGTGGAATTTAAATTCAAACCGAATGGATATCAGTGATAAGATTCGCTTGTGACATTGCTATTCTTAGTGAAAGTGAAGAAGAATTACAGTATTTGCTGAATGGAATGAACTCCGAAATAAATACAGAATATGTACTGAGTAAATCGAATTAAAGCGAAAGTAATGAGAACCAGCAGACAGAGAACAGCGAGGAACTTAACATCAGGATTGATGATGGCGAAGTAGATGAAGTTAAGGAATTCTGCTATCCAGGCAGCAAAATAGTCCATGACAGATGTAGCAAGTAGGACATCAAAAGCAGTCTAGCTTTCGCAGAAAGGGCATTCCTGGGCAAGAGAAGTCCGCTAGTATCAAACATAGTCCTTAATTTGAGGAAGAAGTTTCTGAGAATTCTGTTTGGGGCACAGCACTATGTGGTAGTGAAACACCGACTGTGAGAAAGCAGGAGCAGAAGAGAACCGAAGTATTTTAGTTGTAGTGTTACAGAAGAATGTTGAGAATTAGATGGACTGCTATGGTAAGGAACGAGGAGGTTCTCCGCAGAATCGATGCAGTAAGCAATATATTGAAGACACTGACAAGGAGATGGGACAGGATTGTAGGACATATGTTAAGACATTAGGCAATAACTTCCATGGTGCCAGAGGGAACTATAGAGGGCAAAAGTTATAGAGGAAGGCAGAGGTTGGAATACATCCAGCAAATAATTGAGGACGTGGGTTGCAAGTGCTACTCTAAAATGAAGAGGTTGCCATAGGAGAGGAATTCCTGGCGGGCTGCATCAAACCAGTCAGAAGACCGATGACTCAAAAAAGAAAAACGCGTCAAGAAAACTATGGGTACACCGATCAAGTTTACCTTCGCTTCCAAGGAACAGTGTGGATTTTTTCTCTTTTTATGGTATCGTAAATTTGTTGTATTTCCTCCTGTCTTCAGTCTTTTAAAGCAAATGGAGCATTGTACGTCATTGCAGACGCACATCGCAAAATACATTCAAACTAAGGATAGTGCCTTCCATTATACAGCCGATGTCCCAGGATGATAGCGAAAAACTACCGTGTAGACCACACGGGGCCATGTCCTGCACTCTACACGTACACGTGTTCATCTAATATGCCACGGCAGTGGGTAGAGTATCGTTTTACCAATTCGGTTGTGTCTTGTGTTTGTTTCTGGTTCCTAACTGTTTGCGTTGTTATTAAAATAGCGCACATCGCTTTCCCACTTTCCATAACATGCTAATATTTCAAAGCAATGGAAATTTTGCGAATAAACATAACTCGTTTTCTGAATAAGTTTCATTTAAAAACCAAAAGTTTAAGCACTGCTGCTATTGGAAGTTAATAGGCTGCTTTTTTTCTCCGTTATTAGTAAAAGATAAAAAAAGGCTTGTTATAACCGAGACCGAAGAGGTACCGAAAAACATCCGGTTACTCAGAACAAAAATATCGGTATTGGTCTTAATTGGTCGGTTTTGACCATCCCTACCTATTAACAAGAATGTAGGAGAACGCATGTTTCTCAGTACCGGTACCTGAGCGAGACAAAGGCTACGTTCTGCATAAACAAGACTGTAGATAGAGAACTTTTTTCAATGCAAGTTGGTTTTATAATGAAAAAGCGGAACCGTGTAACGAGAAAGACTATTTTGGATGTTATATGCCACCTGAAAAAAATTAAAAAAATACTAAGGATAAAGTAAAAAGACGCTGTTTACTGCCTGTAAAATACTGTTTGACGTGTTTGTAAGTATATGTATATTTCCTGGAGCAGGTGAATATAGATATTTTTCCATGATTGGGCGATTTGTTTCCCATTCGTATAAAATTTTATAATTTCGGAGTATTTACCATATGATTTTTGTCCACTATGAACTTCGTTTTGGTCAAAAGTAAGCTCTAATATCTTTGTTTGTCTCTATAGTCTGGTACTAGATTTCTATTCTTTCGTACGAAGGGTGTAACGTTAAAAAAAATCAGAAGAACGACCACGGTGGATTACAATTAAAACGTTCGCCTGCCTATCTGTTACATGGTGGCTTTAATAAAGTGACCTACCCACCTGGAAGAAATGCCAGGTCGTATTAATAGGCCGCGCGGTCTGGGGTGCCTAGTCATGGTCCGTGCGGCTCCCCTCCTCAGAGGTTCGAGTCCTCCCCTGGGCATGCGTGTGTGTGTCATCCTTAGCACAAGTTCGTTTAAGTTCGATTAAGTAGTGCGTAAGCTTAGGGACCGATGACCTCAGCAGTTTGGTCCAACAAGATCTTACCACAAATTTCCAATTTTTTTCCTATTAAAACTACAGTTTAAGAGGATACGTCTTTTCACTTCCTTAGCGTCACTGACTATAGTTTGCTTACCTCGCGTCTTCTACAGTTGCCTCGTAGGTTTGGTGCGGATTCGCTCATTGTCCATTCTAGGATTCGACGTGCAAACAACAAACTGTGTGAAACGGCAGCTGCAGTGTGCGAAAAAGTCCAGCGCTACGAAATAAAGTTATCAAAGCATAGGGTGCCACTATATTTTCATTCATAAACATTTGGTGGTGATCAAAAAACGCAAGTTATGTTCATTCATCAAATCAAATTCTCTGGAAGCTGTGTTCAGAGCACCACAACAACACACAATCTAAAGATTCACTATATTACGATATACTGAAAACGTCGCACGGCCGTTCACCAAGACACTGTTCAACACGACAGATAATTTTCGTTAACTTGTTACAATATACTGTTGAAAACGCGTGCTACATTTGTTCGTACATATAAAGCTTCTTGTGATTTGTTATAGACAAATGTTTTCCGAGGCACTGTTGCGACGAATAACTATCGGCATCGTCTTCCACCTGACCATCCCGACACGTGTTGAGTTACAGTAACAGTATGGCGTCTCATTCCTTGTGTACTTTCTGACTGGCCATCGTCTTTCACCAGTACAGACTAAGTTAAAGTGTTCTTTTCATTGACGCTTTTACTCTAGTTAATGACTTTATGAGATTATTATTAACCTTTTCTCAGTGCAACTAATATTGACGACATGCCTCGAGGAGCATAGTAGTGTGATTCTCGGTTGTCTATACGGTACTCCAACACGATACAGTCACCGCTTCACCGCTAGCACGAACGTTCCCCCATTCGAAAACTGCCGCACAACTCAATGCACGGTACTTTCTCCCTGCCTTGCTGCTACTGACTGTTGTTGCCCGACTGCCGGCAAGTAGAAACAAAATAAAAATGTAACGTGTTCAAAAAATTTGCCATAAATGCCACAAGGTTTGTGTCTCATTGTTGCCGACCGGAGTGACCGAGCGGTTCTAGGCGCAACAGTCTGGAGCCGCGCGACCGCTACGGTCGCAGGTTCGAATCCTGCCTCGGGCATGGATGTGTGTGATGCCCTTAGGTTAGTTCGGTTTAAATAGTTCTAAGTTCTAGGGGACTTATGACCTCAGAAGTTAAGACCTATAGTGCACAGAGCCATTTCAACAATTTGTCTCATTGTTACGCTCTACTTTTAGGTCCCAAACTGCGTAATAGACAGCTCTCACAGCGCATAAAAGTCAGGCGCTGACGAGTAAACGGAAACGACCACTAGTGATAGATGAGACATTCGAGTCAAGAAAGTCTGTCGTGTAAAAGGGGTTAAGAACTGCACACCACCAATGGCCGAGCCACTAACTTTGATGTCGCTGAGTGGCGATCTGAGTCGGCGGCAGTCGCGCTGCGCCTTTGTGGGTGACCGGCGACAGCATGGGATGAGGAGGGGGGCGCGCACACAGCCGTACCGCCCTAAGCCTCGCCTTTGCCCGGCAGGACACCACAATAGCGGACGCGGATTCATTGAGTCCGGCGCGCTGTGGGTCTGGATCTCCGCTAGGCTCGCGAAATTAGTAGCGTCAGCGAGAGGCACTGCCAGACCACACAGCACAATGCAGCAGCAGCTGACTCACAGAGCCGTAATTACAATGGCAGAGAAATGTCACGCTGAACACACCAGATATATTGTGTAAGAGAGGTCATCGGCCGCACAGAGGTAGTTAATTTATAGTACCGTGTTTTACGGACAGCAAGATCCTACAGCCTATAAGATGTACCTTAATTTTCAAGTATCTTTTTAAAATAATATTTTTAGCATTTATATATTAAATTGCAAAATCAGACTAAGAAGGATTCTTAATTTGTAAAACCGAACTGAACTCTAAAATCCCTGATAATCGTCATCTGAACTTTCCTCTTCTACTTCTTCTTCTTCTTCTTCCACCTCATCGTCGTTATAGTTGTCCTCTTCATATACAGGGTGGTTCATTAATAGTGACCGGGCCAAATATCTCACGAAACAAGCGTCAAACGGAAAAACTAAAAAGAACGAAACTCGTCTAGCTTGAAGGGGGAAAACAGATGGCGCTTTGGTTAGCCCGCTAGATGGCGCTGCCATAGGTCAAACGGATATCAACTGCGTTTTTTAAAAATAGGAACCGCCATTTTCATTACATATTCGTGTAGTACGTAAAGAAATATGAATGTTTTACTTGGACCACTTTTTTCGCTTTGTGATAGATGGCGCTGTAATAGTCACAAACTTACAAATACGTGGTATCACGTAACATTCCGCCAGTGCGGACGGTATTTGCTTCGTGATACCTTTCCCTTGTTAAAATGGACCGTTTACCAATTGCGGAAAAGGTCGATAGCGTGTTGATGTATGGCTATTGTGATCAAAATGCCCAAGGGGCTTGTGAAATGTATGCTGCTCTGTATCCTGGACGACATCATCCAAGTGTCTGGACCGTTCGCCGGATAGTTACGTTATTTAAGGAAACATGAAGTGTTCAGCCACATGTGAAACGTCAACCACGACCTGCAACAAATGACGATGCCCAAGTAGGTGTTTTACCTGCTGTCGCGGCTCATCCGCACATCAGTAGCAGACAAATTGCGCGAGAATCGGGAATCTCAAAAACGTCGATGTTGAGAATGTTACATCAACACCGATTGCACCCATACCATATTTCTATGCACCAGGAATTGCATGGCGACGACTTTGAACGTCGTGTATAGTTCTGCTACTGGGCACAAGAGAAATTACGGGACGATGACAGATTTTTTGCACGCGTTCTATTTAGCGACGAAGCGTCATTCACCAACAGCGGTAAAGTAAACCGGCATAATATGCACTATTGGGCAACTGAAAATCCACAATGGCTGTGACAAGTGGAACATCAGCGACCTTGGCGGGATAATGTGTGGTGCGGCATTATTGGAGGAAGGATAATTTGCCCCCATTTTATCGATGGCCTTCTAAATGGTGCAATGTATACTGATTTCCTACGTAATATTCTACCGATGTTACTACAAGTTGTTTCACTGCATGACAGAATGGCGATGTACTTCCAACATGATGGATGTCCGGCACATAGCTCGCGTGCGGTTGAAGCGGTATTGAATAGCATATTTCATGACAGGTGGATTAGTCGTCGAAGCACGTTCACAGAATCTGACGTCCCTGGATATCTTTCTGTGGGGAAAGTTGAAGGATATTTGCTATTGTGATCGACCGACAACGTCTGACAACATGCGTCAGCGCATTGTCAATGCAAGTGCGAACATTACAGAAGGCGAACTACTCGCTGTTGAGAGGAATATCGTTACACATATTGCCAAACGCATTGAGGTTGACGGACATCATTTTGACCAGTTATTGCATTAATGTGGTATTTACAGGTAATGACGCTGTAGCAGCATGCGTTCTCAGAAATGATAAGTTCACAAAGGTACATGTATCACATGGGAACAACCGAAATAAAATGTTCAAACGTACGTACGTTCTGTATTTTAATTTAAAAAACCTACCTGTTACCAACTGTGCGTCTAAAATTGTGAGCCATATGACTATTACAGCGCCGTCCATCACAAAGGGAAAAAAGTGGTCCAACTAAAACATTCATATTTCTTTACATACTACACGAATATGTAATAAAAATGGGGCTTCCTATTTAAAAAACAGAGTTGATATCCGTTTGACCTATGGTAGCGCCATCTAGCGGGCCAATCATCGCGCCATCCGGTTTCTCCTTTCAAGCTAGACAAGTTTCGTTCTTTCTACTTTTTTCGTTTGATGCTTATTTCGTGAGGTATTTGGCCCGGTTACGATCAATGGACCACCCTGTATAAGATGGTCTTCACTGCCATCGAGAACATTACTTAGCCGGCACTTCTTGAAAGACTTGACAAATGATTACTAAACTGAGCTAGCGCAAGAAGAGAAGAACTCTTCTTCAATAAAGCTTCTTTCCTTGTCTCCCAAAGTCTGTTAATCCGTAATTTGATGTCGTCCATTCGACCCTTGGTATGTACGTGAACACTTCTTCAATAAAGCTTCTTTCCTTGTCTCCCAAAGTCTGTTAATCCGTAATTTTTTTGTCGTCCATTCGACCCTTGGCATGTACGTGAACACCAACATCTGATGGTATTTCAGAAACTTTTGGCATTGTTTTGCGCTTGAAAAAAAAGCGCTGGATTAAGTTTAATACAGTTAGCGCAACATGAGAGGACAACAGTGTAATGCATTTCTTCACGTCCACTTGCTTTTACAGTTAGATGGTTCAAATGGCTCTGAGCACTATGTGACTTAATATCTGAGGTCATCAGTCCCCTAGAACTTGGAGCTACTTAAACCTAACTAACCTAAGGACATCACACACATCCATGCCCGAGACAGGATTCGAACCTGCGACCGTAGCGGTCACGCGGTTCCAGACCGAAGCGCCTAGAACCGCTAAGCCACACCGACCGGCTTATAGTTAAGAGTTCGAGCACCTTTCATGGTAACAGTTCTGTTACTCGGCACATCGAATATCAGGAGGGTTTCGTCGATATTCGATATTTGGGTTAGTACAAACTGATTTTCTTTTGATGTTGGATAATAAACCGATGGAAAGATATTATTTTCTATTCCTTCTCTCGTGGCCCTTTCTGAGATATTTCGGTCTTGTTTCGTTGTTCAGTCCACGACGCTTCATAAACTTGTAGCACCAACCAACTCTACCATTAAAGTCTGTAGCGCTAGCTTTCGAGCGTCTATTTGAATCATTTTTGTATGAATTCTAATGCCATTTCGACAGATGTCCTTAAATCCATTTCGACACGTCATCTTCTAGTTTTGGCCATTTTGCATTCAGTCCTCTATTTGCGCATCTAGTGTTCCTCATCTTTTTTCTATTAGTTACTAGCCCACCAAACGCGATTTTTATTTTTCATTTTATTTTATTTCATTTTTTTATACCTGTTGTTGGAGGGCCCGTTCAGTTGCTCTGTTTCAGTGCTCTTCTGCATGTATTATTAATTTCAATTTATAGCCTATTTTATTTAATTTTATTCTATTTTTTATACCTGTTGTTGGAGGACCACTCAACTGCTCCCTTTCAATGCTCTTCTGCATATATTATTAATTTCAATTTATAGCCCGCATCATATGAATACGTTTCATTTTTTCCATTAAGAAACTTAGCTACTAACAAAAACGTTGTAGTGTTACAGATAAGACTAATCACCTTCAGTTCAAGTCCACTGCCACCTTAAACTGCAAAGACGCATCGTTGGTTGGACAGTGTTCTGGATCTGTGATGGCGGAGGGAGAGGGATACAGTGTTGGTATGCTTGTGAATCCCCGCAGCTCATGCTCGTCGCATCGGTGCACTGCTGCTGCCAGTTGAATACAATATTTCAAGATAGATAGGTTTCCCGCGGCATCGAATATACCGTCATTTTTAATACTGGCGGTAACTTTAAATCAAACACTGGAAATTTTTATATTAATTTCGAGTATAAGACGCACCTAAATTCTGGAGACAATTTTTCGAAAAAAAAATGTGTCTTATAGTCCGTAAAATACGGCATGTATCTCGCGTTGTGTACTATTTGAAACATTAATCGAATTCTCCGTTGGTGGATTGGCAGACCACCAACAATATTAAATGGGAAACACTTCCCTAATGTTCCGTAAAATATTATTTGTTTGATAATAAATCGGCTTTCGGCTTGTTAGACCATCGTCCGGCGACAACGGAATGTCGCAAATACAGATAAAATGACATGCGAGTTATATAGTGTGATTTTGTATGTTATAAATGGTTTTTTTGAAAGCTTGCGACTGTGGAAAGAATGGGTTTGTTTGTTCACAACTTTCTGCTACTAATCACGATTTTCTTTCAGTGACGTTTTACACGACGCGTTTCGGGGAATGATTCCCATTTTCAAGTGTGTATTTCTTTGTCCTATGCCATTCTTTCGTAATGTTTTCGGTGTGTCAGGTACTGCTTTCTTTTGTTGACTTAAGTGCAAGATATAAAAAACGCCCAATTTTTAGTTAGTTATCGATTTTTATATGTAGTTAGCAGCGAAATTTGGAAGAACTTGAAATTAGAGTTTTCTTATGGTCAGTCTGTGCAGAGTCTCACTCATGTTAAACACCACTCACAACTTTCAGTGAATAGTACACATCGATAATAACTCACATAACACTCGGTCATCCATAAATAGGTGGCATACAGATCAGTGCTACAGAGGGTAACTAAAATACCTGTGAAGCAAGAAAAAACATGCAACAAGGAATAAATATAGTGAAATTGATTGCAGTTGCTAATAGGTATACTGCTTCCATGGTTGACACAGTTCCTAAAAATGAAGAACGCCGCGCGGGATAGCGTCGCGGTCTCAGGGGCCTTGACACGGTTCACGGGGCTCCCTCCGTTGAAGGTTCGAGTCCCCCCTCGGGCATGGGTGTGTTTTGTCCTTAGCAAAACTTAGTTTAAGTTAGATTAAGTGGTGGGTAAGCCTAGGGACCGATGACCTCAGCACTTTGGTCCCATAGGAACTTACACAAGTTTTTTTTTAAAGTGAAGAAAGACCCAAACACAAAGTTCACCACAGAAGAGAAAGACAAAAACAAATTTATAAATAGCATCCCATACACTGGCAATATATCGCAGAATATCGTAAATATTTTAAAAAATTACGAATTATAAGTTGGATTTTCTACATCAAATAAACTACAACAAAACTAATACATAACACAAAGTGTAATTATGACCCTTACTCAGACTCTGTAACATACAAAGTAGCATGCCAGGAATGCTCTAATTCTACACTGAAGAGCCAGTGAAATTGGTACACTCGCCTAACATCACGTAGGGGACCCGCGAGCACGCAGAAGCGCCGCAACACGACGTGGCACGGCCTCAACTGATATCTGAAGTACTGATGGAGACAATTGACACCATGAATCCTGCAGGGCTGTCCGTAAATCTGTAAGGGGTGGAGATCTCTTCTGAACAGCACGATTGAAGTGATCTTAGATATTCTCAATAATGTTGATGTCTGGAGAGATTGGTGACCAGCAGTAGTATTTAATCTCAGAAGAGTCTTTCTGGAGCTACTCTGTAGTAATTCTGGACGTGTGGAGTGTCGTATTGTCCTGCTAGAATTGCCCAAGTCCGTCGGAACGCACAATGGACATGAATGGATGTAGGTGATCAGACAGGATGTTTACGTACGTGCCACCTGTCAGAGTCGTATTTAGAAATATCAAGGGTCCCATAACACTCCAACTGCACATGACCCACGCCATTACAGAGCTTCCACAAGCTTGAACAGTCCCCTGCTGACATACGGGGTCAATGGATTCATGTGGCTGTCTCCACACCCGTGCACATCCACCCGGTGACACAACGTGAGACTAGACTCGTCCGACCAGGCAACATGTTTCCTGTCATCAACAGCCCAATGTCGGTGCTGACGGGCCCAGGCGAGACGAAAAACTTTGAGTCGTACAGTCATGAATAGTACACAAGTGGGCCTTCGGCTCCGAAAGCCCATATCGCTGATGTTTCATGGAATGGTTCGCACGCTGACGTTTGTTGATGACCCAGCATTGAAATCTGCAGCAGTTGGCGAAAGGTTGTACTTCTGTCTCGTTGAACTATTCTCTTCAGTTAGTCTCATTCTTGCAGAATATTTTTCTTTCCGCAGCAATGTTGGAGATTTGATGTTTTACCGGATTCTTAATATTCACGGTACACTCGTGAAATGGTCGTACGGGTTAAATTCCCACTTCATAGCTACCTCGTAGATGCTGTGTCCCATCGCTCGTGCACCGGCTATAATACTACGTTGAAATTCACTTAAGTCTTGATAACCTGTCATTGTTGCAGCAGTAACCTATCTAACAATTGCGCCAGGCACATGTGTTATATAAGCGTTGCCGACAGCAGCCCCATGTTCTGCTTGTTTACATAGCTCTGTATTTGAATATGCATGGCTATACCAGTTTCTTTGGCGTTTCAGGGTACCTATGACAAACAGGCCGAAATTTCAACACTAGGTACACAGAGCACATTAAAGCCTACACACACAAGAGACTGACAACATCAGCAATAGTTAAAGAGATATACAATACAGGACACCCATTTGGAAAAGTAGAGCAAAATGTCAAAGTACTCTTCCGACTAAATAAGGGGCATGAAACGGATTTGTTAGAAGAACTGGAGAGATATACACATTACAGGAAATACGAAGAAAAAATGCTAATCGATAAACTAGAAAGTGAATCGGCGAATTTCTTCAGAGACTTCGATAATATACTTACATTGTAAAATAGATGTAAGCAAATTGTAATCCACTTTGTTAAGATAAATAGCTTCTCTAGAAAAGCATGTCTGACGAGTAGCTATAATATTATCTCTGTCAACTGCATCTAAATACATCTTTGTAACTATTTGTTTATGTAAGCTATTCTCGATATGTTCTGTGCACTGACAGTTGTGAGTGATGTTTAACATGTGTGAGGCACTGCACAAATGGACCATAAGACATCTGTAATCACAAGATCTTCCAAATTTCGGTTCTAACTACATGCGAAAAACAACAACTAAAAATTGCGCGTTTTTATACATCGCAGTAAAGTCAAAAAAACAAAGCAGAACCTTACACAATGAAAGTATTATGAAAGAATGGGATAGTACAGAGAAACACACACTTGGAAATGGGAATCTTTTTCTGAAATATAAAACATAAGTAAAAGAAAGTCGTGACTGGTCGCAGAAAGTTGTTTATAAACAAACCCAAGTTACATTGATATTACTTCTACACAAGATACAGAAGTTATGAAGGAACTTGATGTGTGCAGTTATTGCAAAGGAAAGTATTACATTTTTGTGCCATGCAGAGATATTTTCATTAAGATAAAAATGAAAAATAAAACTACCAAAAATTAAAGATAAAATGTAGCGACATTCATATGAGAACTTCATCTGTCAGTTTTAGTTAAATGTAAGTATTTCTGCATGAAATAAGAATGCAATACTTCCCTTTGTAAAAACTGTACGTGTCATCTTTTTTATATCTTTTGTATTTTCTGTACAGTAATGTATTCTGTGTACGTCCACACGTAATCTTATGTGTACCGAGCGGGAGATGACGCAGTGGTTACAACGCTGAACTCGCATTCCGGAGAAGGACGTTTGAAAACCCCGTCCACTCATCCAGATCTAGACGATACTGCAGTCCCTGTGTTGTTAAGAAGAACCATGCAATGTCTCTTAGGACATTCACGCATGTTCGAAGAAGCGTTGCATCGATCATCTTAACAACATAGCCACTGCAATGTCTTATTTATCCGCCGATACCGGACAGCGACTTGGTGTTAAAATGTTCTTCCCTATACGGGAATTACTCAGTGTGTGTTCGAGGACAGGTTGTGCCAGGAGAACGAGGACATATAGAAGTGTGGGTCTGACTGCGAGTCGTACGCGGATAGCAGCAAGACGTTAAGGCGACCGCTCGCGCAAAGCGGGAAATCTGGGTTGGCGTCCCGGTCCGGCACAAACTTTCATTGTTGCCATTCCCTTATACAGCTTATGGTTGTCCACATTCGCAACTGGGAATACATTTTATCTATGCAAATTTAGGTTTTCCTCTGTTTCTCTAAATCTCTTAAGACAAACGCTCGACTGGCTCCTCTCCAAAGAGCACCGCCGGTTTCCTTCTCCAGAGCGAGCTTGTACTCTAATGAGTTCACTGTTGACGTAACTTTAAATTCTGATCTCGTTTGCATCCCTTCATTTAATCTCTATTTGTGACATTCAGTCGTTACCTGATGATGGCCTAAGAAGCCGAAAGGAGGATTGTGTCGAAATAAATAATATTTTAGGGAAGTGTACCCTGGTTAATATTTTTTTAATTTGATTTTGCTGTCAGAATACGATAAGGCCTTAGAAAATTTATAGCAAAATATAATTCTTTATTCCTCAATTTACACTTATCAAGAGGAGAGAGATTATTACACTGCTCTGGTATATGCATAGAAAACTACACTTCCATTCTTTCGACTTGCTACACCATGAAGGCAGCATGCAAATAATTGGCACAAAGTCTACTACATGGATGTACATGTAAGTGATTTGAGCTTCAGCGAAATCAGAGACAATGTGTAGGAGTAGCTACATCCATAGTCTGTGTAAAAGCAATGACTATGCAGTGGATTTCTCTTTCGAAAATAGCATCTGAATGGTGGTTGTTTGTGAAAAGAATGCGCAAAAAAATAAAAACTAGTGCTATTCGCATTTGTCGGGATCCAAAGGCTGTCATGCAATAAGGAACTGATGGGTTCAGAAGGGTCTTAGCATAATGGAAGATCTTAACGGGCTCAAGTAGACTGCGCTATGACTGACACAGCAGAACGCGGGCGGGTGGTATCGTGGAGTAGCATAAAAAAAATGGTTCAAATGGCTCTGAGCACTATGGGACTTAACTGCTGTGGTCATCAGTCCCCTAGAACTTAGAACTACTTAAACCTAACTAACCTAAGGACATCACACACATCCATGACCGAGGCAGGATTCGAACCTGCGACCGTAGCGGTCACGCGGTTCCAGACTGAAGCGCCTAGAAACGCACGGCCACTCCGGCCGGCTGAGTAGCATCACTTTACGCAGTATTCCCGGTAGTTGCCCTTGGATTGTGTTTGCAAGACGTCTCACTTGTTCACAATATATGTCAGCAGTGATGGTCGCATCCCTGAGAAGCAATTCGTAGTACATCACACCGTCGCTGTTCCAACATTGACTTTTCTGGATGCAAGCAGATCTTTGTACAGGGAGTTATTGTTTTGCTTTGGCTCAGCCTTTCTTTTCTTTTGCTTATGTCAGCATAAAGACACTATTTATCGTCACCAGTAACGATACAGGATGGGAATGGTTGGTGTTGTTCACGCACGAGCCAGTTGATGAAGATCAAGCAATGATGAACATATGGCCGACCTGTTGATTTGTGTGATTTTGGCTTAGAGCATGCGGTACGCATACACCCGATTTTGAAACTTTCCCATCGTATACAAATGTCGTACGATGGTGGAATGATCACAGCTCATAACATTTGCCAGTTCTCGAGTACACTGACGTGTGTCATTGTGGGTTAATGAGGTTAAACAATCTTCATCAAACCCGGGAGGTCTTCCTGAGCGTGGAGAGTCATTAATGTCAAAACGATCCTCATTAAAACTAGAAAATCATTTTATTGCTGTGACCTGTCCCAGTGCATTGCCTCCATACACGGTGAAAATGTTTCTGACTGCCTCCTCTGCTGTCACCCCACTATGAAACTCAAACAGAAGAATACGTTGCAAATGTTCCGATTTCTCCACTTGGCCCTCCATTTTCTAGCGTCCACAGCTCCACTCACTACCAGAAAATGACAAACTGACAATACGTAAACTTAAATAGGAACAAAGAACTACAAATAAAAAATTACACTCGATAAATAAACCCATAGCAACCCGAATACCAACATGCAAAACAAAAATGCTACCAACTTATGCACCAAGCTAATACATTTATGTGCTAGTACCAGAGTAAGGGTTCACAGTTGGAACGAATAACATCGTATATCCATGTCGAAGAAATAATCCACAAGGATGGAAAATTAGGGTGAAATACGTTCAAATGTATGAGGTGTGTTTGATTTAATATGCAGAGCACAGGAAAATCGTGACGCATAATTGAAGGAAGCCTTTTGTATAAAGCTTATGAATATTTGGTCGAATGTGTGATATCTGTATCGGGATTTAGGAACAGAATATATTGTATGTGTACAGGGAAAAGCCACCTTTATGGTAAAGCGATATTACAGTTTTATTGCTATCATTATATGCATGCAAAACCATGTGAATAACTATATGTTTGTAGAAGTCGTCGATTAACCGCCTAAAAAATTACTAACGCAGTTCAAATGGAAGCTTTTCACCGCGGAATATGGGTATATCCTGCATAGTTAACCACTTTAACGTAAATTTTCTGACTCAGTGTACCAAGCATTGGTGTAAATTACTGAAATACAATCTCTTCTCCCATCTTAATGTGTTAAGATCGGATTTTTCGTTACTGCTGTGCAGATATCCGTTTGTATTGTTGTGGAGCATATAACTAGCACGTACCAATCAATATCGAAATGCAAGCGGTGGGCAATTGAAAATGCAATCTCAATGCATCTCCCCCCCCCCCTCCCCCTTCTCTCTCTCTCGTAAAATTACACATGTTATCACTTCATGAGATACTTCAGAGAGATTTGGGATTTACCCCAGGGCAATAATACGCACTATCTGAAACGTTTCTTCTCATACTGGGTGTAATACTGGAGCAAATTTCAGTACTTTTCGGGCACCCAACGTTTCATTCTTCTTTGACTTTACGTGTTAGCTACATTGGCCTCGGATAACAGGAAATATACCACAGAAACCCCGACAATCGCCCACGCAGAAATTCTGAGCATAATGCAAGGGTGTGAAAACAACTCACACAGGTATGCAAGCTGTTATGTGTCCACGCGATATCTGTGACTTGGGCAGGAGAATATTTGGGAACGGAAAGACTGTAATGCATTTCATGAGCAACTGAGAGATGCAGTTATTAGGTTAATTAGTTACTTAAATGTTCCATAAAGCATTTGAAAGAGTCAGTGTAAAGGATATGCACACATGATTAGTGTTAACATTAATGAAAACGTTACCATTTTATTCCTGCTCATCCTATTACAATTTTTTTTATTTTTTTCCTGTCTACCAGTTTTCAAGTAGAAATTTGTCAACAAAACAGAAGGACGTGACCAGGAGATTTCAGATTAAAAGCTGCTTCGTTTCCTGTTAGGCATTTTATATTATTCGGCAAATGAGCAAAAATATTTATTGAAGCCTATTGAATTCCCCTCTTAGCTATTGACTGCCTTAACAATCGGTGATAAAAGTCGTTTTCCCCTCTAATGTAGTAGGTATGTACATTACTGTTGTTCTCAAATTGTGATGGACTATGATGACATTGACTAGAAAAAAATATGTATTGTAACGGCGCAGTTAAAATGCCTAGATCCTTGAAGAGATACTTACATGACGTACGTGGGTGAACACCACATACTTCTATTGTTCTTTTTGCTCGCTTTTGTGCAATCAGCACTTTCTTTCTGAGTGTTCGTTCACTCAGAAAAATATCCCGTAAGATATTATTGAGTGGAAATATGCAAAACGTGACAGAGGGCTGATACATTTGTTTGAAAGATTAGCAAATATGCGGAGAGAAAAGTAGTTGAACTCTACTATTAATCTCAGTGATATATTTCTTTCAGATGAAGTTTACATTAATATGTACTACCCTATTTAATATGAACTACCCTATTTAGTGACACCAGCTTACGTGCTACATCCATTCTTTGTTTGACTGTTTATTGTACAGAACTGAATGTAGTGCGTTTTTTTTTTTTCAAAATTTAGGGAGAGTCCGTTTTCAGAGAATCCTGTAATAATTCTATGTGAAATATCACTTACCAAATCCAATGTTGTTTTACTGTAATGGGATCTACTATAACACAGGTGCCGCCTGCAAAACGTTCTAAATTTGCTTGCTGGATGTTAAGTGAAAGATCATTCAGATATATAAGGAATAGGAGTGCACTCAAAACTGAACGCCGTGGGACCCCCTTTTTGTGATTTTATCCCACTCACTACAATTATCTACCTTGCAGATATTGTATGAATTATTCATCACAACATTCCTCATTGTTTTCGTCAAGTATGATACAAACCAGCTATGTGTAAAGCCATCAAAACAATAAAACTTTAGTTTTTCTGAGGGAGTAGCAAGATCTACACATTCGAAGGCCTTGGAGGAATCACAAAAAATATCAACTGGCGATATATTATTATTTAAGGCTTATACTATTTAATGCCAGAATGTATGAATAGTGTTGTCAGTCGAGCAAACTTTCTGGAATCCAAACTGTGGTATGCCAAATAAATTGTTTCCAATGAAGCGTACGACTACTCTTGAGTATATTACATTTTCGAATATTTTGGAAAAAAGATAACAGTTACTAAACTTGTCACTTTTCTTATTAAGTGGTATAATAATTACATGTATAGCCTGCCTGGAAGAATTCCCTGTTTCAAAGATGCTTCACGTATGTCACTAAGAACATTACTTATTAAATTGGAACAAGCTCATATTAAGCCCCGAACTTATAAGATTTATTGATCAGTATCAGTTAGCCAGAAGCGCACAGGGTGTTTTATGACTTAAGAGCTAACCTGGAGCGCACGCTCGGTACTCACACGTAGTCGATGGTGGAGACGTTGCTTGGGCCGTCAGGCCACACCATGATGCACGCCGTCCGCATCTTGCCGGCGTACCTGCCAACACAATGGGCAACCGACTATATTGACTATATTGCAGTGTTCACCCATATAATGATAATAATACTAATAATAATGAAACTAATAATTAAAGAAAACAAAATACACTACTGGCCATAAAAATTGCTACACCACGAAGATGACGTGTTACAGACGCGAAATTTAACCGACAGGAAGAAGATGCTGTGATATACAAATGATTAGCTTTACAGAGCATTCACACAAGGTTGGCGCCGATGGCGACACCTACAACGTGCTGACATGAGGAAACTTTCCAACCGATTTCTCATACACAAACAGCATTTGACCGGTGTTGCCTGGTGAAACGTTGTTGTGATGCCTCGTGGAAGGAGGAGAAATGCGTACCATCACGTTTCCGACTTTGATAAAGGTCGGATTGTAGGCTATCGCGATTGCAGTTTATCGTATCGTGACATTGCTGCTCGCGTTGGCCGAGATCCAATGACTGTTAGCAGAATATGGAATCGGTGGGTTCAGGAGGGTAATACGGAACGCCGTGCTGGATCCCAACGGCCTCGTATCAGTAGCAGTCGAGATGACAGGCATCTTATCCGCATGGCTGTAACGGGTCGTGCAGCAACGTCTCGATCTCTGAGTCAACAGATGGGAACGTTTGAAGACAACAACCATCTGCACAAACACTTCGACGACGTTTGCAGCAGCATGGACTATCAGCACGGAGACCATGGCTGCGGTTACCCTTGACGCTGCATCACAGACAGGAGCGCCTGCGATGGTGGACTCGACGACGAACGTGGACGCACCAATGGCAAAACGTCATTTCTTCGGACGAATCCAGGTTCTGTTTACAGCATCATGATGGTCGCATCCGTGTTTGGCGACATCGCGGTGAACGCACATTGGAAGAATTCGTCATCGCCATACTGGCGTATCACCCGGCGTGATGGTATGGGGTGCCATTGGTTACACGTCTCGGTCACCTCTTGTTCGCATTGACGGCACTTTGAACAATGAACGCTACATTTCAGATGTGTTACGACCCGTGGCTCTACCCTTCATTCGATCCCTGCGAAACCCTACATTTCAGCAGGATAATGCACGACCGCGTGTTGCAGGTCCTGTACGGGACTTTCTGGATACAGAAAATGTTCGTCTGTTGCTGTGGCCAGATCACTCACTAATTGAAAACGTCTGGTCAATGGTGGCAGAGCAACTGGCTCATCACAATACGCCAGTTACTACTCTTGATGAACTGTGGTATCGTGTAGAAGCTGCATGGGCAACTGTACATGTAGACGTCATCCAAGCTCTGTTTGACTCAATGCCCAGGCGTATCAAGGCCGTTATTACGGCCAGAGGTGGTTGTTTTGGGTACTGATTTCTCAGGAAATTGCTTGAAAATGTAATCACATTTAAGTTCTAGTATAATATAATTGTCCAATGAATACCCGTTTATCATCTGCATTTCTTCTTGGTGTAGCAATTTCAATGGCCAGTAGTGTACATGTCTAGCAACAACCAGGGACCCAAAATTCTAAAAACTGAATATGGAAAATCCAGAGAGATTATCGGTTCACATATACGGTTACATAATCACAATGAAATTAACGAAGACCGAAGTTCTATACAGCTCAAGTCAAAAATGACGCTAACACAGTTGAGAGGTACTAAAACATTAGGAAGACTCTATGGAGCAACTGCAACATGGTCTGCAGCAAGGTCTTATCTGCGTAGGTCGTGAAATCAGTGCTATCTTGACAACTAAAATCATTCAATTATAACGGAATTAAGCAACAGAAGTTGCAAGGGAAAGTAATCAAGTAACGGGATGCACAGAATATGGATCGCGCTACCTCAACTGAGACATTTCCCCGAACTACTATAGTACGCTGATCAGGACCATATGGAGACCTGAGATCTTCGCCTACCTCTACATACTTACGCTGCAAGCCACCTTGCGGTGCGTGGCGGATAGTGTACTGTTTCAACACTTGTCATTACTTTCCCTCCCTGTTCCACTGGCAAATAAAGCGAGAGACTTACGACTGTCTACTTGCCTCCGTATGAGCCCCAATTTCTCATGTACCATATTCTTGGTCCTTACGCGAAATGTATGTTGCCAGCAATAGAATCGTCCGGCAGTCATCTTCAAATGCCGGTTCTCTAAACTTTCTCAGTAGCGTTCTTCGAAAAGAACATCATCTTCCCTCTAGAGATTCCCATTTGAATTCCCGAAGCATCTCCGTAATACTTGCATGTTGTTCCAACTTACCGGTAACAAATCTAGCAGCCCACCTCTGAAGTCCTTCAATGTTCTTCTTCAGTACGACTTGATGCGGATCCCAAACACTCGAGCAGTATTCAAGTATAGGTCGCACTGACGTCCTATGTGCGGTCTCCTTTATACATAAACTAGACTTCGTCAAAATTCTTCAAATAAACCGAAGCTTACCATTCGCCTTACCTACAACAACCGTTGCATGCCATTTCATTTCATTTCGCTTTGCAACGTTACACACAGATATTTAAACGACGTGGCTGCGTCAGGCAAGACAGTATTAATGCTTTATCGGATCATTAGGAGTTTGTTCTCCTCATCCACACTATCTTACTCTTTTCTACAAATACTGCTAGCGGCTATTCATAAAACGAACTAGAAAATTTTCTCAAAGTCATCGCCATAGAAGACGAAGTAAATATTCCTGAATTCCAAGGAAGAACAATTGTCAAGATGACAAACATAGAATTAGATATCGTCGGTGTAACGAAGCAGCTTAAATCATTTAATAAAGGTAAGGCCTCTGGTCCAGATTGTATACCAGTCAGGTTCCTCTCAGAGTAAGCTGATAAAATAGCTCCATATTTAGAAATTATATACAACCACTCGCTCACAGAAATATCCGTACCTAAAGACTGGAAAATTGCTCAAGTCACACCAATACCCAAAAAAGGAAGTAGAAGTAATCCGCTGAATTACAGGCCTGTATCACTAACGTCGATTTCCAGTAGGGTTTTGGAACATGTACTGTATTCGAACATTTTGAAGTACCTCGAAGAAAACGATTTATTGACACATAGTCGGCACGGTTTCAGAAAGTATCATTCTTGTGAAACACAACTAGCTGTTTATACTCAAGAAGTAATAAGTGCTATCGACAGGGGATGACAAATTGGTTCCATATTTTAGATTTTCAGAAGGCTTTCGACACAGTTCCTCACAAGCACCTTCTAACCAAACTGCGTGCCTATGGGGTATCTCCTCAGTTGTGAGGCTGGATTTGTGATTTCCTGTCAGAAAGGTCACAGTTCGTAGTAATAGACGGAAAGTCATCGAGTAAAACAGAAGTAATATCCGGCGTTCCCCAAGGAAGTGTTATAGGCCCTGTATTGTTAAAAAAAAATGGTTCAAATGGCTCTGAGCACTATGGGACTTAACTTCTGAGGTCATCAGTCGCCTAGAACTTAGAACTACTTAAACCTTACTAACCTAAGGACATCACACACATCCATGCCCGAGGCTGAATTCGAACCTGCGACCGTAGCGGTCGCGCGGTTCCAGACTGTAGCGCCTAGAACCGCTCGGCCTCTCCGGCCGGCCCTCTATTGTTCCTGATCTATATTAACGACACAGGAGACTATCTGAGTAGCCGTCTTAGATTGTTTGCTGTCATTTACCGTCTTGTAAAGTCATCAGATGATCAAAACGAATTGCAAAATGATTTAATAAGATATCTGTATGGTGCGAAAAGTGGCAATTGACCCTGAATAAAGAAAAGTGTGAAGTTATTCACATGAGTACTAAAAGAAATCAGTTAAATTTCGATTATGCGATAAGTCAACAAATCTGAAGGCTGTAAATTCAACTAAATACTTAGGAATTACAATTACAAATAACCTAAATTCTCACGAAGACATAGATAATATTGTGGGTAGAGCAAACCAAAGACTGCGATACATTGGCAGAACACTTAGAAGGTGCAACAGGTCTACCAAAGAGACTGCTTACACCAAGCTTGTCCGCCATATTCTGGAGTATTGTTGTTCGGTGTGGGATCCGAACAACAATACTCCAGACTGGGACTGACGGATGACATCGAAAAAGTACAAAGAAGGGCAGCTCGTTTTGTATTATCGCGAAATAGGGGAGAAAGTGTCACAGACGTGATACGTGAATTGGAGCGGCAATCATTAAAACAAAGGCGTTTTTCGTTGCGACGGGATCTTATCATGAAATTTCAATCACCAGTTTTCTCCTCCGATTGCGAAAACATTGTGGTGGCACCCACCTAGATAGGGAGAAATGATCATCACGATAAAATAAGAGAAATCATTGATCGCACAGAAAAATTTAAGTGCTCGTTTCTCCCGCGTGCCGTTCGAGAGTGGAACGGTAGAGAGACAGCTTGAAGGTGCTTAATTGAACCCCCTGCCAGGCACTTTATTGTCAATAGCACGTAGATGTAGATGTGTCTTCCTGCAGCCACTCCACTACGATACATTCCCGTACACCAGCAAAGAACCGCAGATTGATATTTAGCCTACTCGCCAAGTCATTTACGTATGTATAAAACAGTAGCGGTTCTGTCACACTTACCTGGGAGCACTACTGACGTTACCCTTGTCTCTGATGAATACACGCCGTCGAGGAAAACGTATTGAGATCTATTACCTAGAAGTCTTCGAGACACTCACATATCTGGGAACCTATTCCATATGCTCGTATCTACTGCAGTGGGGCACGTGTCAAATGATTTTCGCAAATATAGAAAAATGAAAACTACCTTTTCCCTTCATCTTTAGTTCGTTGTACATCATGTGAGAAAAGGGCATGTTTGCCACCAGTTATACTTCCTAAGACCTTGCTCATTCGTGAACAGAAGCTTTTCAGTCCCAAGGAAATCTCTTCTACTCGAACCCTCCTGTCTGCAATAGCCTGGATCAGAATGACCACAACTTACGCTCATAGCTCATAGCTATAAACTCTTCACTCGCAAAAACTACTTGGAGGAGACACCTCCAGGCTGTTGCCAATTCGACGGGCTAAAATTGTTGGTAACTTCGTGAAAATCAGGGGGAAACATGCGTAATGTCCCCTCCTTTTGCTTAAACGCGATGTTGGTACTGGTTCGAAGTAATGTCTTCATGTTTTGTCAGCCATACATCTTAAGGACACTGTCCAATGCGACACAATACTATTGTCCAAACGAAACTTTTAGAGTGAATGCTACTGACTCTTCCACGCTGCACTGATTATGCCACAATGTCTGGCTGTTTGAAGTACCCGCAGAGAGGCACGAATGTCGTACTCAATTATTCTCTGGGTAATGTGGGGCATTTGCGGCTTTCACTGACCACAGGGTTGCAGACCTTTCTCGTATTCAACGGTCACAGAAGGTGTTGCTTCCAAACTTCCACGAAACTGCCCGTATCCACAGAGGAGGCATTCTTGAGCTAATGAGATTCACAGACTGCCTGCTGCAGACAAAAAGGAACCTGCACACAAGAGTACCTTCACACAAAAATAGCAAATCTTCACATACGACACACAAAATCTTCTCATGCAATATACACTGAAGAGACAAAGACGCTGTCACACCAGCGTAATATCGTGTAGGGCCCCAACGAGCACGCAGAAGTGCCGCAACACGACTTGGCACGCACTCGACTAATGTCTGAAGTAGTGCCGCAGGGAACAGACACCATGAAACTTGCAGGGCTGTCCATAAATCCTCTACGAGGGGTGGACATCTCTTCAGAACAGCACGTTGCAACGCATCCCAGATGTGCTCAATAATGTTCATGTCTGGGAAGTTTGGTGGCCAGTGGAAGTGCTTAAACTCAGAAGAGTGTTCCTGAAGCGACTCTGTAGCAATTCTGGACGTGTGGGCTGTCGCATTGTCCTGCTGGAATTACCCAAGTGCGTCGGAATGCACAATGGACATGAATGGATGCACGTGATCAGACCAGATGCTTATGTACGTGCCACCTGTCACTGTCGTATCTAGACGTGTCAGGGGTCCCACATCACTCCAACTGCACACGCTCTACACCATTACAGAGTCTCCACCAGCTTCAACAGTCGCCTGCTGACAAAAAATAGTTCAAATGGCTCTGAGCACTAAGGGACTTAACTTCTGAGGTCATCAGTCCCCTAGAACTTAGAACTAATTAAATCTAACTAACCTAAGGACATCACATACATCCATGCCCCAGGCAGGATTCGAACCTGCGACCATAGTGGTCACAGGGTTCCAGACTGTAGCACCTAGACCCGCTCCGCCACTCCGGCCGGAACCTGCTGACATGCAGGTTACATGGATTCATGAGATTGTCTCCATAACGCTATACGTCCATCCGCTCGATACAATTTGAAACGAGACTCGTCCGACGAGGCAACATGTTACCAGTCATCAACAGTGCTACGTCGGTGTTGACGAGCCCAGGCGAGGCGTAAAGCTTTGTGTCGTGCAGTCATCAAGGGTACACGGGTGGTCCTTAGCTTCCGAAAGCCGGTATCGAAAATATTTCATTGAATGGTTCGCACAGTGACACTTGTTGGTGGTCCAGCATTGAAATCTGCAGCAGTTTGCGGAAGGGTTGCACTTCTGTCACGTTGAACGATTCTCTTCAGTCATCGATGGTTCCTTTCTTGTAGGAGTTTTTTCCGGCCGCAGAGGCGTCGGATATCTGATGTTTTACCGGATTCCTGATTTTAATGGTACAAGCATGGAATGGTCTTACTGGAAAATCCCCACTTCATCGCTACCCTGGAGATGCTGTGTCCCATCGATCGTTGCCGACCACACGATGGTTTGCAAGTGTATCTTGCAGCATGTAAGTCTCATAGTTTACACCGTCTGCGTTCTGTTAAAAGAATGTAATTCTGTTCTCAGCTACAGTCCACTACACTGTTCTCCACTACACTCCAGTTCACAACTCATGTTTAATAGAATATAAGATTTCGCATTGTCACGCTACTATCCAGCGAATGCCTGCTTCCAAAAGAGTATGGCGTAGTAGTTAAGCATACATTGTCTCTGTCTCTCTCTGACTCTCTCTCTCTCTCTCCCTTTGAGTCTTTGTGTGTGTGTGTGTGTGTGTGTGTGTGTGTGTGTGTGTGTGTGTGTGTGTGTGTGTGCGCGCGCGCAAGACAGACCATTTATAAAACTATTGAAGACGTCGAAATGACCACTTCAGCAGCCGACAAGAAGAAGAATACCATCAAGTCTGTCGCGCTGCACACTCCCTACTTGATGGACCTGCTGTATTTTGTGGATGTCGACTCAATTTCAGCATTGATCTCAACGATTCATTTTCACATGGCAATGGATGGTTAACTGTTGCTGTTGTTCGTGGTGGGACTGGTGTACCCAATGTTTCTGGACTTGAGAGTTTTGTTGATAGAGACAGACCATTTATAAAACTATTGAAGACGTCGAAATGACCACTTCAGCAGCCGACAAGAAGAAGAATACCATCAAGTCTGTCGCTGCACACTCCCTACTTGATGGACCTGCTGTATTTTGTGGATGTCGACTCAATTTCAGCATTGATCTCAACGATTCATTTTCACATGGCAATGGATGGTTAACTGTTGCTGTTGTTCGTGGTGGGACTGGTGTACCCAATGTTTCTGGACTTGAGAGTTTTGTTGATAGAGACATCATTGCATACAGGACCTACCATGTCTGTGAAATTGCAAATAAAGACTTTGGCAAATCTGTTTATACCTCTCCCTCTTCCCTTTCATTATATACCCGTAGTAGACGTAAGATATCTGTTAATGAAACTGTATTTATTTGGATTAAAGGTAAAGGATGTTGTGAGTATGTAAAGTTTGTGGATGTGGTGTGGTGTTGTGGTGTGTGTTTGTGAGGGGACAGGGTTGGGGGAGAGCGAGAGACGTCAGTGGCAGAAGAGAGAGAGAGAGATACGAAATGGTGTGTGGAGAAACGGAGGGAGAAACGGAGAGAATAAAAAGCCTTACAAAGTGTGCGGCAGTAGAGTGTAGGTCTTTGTTAATTCTGCTTCAAATGTCAGGCTAATGATGAGATTGACAAAATTAAATAGATGTCAAATCGTGACAGATTGTGACAAGTATGCAGTCTATTGGGCAAAGATGAAAAAAAAAGTTACAAGGTGTCACAACATAAAAGCAGAAAACAGTGCAGTTCTACGGCACACTTTAGAAATCACTTTCGAAAAATCTCCACTTAAATGAAAACATACACAAATATACTGGCACTGCTATGAATAGAGTATATGTACGAGAACAATCACAAAAGTAAGGCCTCCTATTTTTTTATAAGTACAGAGACCTGTTTATTATTCCAATGGTTTGCATCAGTTTACAGCTTGAACATTTATCTATTTTTCGACATAATCACCATTTATGTCGATGCATTTTTGTAGACGCTGTAGTAGTTTTTGTATGCCCATGTCATACCAGCTCGCCGCCTTGTTGTTCAGAAAGTTATGAACATCTTCTTTCACCTCGTCGTCGGAGCTGAATCGCTTTTTGGCCAAATTTTCTTTTAACCTAGGGAACAGGTGATAGTGACTTGGCGCCAAATGAAGACTATAGGGTGGGTTGGTGATTATGTTCCACTGATACTGTTGCAGGAGAGCAACGGTTTGCCGAGCGATGTGTAGGCGAGCGTTGTCATGGAGAATGTGTACACCCTCGCTCAACGTTCGTCTTCTCCGGTTCTGAATTGCCCGTTTGAGTTTTGTCAGAGCCTCACAGTACCTGTCAGCGTTAGTTGTGGTCCCAGCGATACAGCTCCGACTACGAGGTGAAAGAAGACCTTCGTAACTTTCTGAACAACACGGCGGCGAGCTGTATGACATGGGCATACAAAAAGTGCACAGCGTCTACAAAAATGCATCGACAGAAATGATGATTATGGCGAAAAATAGCTAAATGTTCAAGCTGTAAACTGATGTAAACCATTGGTAAAAATAAAGAGGTTTCTGTAGTTATAAGAAAATAGGAGACCTTACTTTTGGGATTACACTCGTATATTTATTAATCAACTTCAAACACTGTTACGTTGCATGAAATATTTGCCATATGTTTTTGATATGCGTTAAGCGAAATGAACAAGTGTAATATTTCTGGCCTATTCAACCGTCATATTAGGCTCCAGGAAGCTATTCCCAGGGCAGTGGAGATGCAAGAAGCATAGAGATGACGCAATGTCATAGGAAGCTATTCCCAGGGCAGTGGAGATGCAAGAAGCATAGAGATGACGTAATGTGGGATGAGCTACCGGTGACAGATGTTAGATTCGGTACCATTTCCGTGAGAAAGACCGCCTGCATGATGCTGCTGCTCTGTGATTGGCTACTGTGTTCGGCGGTAGGGCGCCAAAACGTTAAACTTTAGTTGCTATTATTAATTAAACCTGTCATCCAAATTATTTCATTTTTTTAAATAAACATCTCTCAACAGCCAGCTATCAATCAGTCATTTCAAAATTATTAAAATCAAAGTATTACTAAAACAAAAGACTGACGATGTTACTGCCGATGCACTTCGGTGGCGTTCGGGTCACGCCCTGCTGGCTTGGCGCGCGAAGTGTCTCGGGCAGTCCGCTCTCCAGTTCTGACCGTTCCAGTAGACAGACATGTTGTCTGTTATAGCAGTATTTGTTTCATGCAGTTTTATTTACTACAGTTACGACCGTCGCTAGATATAGACATGTTGTCTGTAATAGTAGTATTTGATTCGTGTAATTTTATTCTCCAGTTCTGACGGTTCCAGTAGACGGACATGTTGTCTGTGGCAGGATGTATTTCATGTTATTTTATCCAGACATAATGACTGTGGAAAGATACGTTCAATACGTTGTGATGAAGAATAGTTTCTCGTGTCTATATCAATAAAAACGCGAGTGGCATCCCAAATGAGTTATAGTTTATTCGTAGCAGCAGTTCCTTGCGAAGTTAATTTCAGCCTCAAGAAAAAGAATCCAAGACCTGCGTGCTGTTTTCTGCGCTGGGGACATCATCATCATGAAGACAGCAGGTTAGTGAAGTGTACAAGAACTTATGTATTCCACACAGGGCAGTGGAAACAACTAGGCACCTCACGTGTACTGCATGCACAGTACAAATGTGCTCAGTGACACGTCACCTGCAGTAATGCAGAGGAGGTAAAGAAGGATCAAAGTATTAACACTATCTCACTATTTTTCCTTTTTCTTGCCGTACAAGCAACGGAACATTTTGAAAAGCGGTTTAGGGCTGTAAGAGAAAGCCGCAGTTCATGTAAAACAGCAATCCTCTCGGAAAAACTAAAGGGACGCGTTGTAGCACTGCGGTCCACAGTAGGAGCAACGACGCAGGACGGAATGAGTGGATTCTACGTCGCCCTGGAAGTCCCGCTGGCTAGCGGTGCGCAGTGAGCCGGGATAAACGCGATAGCGGAACAATGGGGGTCGGGCGGCGCGCACGCACGGTGGAACTGCAAAGACAAATATTTGCGCCGGCTTGGCCGTGTGACGGGACGTGCTCCACCAGCCGTCTGCCGAGAGCGGGCAGACTCCGCCGCAGGTCACCTTACTGTGAGGGCAGCAAGCAGCCGTGGCGCTGGTAATGCCCAACAGGCTTTCCCCGAATCCTTTTGGGACTTGTGGGTCGCACAAGATGGCAATATTTGCATAGCAGTTATTACTGCTTCGAAAGGTGACCAAGAGAATGTAGACACGGCAAGAGACAGGTAACGATTCAATGACAGGACACTGGGTAAGGCCGTGTCCCAGGTGAGCGATAGAAACGAGCGACAGCGAGCGACTTCTGGATACGCGACACTCCAGCGACAATCAGCAGCATCGGGCGAAAAGCTTGGGTGTCCATCTTGTGAGCGACCATGTCGCGCTACAAGATGGATGCTTAGCGCAAAGCAGCTGTTTCTATAAAACGGCGTCGCTAACCTGTAGAATACTGTAGCTGGAAAGTAAGGCTACAGAATTAGGTTCACTTAAGAAAATAAAGCGAAACGGAGTGCTCCGCATGAAATGTACAAATGGAGGAATCTCCATAGGGAATTACATAAATATCAAAAATGGCTCTGAGCACTATGGGACTTAATATCTATGGTCATCAGTCCCCTAGAACTTAGAACTACTTAAACCTAACTAACCTAAGAACATCACACAACACCCAGTCATCACGAGGCAGAGAAAATCCCTGACCCCGCCGGGAATCGGACCCGGGAACCCGGGTGTGGGAAGCGAGAACGCTACCGCACGACCATAAATATTACCAACTACGAAGATCACCAGACAAATTCTTCGAATACACGTGAATGAGCAGAGGAACATTCGACTATCTCATCAATAAATTAAATACAGATTTTATTTACATGATCAAGAACTTTTAACAGCTAATAAATGCGGAGGAATGACTACTACATGACCAATTGGCTCTGAGCACTATGGGACTTAACATCTGATGCCATCAGTCCCCTATAACTTAGAACTACTTAAACCTAACTAACCTAGGGACATCACACACGTCCATACCTGAGGCAGGATGCGAACCTGCGACCGTAGCGGTCGCGCAGTTCCAGACTGAATTGCCTAGAACCGCTTGGCCACTCCGGCCGGCCATGACTGATTATGCTAAATACAAACATAAGTACACAAATTGATAACTGTAAAAAAATGCTAGCTGTGGTGTAGGGATAGCGCAAACAGTTCGTGATCATGTGTGAAATAATGATCCAGGGTTCAATTCCAGACTGATTTTATATTTTCACTGACTCAGTTACAATTGCCGGCCGGAGTGGCCGTGCGGTTCTACGCGTTACAGTCTGGAGCCGAGCGACCGCTACGGTCGTAGGTTCGAATCCTGCCTCGGGCATGGATGTCTGTGATGTCCTTAGGTTAGTTAGATTTAATTAGTTCTTTCTAGGCGACTGATGACCTCAGAAGTTAAGTCGCATAGTGCTCAGAGCCATTTGAAACAATTAGTTACAACTGTGTTTACTAAGTTTTGTGTGTACTGTTTACACTGCATCGTTAAGTA